>NC_091745.1:30941937-31282294 GCF_043380555.1 Nothobranchius furzeri
GTGCTGGTCCTGCTGCTGCTTTCTGCTCTGCTCGTCAGCCACTGCGCTGGTCCTGCTGCTGTTTTCTGCTCTGCTCATCGGCGTCGGCGACTGCGCTGGTCCTGCTGCTGTTTTCTGCTCTGCTCGTCGGCGTCAGCGACTGCGCTGGTCCTGCTGCTGTTTTTTGCTCTGCTCGTCGGCGTCAGCGACTGCGCTGGTCCTGCTTCTGTTTTCAACTCTGCTCGTCGGCGTCAGCGACAGCGCTGATCCTGCTTCTGTTTTCTGCTCTGCTCGTCGGCGTCAGCGACTGCGCTGATCCTGCTTCTGTTTTCTGCTCTGCTCGTCGGCGTCAGCGACTGCGGTGGTCCTGCTGCTGTTTTCTGCTCTGCTCGTCGGCGTCAGCGACTGCGCTGGTCCTGCTGCTGTTTTCTGCTCTGCTCGTCGGCGTCAGCGACTGCGCTGGTCCTGCTGCTGTTTTCTGCTCTGCTCGTCGGCGTCAGCGGCTGCTCTGATCCTGCTGCTGTTGTCTGCTCTGCTCGTCGGCGTCAGCGATTGCGCTGATCCTGCTGCTGTTTTCTGCACTGCTCGTCGGCGTCAGCGACTGCGCTGGTCCTGCCTCTGTTTTCTGCTCTGCTGTTCGGCGTCAGCGACTGCAATGGTCCAGCTGCTGTTTTCTGCTTTGCTTGTCGGCGTCAGCGACTGCGCTGTTCCTGCTGCTGTTTTCTGCTATGCTCGTCGGCGTCAGCGGCTGCTCTGGTCCTGCTGCTGTTGTCTGCTCTGCTCGTTGTCGTCAGCGACTGCGCTGGTCCTGCTGCTGTTTTCTGCTCTGCTCGTCGGCGTCAGCAACTGCGCTGGTCCTGCTTCTGTTTTCTGCTCTGCTCGTCGGCGTCAGCGACTGCGCTGGTCCTGTTTCTGTTTTCTGCTCTGCTCGTCGGCGTCAGTGACTGCGCTGGTCCATCTGCTGTTGTCAGCTCTGCTCTTTGGCGTCAGCGACTGCGCTGGTCCCGCTGCTGTTTTCTGCTCTGCTCGTTGGCGTCAGCGACTGCGCTGGTCCCGCTGATGTTGTCTGCTCTGCTCGTCAACATCAGCGACTGCGCTGGTCCTGCTGCTGTTTTCTGCTCTGCTTGTCGGCGTCAGCAACTGAGCTGGTCCTGCCTCTGTTTTCTGTTCTGCTCGTCGGCGTCAGCGAGTGCGCTGGTCCTGCCGCTGTTTTCTGCTTTGCTCATCTGCGTCAGCGACTGCGCTGGTCCTGCTTCTGTTTTCTGCTCTGCTCGACGGCGTCAGCGACTGCCCTGGTCCTGCTTCTGTTGTCTGCTCTGCTTGTCGGCGTCAGCGGCTGCTCTGGTCCTGCTGCTGTTGTCTGCTCTGCTCGTCTGCATCAGCGACTGCGCTGGTCCTGCTGCTGTTGTCTGCTCTGCTCGTCGGCGTCAGCAACTGAGCTGGTCCTGCTGATGTTTTTTGATCTGCTCTTCGGAGTCAGCGACTGCGCTGGACCTGCTGCTGTTTTCTGCTCTTCTCGTCGGCGTCAGCGACTGCGCTGGTCCCGCTGCTGTTTTCTGCTCTGCTCGTCGGCGTCAGCGACAGGCCCTGGTCCCGCTTCTGTTTTCTTCTCTGCTCGTCGGCGTCAGCGACTGCGCTGGTCTTGTTTCTGTTTTCTGCTCTGCTCGTCGGCGTCAGCAACTGCGCTGGTCCATCTGCTGTTGTCTGCTCTGCTCGTCGGCATCAGCGACTGCGCTGGTCCCACTGCTGTTTTCTGCTCTGCTCGTTGGCGTCAGCGACTGCGCTGGTCCCGCTGCTGTTTTCTGTTCTGCTCATCGGCGTCAGCGACTGCGCTGGTCCTGCCGCTGTTTTCTGCTCTGCTCATCTGCGTCAGCGACTGCGCTGGTCCTGCAGCTGTTGTCTGCTCTGCTCGTCGGCGTCAGCGACTGCGCTGATCATGCTGCTGTTTTCTGCTCTGCTCGTCGGCGTCAGCGACTGCGCTGGTCCTGCCTCTGTTTTCTGCTCTGCTCTTCGGCGTCAGCGACTGCGATGGTCCAGCTGCTGTTTTCTGCTCTGCTTGTCGGCGTCAGCGACTGCGCTGGTCCTGCTGCTGTTTTCTGCTATGCTCGTCGGCGTCAGCGGCTGCTCTGGTCCTGCTGCTGTTGTCTGCTCTGCTCGTTGGCATCAGCGACTGCGCTGGTCCTGCCGCTGATTTCTGCTCTGCTCGTCGGCGTCAGCGACTGCGCTGGTCCTGCTTCTGTTTTCTGCTCTGCTCGTCGGCGTCAGCGACTGCGCTGGTCATGTTTCTGTTTACTGCTCTGCTCGTCGGCGTCTGCGACTGCGCTGGTCCCGCTGCTGTTTTCTGCTCTGCTCGTCGGCGTCAGCGACTGCGCTGGTCCAGCTGCTGTTTTCTGCTCTGCTAGTCGGCGTCAGCGACTGCGCTGTTCCTGCCTCTGATTTCTGCTCTGCTCGTCGGCGTCGGCGTCAGCGACTGCGCTGGTCCTGCTGCTGTTGTCTGCTCTGCTCGTCGGCGTCAGCGACTGCGCTGGTCCTGCTGCTGTTTTCTGCTCTGCTCGTCCGCCACTGCTCTGGTCCTGCTGCTGTTTTCTGCTCTGCTCGTCGGCGTCAGCGACTTCGCTGGTCCTGCTGCTGTTTTCTGCTCTGCTCGTCGGCGTCAGCGACTGCGCTGGTCCTGCTGCTGTTTTTTGCTCTGCTCGTCGGCGTCAACGACTGCGCTGGTCCTGCTTCTGTTTTCAAATCTGCTCGTCGGCGTCAGCGACTGCGCTGATCCTGCTTCTGTTTTCTGCTCTGCTCGTCGGCGTCAGCGACTGCGCTGATCCTGCTTCTGTTTTCTGCTCTGCTCGTCGGCGTCAGCGACTGCGGTGGTCCTGCTGCTGTTTTCTGCTCTGCTCGTCGGCGTCAGCGACTGTTCTGGTCCTGCTGCTGTTTTCTGCTCTGCTCGTCGGCGTCAGCGACTGCGCTGGTCCTGCTGCTGTTTTCTGCTCTGCTCGTCGGCGTCAGCGGCTGCTCTGATCCTGCTGCTGTTGTCTGCTCTGCTCGTCGGCGTCAGCGACTGCGCTGATCCTGCTGCTGTATTCTGCTCTGCTCGTCGGCGTCAGCGACTGCGCTGGTCCTGCCTCTGTTTTCTGCTCTGCTCTTCGGTGTCAGCGACTGCGATGGTCCACCTGCTGTTTTCTGCTCTGCTTGTCGGCGTCAGCGACTGCGCTGGTCCTGCTGCTGTTTTCTGCTATGCTCGTCGGCGTCAGCGGCTGCTCTGGTCCTGCTGCTGTTGTCTGCTCTGCTCGTTGGCATCAGCGCCTTCGCTGGTCCTGCCGCTGTTTTCTGCTCTGCTCATCGGCGTCAGCAACTGCGCTGGTCCTGCTTCTGTTTTCTGCTCTGCTCGTCGGCGTCAGCGACTGCACTGGTCCTGTTTCTGTTTTCTGCTCTGCTCGTCGGCGTCAGTGACTGCGCTGGTACATCTGCTGTTGTCAGCTCTGCTCGTCGGCGTCAGCGACTGCGCTGGTCCCGCTGCTGTTTTCTGCTCTGCTCGTTGCCGTCAGCGACTGCGCTGGTCCCGCTGCTGTTGTCTGCTCTGCTCGTCGGCGTCAGCGACTGCGCTGGTCCTGCTGCTGTTTTCTGCTCTGCTCGTCGGCATCAGCGACTGCGCTGATCCTGCTGCTGTTTTCTGCTCTGCTCGTCGGCGTCAGCGACTGCGCTGGTCCTGCCTCTGTTTTCTGCTCTGCTCTTCGGCATCAGCGACTGCGATGGTCCAGCTGCTGTTTTCTGCTCTGCTTGTCGGCGTCAGCGACTGCGCTGGTCCTGCCGCTGTTTTCTGCTCTGCTCGTCGGCGTCAGCGACTGCGCTGGTCCTGCTTCTGTTTTCTGCTCTGCTCGTCGGCGACTGCGCTGGTCCTGTTTCTGTTTTCTGCTCTGCTCGTCGGCGTCAGCGACTGCGCTGGTCCATCTGCTGTTGTCTGCTCTGCTCGTCGGCGTCAGCGACTGCGATGGTCCCGCTGCTGTTTTCTGCTCTGCTCGTTGAGGACAGCGACTGCGCTGGTCCCGCTGCTGTTTTCTGCTCTGCTCGTCGGCGTCAGCGACTGCGCTGGTCCATCTGCTGTTGTCTGCTCTGCTCGTCGGCGTCTGCGACTGCGCTGGTCCGGCTGCTGTTTTCTGCTCTGCTCGTCGGCGTCAGCGACTGCGCTGGTCCAGCTGCTGTTTTCGGTTCTGCTAGTCGGCGTCAGCGACTGCGCTGTTCCTGCCTCTGTTTTCTGCTCTGCTCGTCGGCGTCGGCGTCAGCGACTGCGCTGGTCCTGCTGCTGTTGTCTGCTCTGCTCGTCGGCGTCAGCGGCTGCGCTGGTCCTGCTGCTGTTTTCTGCTCTGCTCGTCGATATCAATGCCTGTGCTGGTCCTGCTGCTGCTTTCTGCTCTGCTCGTCAGCCACTGCGCTGGTCCTGCTGCTGTTTTCTGCTCTGCTCGTCGGCGTCAGCGACTGCGCTGGTCCTGCTGCTGTTTTCTGCTCTGCTCGTCGGCGTCAGCGACTGCGCTGGTCCTGCTGCTGTTTTTTGCTCTGCTCGTTGGCGTCAGCGACTGCGCTTGTCCTGCTTCTGTTTTCAACTCTGCACGTCGGCGTCAGCGACTGCGCTGATCCTGCTTCTGTTTTCTGCTCTGCTCGTCGGCGTCAGCGACTGCGCTGTTCCTGCTTCTGTTTTCTGCTCTGCTCATCGGCGTCAGCGACTGCGGTGGTCCTGCTGCTGTTTTCTGCTCTGCTCGTCGGCGTCAGCGACTGCGCTGGTCCTGCTGCTGTTTTCTGCTCTGCTCGTTGGCGTCAGCGACTGCGCTGGTCCTGCTGCTGTTTTCTGCTCTGCTCGTCGGCGTCAGCGGCTGCTCTGATCCTGCTGCTGTTGTCTGCTCTGCTCGTCGGCGTCAGCGACTGCTCTGATCCTGCTGCTGTTTTCTGCACTGCTCGTCGGCGTCAGAGACTGCGCTGGTCCTGCCTCTGTTTTCTGCTCTGCTCTTCGGCGTCAGCGACTGCGATGGTCCAGCTGCTGTTTTCTGCTCTGCTTGTCGGCATCAGCGACTGCGCTGGTCCTGCTGCTGTTTTCTGCTATGCTCGTCGGCGTCAGCGGCTGCTCTGGTCCTGCTGCTGTTGTCTGCTCTGCTCGTTGGCGTCAGCGACTGCGCTGGTCCTGCTGCTGTTGTCTGCTCTGCTCGTCGGCGTCAGCGACTGAGCTGGTCCTGCTGCTGTTTTCTGCTCTGCTCGTCGGAGTCAGCGACTGCGCTGGACCTGCTGCTGTTTTCTGCTCTGCTCGTCGGCGTCAGTGACTGCGCTGGTCCCGCTGCTGTTTTCTGCTCTGCTCGTCGGCGTCAGCGACTGCGCTGGTCCCGCTGCTGTTTTCTGCTCTGCTCGTCGGCGTCAGCGACTGCGCTGGTCCCGCTGCTGTTTTCTGCTCTGCTCGTTGGCGTCAGCGACTGCCCTGGTCCCGCTGCTGTTGTCTGCTCTGCTCGTCGGCGTCAGCGACTGCGCTGGTCCTGCTGCTTTTTTCTGCTCTGCTCGTCGGCGTCAGCGACTGCGCTGATCCCGCTGCTGTTTTCTGCTCTGCTCGTCGGCGTCAGCGACTGCGCTGGTCCTGCCTCTGTTTTCTGCTCTGCTCTTCGGCATCAGCGACTGCGATGGTCCAGCTGCTGTTTTCTGCTCTGCTTGTCGGCGTCAGCGACTGCGCTGGTCCTGCTGCTGTTTTCTGCTATGCTCGTCTGCGTCAGCGGCTGCTCTGGTCCTGCTGCTGTTGTCTGCTCTGCTCGTCAGCATCAGCGACTGCGCTGGTCCTGCTTCTGTTTCTGCTCTGCTTGTCGGCGTCAGCGACTGCGCTGGTCCTGTTTCTGTTTTCTGCTCTGCTCGTCGGCATCAGCAACTGCGCTGGTCCATCTGCTGTTGTCTTCTCTGCTCGTCGGCGTCAGCGACTGCGCTGGTCCCGCTGCTGTTTTCTGCTCTGCACGTTGAGGTCAGCGACTGCGCTGGTCCCGCTGCTGTTTTCTGCTCTGCTCGTCGGCGTCAGCGACTGCGCTGGTCCTGCCGCTGTTTTCTGCTCTGCTCGTCGGCGTCAGCGACTGCGCTGGTCCTGCTTCTGTTTTCTGCTCTGCTCGTCGGCGAATGCGCTGGTCCTGTTTCTGTTTTCTGCTCTGCTCGTCGGCGTCAGCGACTGCGCTGGTCCATCTGCTGTTGTCTGCTCTGCTCGTCGGCGTCAGCGACTGCGATGGTCCCGCTGCTGTTTTCTGCTCTGCTCGTTGAGGACAGCGACTGCGCTGGTCCCGCTGCTGTTTTCTGCTCTGCTCGTCGGCGTCAGCGACTGCGCTGGTCCATCTGCTGTTGTCTGCTCTGCTCGTCGGCGTCTGCGACTGCGCTGGTCCGGCTGCTGTTTTCTGCTCTGCTCGTCGGCGTCAGCGACTGCGCTGGTCCAGCTGCTGTTTTCGGTTCTGCTAGTCGGCGTCAGCGACTGCGCTGTTCCTGCCTCTGTTTTCTGCTCTGCTCGTCGGCGTCGGCGTCAGCGACTGCGCTGGTCCTGCTGCTGTTGTCTGCTCTGCTCGTCGGCGTCAGCGGCTGCGCTGGTCCTGCTGCTGTTTTCTGCTCTGCTCGTCGATATCAATGCCTGTGCTGGTCCTGCTGCTGCTTTCTGCTCTGCTCGTCAGCCACTGCGCTGGTCCTGCTGCTGTTTTCTGCTCTGCTCGTCGGCGTCAGCGACTGCGCTGGTCCTGCTGCTGTTTTCTGCTCTGCTCGTCGGCGTCAGCGACTGCGCTGGTCCTGCTGCTGTTTTTTGCTCTGCTCGTTGGCGTCAGCGACTGCGCTTGTCCTGCTTCTGTTTTCAACTCTGCACGTCGGCGTCAGCGACTGCGCTGATCCTGCTTCTGTTTTCTGCTCTGCTCGTCGGCGTCAGCGACTGCGCTGTTCCTGCTTCTGTTTTCTGCTCTGCTCATCGGCGTCAGCGACTGCGGTGGTCCTGCTGCTGTTTTCTGCTCTGCTCGTCGGCGTCAGCGACTGCGCTGGTCCTGCTGCTGTTTTCTGCTCTGCTCGTTGGCGTCAGCGACTGCGCTGGTCCTGCTGCTGTTTTCTGCTCTGCTCGTCGGCGTCAGCGGCTGCTCTGATCCTGCTGCTGTTGTCTGCTCTGCTCGTCGGCGTCAGTGACTGCTCTGATCCTGCTGCTGTTTTCTGCACTGCTCGTCGGCGTCAGAGACTGCGCTGGTCCTGCCTCTGTTTTCTGCTCTGCTCTTCGGCGTCAGCGACTGCGATGGTCCAGCTGCTGTTTTCTGCTCTGCTTGTCGGCATCAGCGACTGCGCTGGTCCTGCTGCTGTTTTCTGCTATGCTCGTCGGCGTCAGCGGCTGCTCTGGTCCTGCTGCTGTTGTCTGCTCTGCTCGTTGGTGTCAGCGACTGCGCTGGTCCTGCTGCTGTTGTCTGCTCTGCTCGTCGGCGTCAGCGACTGAGCTGGTCCTGCTGCTGTTTTCTGCTCTGCTCGTCGGAGTCAGCGACTGCGCTGGACCTGCTGCTGTTTTCTGCTCTGCTCGTCGGCGTCAGTGACTGCGCTGGTCCCGCTGCTGTTTTCTGCTCTGCTCGTCGGCGTCAGCGACTGCGCTGGTCCCGCTGCTGTTTTCTGCTCTGCTCGTCGGCGTCAGCGACTGCGCTGGTCCTGTTTCTGTTTTCTGCTCTGCTCGTCGGCGTCAGCGACTGCGCTGGTCCATCTGCTGTTGTCTGCTCTGCTCGTCGGCGTCAGCGACTGCGCTGGTCCCGCTGCTGTTTTCTGATCTGCTCGTTGGCGTCAGCGACTGCGCTGGTCCTGCTGCTGTTGTCTGCTCTGCTCGTCGGCGTCAGCGACTGCGCTGGTCCTGCTGCTGTTTTCTGCTCTGCTCGTCGGCGTCAGCGACTGCGCTGGTCCTGCCTCTGTTTTCTGTTCTGCTCGTCGGAGTCAGCGACTGCGCTGGAACTGCTGCTGTTTTCTGCTCTGCTCGTCGGCGTCAGTGACTGCGCTGGTCCCGCTGCTGTTTTCTGCTCTGCTCGTCGGCGTCAGCGACTGCGCTGGTCCCGCTGCTGTTTTCTGCTCTGCTCGTCGGCGTCAGGGACTGCGCTGTTCCTGTTTCTGTTTTCTTCTCTGCTCGTCGGCGTCAGCGACTGCGCTGGTCCATCTGCTGTTGTCTGCTCTGCTCGTCGGCGTCAGCGACTGCGCTGGTCCCGCTGCTGTTTTCTGCTCTGCTCGTTGGCGTCAGTGACTGCGCTGGTCCTGCTGCTGTTGTCTGCTCTGCTCGTCGGCGTCAGCAACTGCACTGGTCCTGCTGCTGTTTTCTGCTCTGCTCGTCGGCGTCAGCGACTGCGCTGGTCCTGCCTCTGTTTTCTGTTCTGCTCATCGGCGTCAGCGACTGCGCTGGTCCTGCCGCTGTTTTCTGCTCTGCTCATCTGCGTCAGCGACTGCGCTGGTCCTGCTTCTGTTTTCAACTCTGCTCGTCGGCGTCAGCGACTGCGCTGATCCGGCTTCTGTTCTCTGCTCTGCTCTTCGGCGTCAGCGACTGCGCTGATCCTGCTTCTGTTTTCTGCTCTGCTCGTCGGCGTCAGCGACTGCGGTGGTCCTGCTGCTGTTTTCTTCTCTGCTCGTCGGCGTCAGCGACTGCGCTGGTCCTGCTGCTGTTTTCTGCTCTGCTCGTCGGCGTCAGCGACTGCGCTGGTCCTGCTGCTGTTTTCTGCTCTGCTCGTCGGCGTCAGCGGCTGCTCTGATCCTGCTGCTGTTGTCTGCTCTGCTCGTCGGCGTCAGCGACTGCGCTGATCCTGCTGCTTTTTTCTGCTCTGCTCATCGGCGTCAGCGACTGCGCTGGTCCTGCCTCTGTTTTCTGCTCTGCTCTTCGGCGTCAGCGACTGCGATGGTCCAACTGCTGTTTTCTGCTCTGCTTGTCGGCGTCAGCGACTGCGCTGGTCCTGCTGCTGTTTTCTGCTATGCTCGTCGGCGTCAGCGGCTGCTCTGGTCCTGCTGCTGTTGTCTGCTCTGCTCGTTGGCGTCAGCGACTGCGCTGGTTCTGCCGCTGTTTTCTGCTCTGCTCGTCGGCGTCAGCAACTGCGCTGGTCCTGCTTCTGTTTTCTGCTCTGCTCCTCGGCGTCAGCGACTGCGCTGGTCCTGTTTCTGTTTTCTGCTCTGCTCGTCGGCGTCAGTGACTGCGCTGGTCCATCTGCTGTTGTCAGCTCTGCTCGTCGACGTCAGCGACTGCGCTGGTCCCGCTGCTGTTTTCTGCTCTGCTCGTTGGCGTCAGCGACTGCCCTGGTCCCGCTGCTGTTGTCTGCTCTGCTCGTCGGCGTCAGCGACTGCGCTGGTCCTGCTGCTGTTTTCTGCTCTGCTCGTCGGCGTCAGCGACTGCGCTGATCCCGCTGCTGTTTTCTGCTCTGCTCGTCGGCGTCAGCGACTGCGCTGGTCCTGCCTCTGTTTTCTGCTCTGCTCTTCGGCATCAGCGACTGCGATGGTCCAGCTGCTGTTTTCTGCTCTGCTTGTCGGCGTCAGCGACTGCGCTGGTCCTGCTGCTGTTTTCTGCTATGCTCGTCTGCGTCAGCGGCTGCTCTGGTCCTGCTGCTGTTGTCTGCTCTGCTCGTCAGCATCAGCGACTGCGCTGGTCCTGCTTCTGTTTCTGCTCTGCTTGTCGGCGTCAGCGACTGCGCTGGTCCTGTTTCTGTTTTCTGCTCTGCTCGTCGGCATCAGCAACTGCGCTGGTCCATCTGCTGTTGTCTTCTCTGCTCGTCGGCGTCAGCGACTGCGCTGGTCCCGCTGCTGTTTTCTGCTCTGCACGTTGAGGTCAGCGACTGCGCTGCTCCCGCTGCTGTTTTCTGCTCTGCTCGTCGGCGTCAGAGACTGTGCTGGTCCATCTGCTGTTGTCTGCTCTGCTCGTCGGCGTCTGTGACTGCGCTGGTCCCGCTGCTGTTTTCTGCTCTGCTCGTCGGCGTCAGCGACTGCGCTGGTCCAGCTGCTGTTTTCTGCTCTGCTAGTCGGCATCAGCGACTGCGCTGTTCCTGCCTCTGTTTTCTGCTCTGCTCGTCGGCGTCGGCGTCAGCGACTGCGCTGGTCCTGCTGCTGTTGTCTGCTCTGCTCGTCGATATCAATGCCTGTGCTGGTCCTGCTGCTGCTTTCTGCTCTGCTCGTCAGCCACTGCGCTGGTCCTGCTGCTGTTTTCTGCTCTGCTCATCGGCGTCAGCGACTAAGCTGGTCCTGCTGCTGTTTTCTGCTCTGCTCGTCGGCGTCAGCGACTGCGCTAGTCCTGCTGCTGTTTTTTGCTCTGCTGGTTGGCGTCAGCGACTGCGCTGGTCCTGCTTCTGTTTTCAACTCTGCTCGTCGGCGTCAGCGACAGCGCTGATCCTGCTTCTGTTTTCTGCTCGTCGGCGTCAGCGACTGCGCTGATCCTGCTTCTGTTTTCTGCTCTGCTCGTCGGCGTCAGCGACTGCGGTGGTCCTGCTGCTGTTTTCTGCTCTGCTCGTCGGCGTCAGCAACTGCCCTGGTCCTGCTGCTGTTTTCTGCTCTGCTCGTCTGCGTCAGCGACTGCGCTGGTCCTGCTGCTGTTTTCTGCTCTGCTCGTCGGCGTCAGCGGCTGCTCTGATCCTGCTGCTGTTGTCTGCTCTGCTCGTCGGCGTCAGCGATTGCGCTGATCCTGCTGCTGTTTTCTGCACTGCTCGTCGGCGTCAGCGACTGCGCTGGTCCTGCCTCTGTTTTCTGCTCTGCTCTTCGGCGTCAGCGACTGCAATGGTCCAGCTGCTGTTTTCCGCTTTGCTTGTCGGCGTCAGCGACTGCGCTGGTCCTGCTGCTGTTTTCTGCTATGCTCGTCGGCGTCAGCGGCTGCTCTGGTCCTGCTGCTGTTGTCTGCTCTGCTCGTCGTCAGCGACTGCGCTGGTCCTGCCGCTGTTTTCTGCTCTGCTCGTCGGCGTCAGCAACTGCGCTGGTCCTGCTTCTGTTTTCTGCTCTGCTCGTCGGTGTCAGCGACTGCGCTGGTCCTGTTTCTGTTTTCTGCTCTGCTCGTCGGCGTCAGTGACTGCGCTGGTCCATCTGCTGTTTTCAGCTCTGCTCTTTGGCGTCAGCGACTGCGCTGGTCCCGCTGCTGTTTTCTGCTCTGCTCGTTGGCGTCAGCGACTGCGCTGGTCCCGCTGATGTTGTCTGCTCTGCTCGTCAACATCAGCGACTGCGCTGGTCCTGCTGCTGTTTTCTGCTCTGCTTGTCGGCGTCAGCGACTGCGCTGGTCCTGCCTCTGTTTTCTGTTCTGCTCGTCGGCGTCAGCGAGTGCGCTGGTCCTGCCGCTGTTTTCTGCTTTGCTCATCTGCGTCAGCGACTGCGCTGGTCCTGCTTCTGTTTTCTGCTCTGCTCGACGGCGTCAGCGACTGCCCTGGTCCTGCTTCTGTTGTCTGCTCTGCTTGTCGGCGTCAGCGGCTGCTCTGGTCCTGCTGCTGTTGTCTGCTCTGCTCGTCTGCATCAGCGACTGCGCTTTTCCTGCTGCTGTTGTCTGCTCTGCTCGTTGGCGTCAGCAACTGAGCTGGTCCTGCTGCTGTTTTTTGCTCTGCTCTTCGGAGTCAGCGACTGCGCTGGACCTGCTGCTGTTTTCTGCTCTTCTCGTCGGCGTCAGCGACTGCGCTGGTCCCGCTGATGTTTTCTGCTCTGCTCGTCGGCGTCAGCGACTGCGCTGGTCCCGCTTCTGTTTTCTGCTCTGCTCGTCGGCGTCAGCGACTGCGCTGGTCCTGTTTCTGTTTTCTGCTCTGCTCGTCGGCGTCAGCAACTGCGCTGGTCCATCTGCTGTTGTCTGCTCTGCTCGTCGGCGTCAGCGACTGCGCTGGTCCCGCTGCTGTTTTCTGCTCTGCTCGTTGGCGTCAGCGACTGCGCTGGTCCCGCTGCTGTTGTCTGCTCTGCTCGTCGGCGTCAGCAACTGCGCTGGTCCTGCTGCTGTTTTCTGCTCTGCTCGTCGGCGTCAGCGACTGCGCTGGTCCTGCCTCTGTTTTCTGTTCTGCTCATCGGCGTCAGCGACTGCGCTGGTCCTGCTGCTGTTTTCTGCTCTGCTCATCTGCGTCAGCGACTGCGCTGGTCCTTCTTCTGTTTTCTGCTCTGCTCGACGGCGTCAGCGACTGCACTGGTCCTGCTTCTGTTGTCTGCTCTGCTTGTCGGCGTCAGCGGCTGCTCTGGTCGTGCTGCTGTTGTCTGCTCTGCTCGTCTGAGTCAGCGACTGCGCTGGTCCCGCTGCTGTTTTCTGCTCTGCTCATCGGCGTCAGCGACTGATCTGGTCCCGCTTCTGTTTTCTGCTCTGCTCGTCGGCGTCAGCGACTGCACTGATCCCGCTTCTGTTTTCTGCTCTGCTCGTCGGCGTCAGCGACTGCGCTGGTCCAGCTGCTGTTTTCTGCTCTGCTAGTCGGCATCAGCGACTGCGCTGTTCCTGCCTCTGTTTTCTGCTCTGCTCGTCGGCGTCAGCGTCAGCGACTGCGCTGGTCCTGCTGCTGTTGTCTGCTCTGCTCGTCGGCGTCAGCGACTGCGCTGGTCCTGCTGCTGTTTTCTGCTCTGCTCGTCGATATCAATGCCTGTGCTGGTCCTGCTGCTGCTTTCTGCTCTGCTCGTCAGCCACTGCACTGGTCCTGCTGCTGTTTTCTGCTCTGCTCATCGGCGTCTGCGACTGCGCTGGTCCTGCTGCTGTTTTCTGCTCTGCTCGTCGGCGTCAGCGACTGTGCTGGTCCTGCTGCTGTTTTTTGCTCTGCTCGTCGGCGTCAGCGACTGCGCTGGTCCTGCTTCTGTTTTCAACTCTGCTCGTCGGCGTCAGCGACAGCGCTGATCCTGCTTCTGTTTTCTGCTCTGCTCGTCGGCGTCAGCGACTGCGCTGATCCTGCTTCTGTTTTCTGCTCTGCTCGTCGGCGTCAGCGACTGCGGTGGTCCTGCTGCTGTTTTCTGCTCTGCTCGTCGGCGTCAGCGACAGCGCTGGTCCTGCTGCTGTTTTCTGCTCTGCTCGTCGGCGTCAGCGACTGCGCTGGTCCTGCTGCTGTTTTCTGCTCTGCTCGTCGGCGTCAGCGGCTGCTCTGATCCTGCTGCTGTTGTCTGCTCTGCTCGTCGGCGTCAGCGATTGCGCTGATCCTGCTGCTGTTTTCTGCACTGCTCGTCGGCGTCAGCGACTGCTCTGGTCCTGCTGCTGTTTTCTGCTCTGCTCTTCGGCGTCAGCGACTGCAATGGTCCAGCTGCTGTTTTCTGCTTTGCTTGTCGGCGTCAGCGACTGTGCTGGTCCTGCTGCTGTTTTCTGCTATGCTCGTCGGCGTCAGCGGCTGCTCTGGTCCTGCTGCTGTTGTCTGCTCTGCTCGTTGTTGTCAGCGACTGCGCTGGTCCTGCCGCTGTTTTCTGCTCTGCTCGTCGGCGTCAGCAACTGCGCTGGTCCTGCTTCTGTTTTCTGCTCTGCTCGTCGGCGTCAGCGACTGCGCTGGTCCTGTTTCTGTTTTCTGCTCTGCTCGTCGGCGTCAGTGACTGCGCTGGTCCATCTGCTGATGTCAGCTCTGCTCTTTGGTGTCAGCGACTGCGCTGGTCCCGCTGCTGTTTTCTGCTCTGCTCGTTGGCGTCAGCGACTGCGCTGGTCCCGCTGATGTTGTCTGCTCTGCTCGTCAACATCAGCGACTGCGCTGGTCCTGCTGCTGTTTTCTGCTCTGCTTGTCGGCGTCAGCGACTGCGCTGGTCCTGCCTCTGTTTTCTGTCCTGCTCGTCGGCGTCAGCGAGTGCGCTGGTCCTGCCGCTGTTTTCTGCTTTGCTCATCTGCGTCAGCGACTGCGCTGGTCCTGCTTCTGTTTTCTGCTCTGCTCGACGGCATCAGCGACTGCCCTGGTCCTGCTTCTGTTGTCTGCTCTGCTTGTCGGCGTCAGCGGCTGCTCTGGTCCTGCTGCTGTTGTCTGCTCTGCTCGTCTGCATCAGCGACTGCGCTGGTCCTGCTGCTGTTGTCTGCTCTGCTCGTCGGCGTCAGCAACTGAGCTGGTCCTGCTGCTGTTTTTTGCTCTGCTCTTCGGAGTCAGCGACTGCGCTGGACCTGCTGCTGTTTTCTGCTCTTCTCGTCGGCGTCAGCGACTGCGCTGGTCCCGCTGCTGTTTTCTGCTCTGCTCGTCGGCGTCAGCGACTGCGCTGGTCCCACTTCTGTTTTCTGCTCTGCTCGTCGGCGTCAGCGACTGCGCTGGTCCTGTTTCTGTTTTCTGCTCTGCTCGTCGGCGTCAGCAACTGCGCTGGTCCATCTGCTGTTGTCTGCTCTGCTCGTCGGCGTCAGCGACTGCGCTGGTCCCGCTGCTGTTTTCTGCTCTGCTCGTTGGCGTCAGCGACTGCGCTGGTCCCGCTGCTGTTGTCTGCTCTGCTCGTCGGCGTCAGCAACTGCGCTGGTCCTGCTGCTGTTTGCTGCTCTGCTCGTCGGCGTCAGCGACTGCGCTGGTCCTGCCGCTGTTTTCTGCTCTGCTCATCTGCGTCAGCGACTGCGCTGGTCCTGCTTCTGTTTTCTGCTCTGCTCGACGGCGTCAGCGACTGCACTGGTCCTGCTTCTGTTGTCTGCTCTGCTTGTCGGCGTCAGCGGCTGCTCTGGTCGTGGTGCTGTTGTCTGCTCTGCTCGTCGGCATCAGCGACTGCGCTGATCCTGCTGCTGTTTTCTGCTCTGCTCGTCGGCGTCAGCGACTGCGCTGGTCCTGCCTCTGTTTTCTGCTCTGCTCTTCGGCATCAGCGACTGCGATGGTCCAGCTGCTGTTTTCTGCTCTGCTTGTCGGCGTCAGCGACTGCGCTGGTCCTGCCGCTGTTTTCTGCTCTGCTCGTCGGCGTCAGCGACTGCGCTGGTCCTGCTTCTGTTTTCTGCTCTGCTCGTCGGCGACTGCGCTGGTCCTGTTTCTGTTTTCTGCTCTGCTCGTCGGCGTCAGCGACTGCGCTGGTCCATCTGCTGTTGTCTGCTCTGCTCGTCGGCGTCAGCGACTGCGCTGGTCCCGCTGCTGTTTTCTGCTCTGCTCGTTGAGGACAGCGACTGCGCTGGTCCCGCTGCTGTTTTCTGCTCTGCTCGTCGGCGTCAGCGACTGCGCTGGTCCATCTGCTGTTGTCTGCTCTGCTCGTCGGCGTCTGCGACTGCGCTGGTCCGGCTGCTGTTTTCTGCTCTGCTCGTCGGCGTCAGCGACTGCGCTGGTCCAGCTGCTGTTTTCAGTTCTGCTAGTCGGCGTCAGCGACTGCGCTGTTCCTGCCTCTGTTTTCTGCTCTGCTCGTCGGCGTCGGCGTCAGCGACTGCGCTGGTCCTGCTGCTGTTGTCTGCTCTGCTCGTCGGCGTCAGCGGCTGCGCTGGTCCTGCTGCTGTTTTCTGCTCTGCTCGTCGATATCAATGCCTGTGCTGGTCCTGCTGCTGCTTTCTGCTCTGCTCGTCAGCCACTGCGCTGGTCCTGCTGCTGTTTTCTGCTCTGCTCGTCGGCGTCAGCGACTGCGCTGGTCCTGCTGCTGTTTTCTGCTCTGCTCGTCGGCGTCAGCGACTGCGCTGGTCCTGCTGCTGTTTTTTGCTCTGCTCGTTGGCGTCAGCGACTGCGCTGGTCCTGCTTCTGTTTTCAACTCTGCACGTCGGCGTCAGCGACTGCGCTGATCCTGCTTCTGTTTTCTGCTCTGCTCGTCGGCGTCAGCGACTGCACTGTTCCTGCTTCTGTTTTCTGCTCTGCTCATCGGCGTCAGCGACTGCGGTTGTCCTGCTGCTGTTTTCTGCTCTGCTCGTCGGCGTCAGCGACTGCGCTGGTCCTGCTGCTGTTTTCTGCTCTGCTCGTCGGCGTCAGCGACTGCGCTGGTCCTGCTAATGTTTTCTGCTCTGCTCGTCGGCGTCAGCGGCTGCTCTGATCCTGCTGCTGTTGTCTGCTCTGCTCGTCGGCGTCAGCGACTGCTCTGATCCTGCTGCTGTTTTCTGCACTGCTCGTCGGCGTCAGCGACTGCGCTGGTCCTGCCTCTGTTTTCTGCTCTGCTCTTCGGCGTCAGCGACTGCGATGGTCCAGCTGCTGTTTCCTCTTCTGCTTGTCGGCATCAGCGACTGCGCTGGTCCTGCTGCTGTTTTCTGCTATGCTCGTCGGCGTCAGCGGCTGCTCTGGTCCTGCTGCTGTTGTCTGCTCTGCTCGTTGGCGTCAGCGACTGCGCTGGTCCTGCTGCTGTTGTCTGCTCTGCTCGTCGGCGTCAGCGACTGAGCTGGTCCTGCTGCTGTTTTCTGCTCTGCTCGTCGGAGTCAGCGACTGCGCTGGACCTGCTGCTGTTTTCTGCTCTGCTCGTCGGCGTCAGTGACTGCGCTGGTCCCGCTGCTGTTTTCTGCTCTGCTCGTCGGCGTCAGCGACTGCGCTGGTCCCGCTGCTGTTTTCTGCTCTGCTCGTCGGCGTCAGCGACTGCGCTGGTCCTGTTTCTGTTTTCTGCTCTGCTCGTCGGCGTCAGCGACTGCGCTGGTCCTGCCTCTGTTTTCTGTTCTGCTCGTCGGAGTCAGCGACTGCGCTGGAACTGCTGCTGTTTTCTGCTCTGCTCGTCGGCGTCAGTGACTGCGCTGGTCCCGCTGCTGTTTTCTGCTCTGCTCGTCGGCGTCAGCGACTGCGCTGGTCCCGCTGCTGTTTTCTGCTCTGCTCGTCGGCGTCAGGGACTGCGCTGTTCCTGTTTCTGTTTTCTGCTCTGCTCGTCGGCATCAGCGACTGCGCTGGTCCATCTGCTGTTGTCTGCTCTGCTCGTCGGCGTCAGCGACTGCGCTGGTCCCGCTGCTGTTTTCTGCTCTGCTCGTTGGCGTCAGTGACTGCGCTGGTCCTGCTGCTGTTGTCTGCTCTGCTCGTCGGCGTCAGCAACTGCGCTGGTCCTGCTGCTGTTTTCTGCTCTGCTCGTCGGCGTCAGCGACTGCGCTGGTCCTGCCTCTGTTTTCTGTTCTGCTCATCGGCGTCAGCGACTGCGCTGGTCCTGCCGCTGTTTTCTGCTCTGCTCATCTGCGTCAGCGACTGCGCTGGTCCTGCTTCTGTTTTCAACTCTGCTCGTCGGCGTCAGCGACTGCGCTGATCCTGCTTCTGTTCTCTGCTCTGCTCTTCGGCGTCAGCGACTGCGCTGATCCTGCTTCTGTTTTCTGCTATGCTCGTCGGCGTCAGCGACTGCGGTGGTCCTGCTGCTGTTTTCTTCTCTGCTCGTCGGCGTCAGCGACTGCGCTGGTCCTGCTGCTGTTTTCTGCTCTGCTCGTCGGCGTCAGCGACTGCGCTGGTCCTGCTGCTGTTTTCTGCTCTGCTCATCGGCGTCAGCGGCTGCTCTGATCCTGCTGCTGTTGTCTGCTCTGCTCGTCGGCGTCAGCGACTGCGCTGATCCTGCTGCTTTTTTCTGCTCTGCTCGTCGGCGTCAGCGACTGCGCTGGTCCTGCCTCTGTTTTCTGCTCTGCTCTTCGGCGTCAGCGACTGCGATGGTCCAACTGCTGTTTTCTGCTCTGCTTGTCGGCGTCAGCGACTGCGCTGGTCCTGCTGCTGTTTTCTGCTATGCTCGTCGGCGTCAGCGGCTGCTCTGGTCCTGCTGCTGTTGTCTGCTCTGCTCGTTGGCGTCAGCGACTGCGCTGGTTCTGCCGCTGTTTTCTGCTCTGCTCGTCGGCGTCAGCAACTGCGCTGGTCCTGCTTCTGTTTTCTGCTCTGCTCCTCGGCGTCAGCGACTGCGCTGGTCCTGTTTCTGTTTTCTGCTCTGCTCGTCGGCGTCAGTGACTGCGCTGGTCCATCTGCTGTTGTCAGCTCTGCTCGTCGACGTCAGCGACTGCGCTGGTCCCGCTGCTGTTTTCTGCTCTGCTCGTTGGCGTCAGCGACTGCCCTGGTCCCGCTGCTGTTGTCTGCTCTGCTCGTCGGCGTCAGCGACTGCGCTGGTCCTGCTGCTGTTTTCTGCTCTGCTCGTCGGCGTCAGCGACTGCGCTGATCCTGCTGCTGTTTTCTGCTCTGCTCGTCGGCGTCAGCGACTGCGCTGGTCCTGCCTCTGTTTTCTGCTCTGCTCTTCGGCATCAGCGACTGCGATGGTCCAGCTGCTGTTTTCTGCTCTGCTTGTCGGCGTCAGCGACTGCGCTGGTCCTGCTGCTGTTTTCTGCTATGCTCGTCTGCGTCAGCGGCTGCTCTGGTCCTGCTGCTGTTGTCTGCTCTGCTCGTCAGCATCAGCGACTGCGCTGGTCCTGCTTCTGTTTCTGCTCTGCTTGTCGGCGTCAGCGACTGCGCTGGTCCTGTTTCTGTTTTCTGCTCTGCTCGTCGGCATCAGCGACTGCGCTGGTCCTGTTTCTGTTTTCTGCTCTGCTCGTCGGCGTCAGCAACTGCGCTGGTCCATCTGCTGTTGTCTGCTCTGCTCGTCGGCGTCAGCGACTGCGCTGGTCCCGCTGCTGTTTTCTGCTCTGCTCGTTGGCGTCAGCGACTGCGCTGGTCCCGCTGCTGTTGTCTGCTCTGCTCGTCGGCGTCAGCAACTGCGCTGGTCCTGCTGCTGTTTTCTGCTCTGCTCGTCGGCGTCAGCGACTGCGCTGGTCCTGCCGCTGTTTTCTGCTCTGCTCATCTGCGTCAGCGGCTGCGCTGGTCCTGCTTCTGTTTTCTGCTCTGCTCGACGGCGTCAGCGACTGCACTGGTCCTGCTTCTGTTGTCTGCTCTGCTTGTCGGCGTCAGCGGCTGCTCTGGTCGTGCTGCTGTTGTCTGCTCTGCTCGTCGGCATCAGCGACTGCGCTGATCCTGCTGCTGTTTTCTGCTCTGCTCGTCGGCGTCAGCGACTGCGCTGGTCCTGCCTCTGTTTTCTGCTCTGCTCTTCGGCATCAGCGACTGCGATGGTCCAGCTGCTGTTTTCTGCTCTGCTTGTCGGCGTCAGCGACTGCGCTGGTCCTGCCGCTGTTTTCTGCTCTGCTCGTCGGCGTCAGCGACTGCGCTGGTCCTGCTTCTGTTTTCTGCTCTGCTCGTCGGCGACTGCGCTGGTCCTGTTTCTGTTTTCTGCTCTGCTCGTCGGCGTCAGCGACTGCGCTGGTCCATCTGCTGTTGTCTGCTCTGCTCGTCGGCGTCAGCGACTGCGCTGGTCCCGCTGCTGTTTTCTGCTCTGCTCGTTGAGGACAGCGACTGCGCTGGTCCCGCTGCTGTTTTCTGCTCTGCTCGTCAGCGTCAGCGACTGCGCTGGTCCATCTGCTGTTGTCTGCTCTGCTCGTCGGCGTCTGCGACTGCGCTGGTCCGGCTGCTGTTTTCTGCTCTGCTCGTCGGCGTCAGCGACTGCGCTGGTCCAGCTGCTGTTTTCAGTTCTGCTAGTCGGCGTCAGCGACTGCGCTGTTCCTGCCTCTGTTTTCTGCTCTGCACGTCGGCGTCGGCGTCAGCGACTGCGCTGGTCCTGCTGCTGTTGTCTGCTCTGCTCGTCGGCGTCAGCGGCTGCGCTGGTCCTGCTGCTGTTTTCTGCTCTGCTCGTCGATATCAATGCCTGTGCTGGTCCTGCTGCTGCTTTCTGCTCTGCTCGTCAGCCACTGCGCTGGTCCTGCTGCTGTTTTCTGCTCTGCTCGTCGGCGTCAGCGACTGCGCTGGTCCTGCTGCTGTTTTCTGCTCTGCTCGTCGGCGTCAGCGACTGCGCTGGTCCTGCTGCTGTTATTTGCTCTGCTCGTTGGCGTCAGCGACTGCGCTGGTCCTGCTTCTGTTTTCAACTCTGCACGTCGGCGTCAGCGACTGCGCTGATCCTGCTTCTGTTTTCTGCTCTGCTCGTCGGCGTCAGCGACTGCGCTGTTCCTGCTTCTGTTTTCTGCTCTGCTCATCGGCGTCAGCGACTGCGGTGGTCCTGCTGCTGTTTTCTGCTCTGCTCGTCGGCGTCAGCGACTGCGCTGGTCCTGCTGCTGTTTTCTGCTCTGCTCGTTGGCGTCAGCGACTGCGCTGGTCCTGCTGCTGTTTTCTGCTCTGCTCGTCGGCGTCAGCGGCTGCTCTGATCCTGCTGCTGTTGTCTGCTCTGCTCGTCGGCGTCAGCGACTGCTCTGATCCTGCTGCTGTTTTCTGCACTGCTCGTCGGCGTCAGCGACTGCGCTGGTCCTGCCTCTGTTTTCTGCTCTGCTCTTCGGCGTCAGCGACTGCGATGGTCCAGCTGCTGTTTTCTGCTCTGCTTGTCGGCATCAGCGACTGCGCTGGTCCTGCTGCTGTTTTCTGCTATGCTCGTCGGCGTCAGCGGCTGCTCTGGTCCTGCTGCTGTTGTCTGCTCTGCTCGTTGGCGTCAGCGACTGCGCTGGTCCTGCTGCTGTTGTCTGCTCTGCTCGTCGGCGTCAGCGACTGAGCTGGTCCTGCTGCTGTTTTCTGCTCTGCTCGTCGGAGTCAGCGACTGCGCTGGACCTGCTGCTGTTTTCTGCTCTGCTCGTCGGCGTCAGTGACTGCGCTGGTCCCGCTGCTGTTTTCTGCTCTGCTCGTCGGCGTCAGCGACTGCGCTGGTCCCGCTGCTGTTTTCTGCTCTGCTCGTCGGCGTCAGCGACTGCGCCTGTCCTGTTTCTGTTTTCTGCTCTGCTCGTCGGCGTCAGCGACTGCGCTGGTCCATCTGCTGTTGTCTGCTCTGCTCGTCGGCGTCAGCGACTGCGCTGGTCCCGCTGCTGTTTTCTGATCTGCTCGTTGGCGTCAGCGACTGCGCTGGTCCTGCTGCTGTTGTCTGCTCTGCTCGTCGGCGTCAGCGACTGCGCTGGTCCTGCTGCTGTTTTCTGCTCTGCTCGTCGGCGTCAGCGACTGCGCTGGTCCTGCCTCTGTTTTCTGTTCTGCTCGTCGGAGTCAGCGACTGCGCTGGAACTGCTGCTGTTTTCTGCTCTGCTCGGCGGCGTCAGTGACTGCGCTGGTCCCGCTGCTGTTTTCTGCTCTGCTCGTCGGCGTCAGCGACTGCGCTGGTCCCGCTGCTGTTTTCTGCTCTGCTCGTCGGCGTCAGGGACTGCGCTGTTCCTGTTTCTGTTTTCTGCTCTGCTCGTCGGCGTCAGCGACTGCGCTGGTCCATCTGCTGTTGTCTGCTCTGCTCGTCGGCGTCAGCGACTGCGCTGGTCCCGCTGCTGTTTTCTGCTCTGCTCGTTGGCGTCAGTGACTGCGCTGGTCCTGCTGCTGTTGTCTGCTCTGCTCGTCGGCGTCAGCAACTGCGCTGGTCCTGCTGCTGTTTTCTGCTCTGCTCGTCGGCGTCAGCGACTGCGCTGGTCCTGCCTCTGTTTTCTGTTCTGCTCATCGGCGTCAGCGACTGCGCTGGTCCTGCCGCTGTTTTCTGCTCTGCTCATCTGCGTCAGCGACTGCGCTGGTCCTGCTTCTGTTTTCAACTCTGCTCGTCGGCGTCAGCAACTGCGCTGATCCTGCTTCTGTTCTCTGCTCTGCTCTTCGGCGTCAGCGACTGCGCTGATCCTGCTTCTGTTTTCTGCTCTGCTCGTCGGCGTCAGCGACTGCGGTGGTCCTGCTGCTGTTTTCTTCTCTGCTCGTCGGCGTCAGCGACTGCGCTGGTCCTGCTGCTGTTTTCTGCTCTGCTCGTCGGCGTCAGCGACTGCGCTGGTCCTGCTGCTGTTTTCTGCTCTGCTCATCGGCGTCAGCGGCTGCTCTGATCCTGCTGCTGTTGTCTGCTCTGCTCGTCGGCGTCAGCGACTGCGCTGATCCTGCTGCTTTTTTCTGCTCTGCTCGTCGGCGTCAGCGACTGCGCTGGTCCTGCCTCTGTTTTCTGCTCTGCTCTTCGGCGTCAGCGACTGCGATGGTCCAACTGCTGTTTTCTGCTCTGCTTGTCGGCGTAAGCGACTGCGCTGGTCCTGCTGCTGTTTTCTGCTATGCTCGTCGGCGTCAGCGGCTGCTCTGGTCCTGCTGCTGTTGTCTGCTCTGCTCGTTGGCGTCAGCGACTGCGCTTGTTCTGCCGCTGTTTTCTGCTCTGCTCGTCGGCGTCAGCAACTGCGCTGGTCCTGCTTCTGTTTTCTGCTCTGCTCCTCGGCGTCAGCGACTGCGCTGGTCCTGTTTCTGTTTTCTGCTCTGCTCGTCGGCGTCAGTGACTGCGCTGGTCCATCTGCTGTTGTCAGCTCTGCTCGTCGACGTCAGCGACTGCGCTGGTCCCGCTGCTGTTTTCTGCTCTGCTCGTTGGCGTCAGTGACTGCCCTGGTCCCGCTGCTGTTGTCTGCTCTGCTCGTCGGCGTCAGCGACTGCGCTGGTCCTGCTGCTGTTTTCTGCTCTGCTCGTCGGCGTCAGCGACTGCGCTGATCCCGCTGCTGTTTTCTGCTCTGCTCGTCGGCGTCAGCGACTGCGCTGGTCCTGCCTCTGTTTTCTGCTCTGCTCTTCGGCATCAGCGACTGCGATGGTCCAGCTGCTGTTTTCTGCTCTGCTTGTCGGCGTCAGCGACTGCGCTGGTCCTGCTGCTGTTTTCTGCTATGCTCGTCTGCGTCAGCGGCTGCTCTGGTCCTGCTGCTGTTGTCTGCTCTGCTCGTCAGCATCAGCGACTGCGCTGGTCCTGCTTCTGTTTCTGCTCTGCTTGTCGGCGTCAGCGACTGCGCTGGTCCTGTTTCTGTTTTCTGCTCTGCTCGTCGGCATCAGCAACTGCGCTGGTCCATCTGCTGTTGTCTTCTCTGCTCGTCGGCGTCAGCGACTGCGCTGGTCCCGCTGCGGTTTTCTGCTCTGCACGTTGAGGTCAGCGACTGCGCTGGTCCCGCTGCTGTGTTCTGCTCTGCTCGTCGGCGTCAGAGACTGTGCTGGTCCATCTGCTGTTGTCTGCTCTGCTCGTCGGCGTCTGTGACTGCGCTGGTCCCGCTGCTGTTTTCTGCTCTGCTCATCGGCGTCAGCGACTGCGCTGGTCCAGCTGCTGTTTTCTGCTCTGCTAGTCGGCATCAGCGACTGCGCTGTTCCTGCCTCTGTTTTCTGCTCTGCTCGTCGGCGTCGGCGTCAGCGACTGCGCTGGTCCTGCTGCTGTTGTCTGCTCTGCTCGTCGATATCAATGCCTGTGCTGGTCCTGCTGCTGCTTTCTGCTCTGCTCGTCAGCCACTGCGCTGGTCCTGCTGCTGTTTTCTGCTCTGCTCATCGGCGTCAGCGACTAAGCTGGTCCTGCTGCTGTTTTCTGCTCTGCTCGTCGGCGTCAGCGACTGCGCTAGTCCTGCTGCTGTTTTTTGCTCTGCTGGTTGGCGTCAGCGACTGCGCTGGTCCTGCTTCTGTTTTCAACTCTGCTCGTCGGCGTCAGCGACAGCGCTGATCCTGCTTCTGTTTTCTGCTCGTCGGCGTCAGCGACTGCGCTGATCCTGCTTCTGTTTTCTGCTCTGCTCGTCGGCGTCAGCGACTGCGGTGGTCCTGCTGCTGTTTTCTGCTCTGCTCGTCGGCGTCAGCGACTGCCCTGGTCCTGCTGCTGTTTTCTGCTCTGCTCGTCTGCGTCAGCGACTGCGCTGGTCCTGCTGCTGTTTTCTGCTCTGCTCGTCGGCGTCAGCGGCTGCTCTGATCCTGCTGCTGTTGTCTGCTCTGCTCGTCGGCGTCAGCGATTGCGCTGATCCTGCTGCTGTTTTCTGCACTGCTCGTCGGCGTCAGCGACTGCGCTGGTCCTGCCTCTGTTTTCTGCTCTGCTCTTCGGCGTCAGCGACTGCAATGGTCCAGCTGCTGTTTTCTGCTTTGCTTGTCGGCGTCAGCGACTGCGCTGGTCCTGCTGCTGTTTTCTGCTATGCTCGTCGGCGTCAGCGGCTGCTCTGGTCCTGCTGCTGTTGTCTGCTCTGCTCGTTGTCGTCAGCGACTGCGCTGGTCCTGCCGCTGTTTTCTGCTCTGCTCGTCGGCGTCAGCAACTGCGCTGGTCCTGCTTCTGTTTTCTGCTCTGCTCGTCGGCGTCAGCGACTGCGCTGGTCCTGTTTCTGTTTTCTGCTCTGCTCGTCGGCGTCAGTGACTGCGCTGGTCCATCTGCTGTTTTCAGCTCTGCTCTTTGGCGTCAGCGACTGCGCTGGTCCCGCTGCTGTTTTCTGCTCTGCTCGTTGGCGTCAGCGACTGCGCTGGTCCCGCTGATGTTGTCTGCTCTGCTCGTCAACATCAGCGACTGCGCTGGTCCTGCTGCTGTTTTCTGCTCTGCTTGTCGGCGTCAGCGACTGCGCTGGTCCTGCCTCTGTTTTCTGTTCTGCTCGTCGGCGTCAGCGAGTGCGCTGGTCCTGCCGCTGTTTTCTGCTTTGCTCATCTGCGTCAGCGACTGCGCTGGTCCTGCTTCTGTTTTCTGCTCTGCTCGACGGCGTCAGCGACTGCCCTGGTCCTGCTTCTGTTGTCTGCTCTGCTTGTCGGCGTCAGCGGCTGCTCTGGTCCTGCTGCTGTTGTCTGCTCTGCTCGTCTGCATCAGCGACTGCGCTGGTCCTGCTGCTGTTGTCTGCTCTGCTCGTCGGCGTCAGCAACTGAGCTGGTCCTGCTGCTGTTTTTTGCTCTGCTCTTCGGAGTCAGCGACTGCGCTGGACCTGCTGCTGTTTTCTGCTCTTCTCGTCGGCGTCAGCGACTGCGCTGGTCCCGCTGCTGTTTTCTGCTCTGCTCGTCGGCGTCAGCGACTGCGCTGGTCCCGCTTCTGTTTTCTGCTCTGCTCGTCGGCGTCAGCGACTGCGCTGGTCCTGTTTCTGTTTTCTGCTCTGCTCGTCGGCGTCAGCAACTGCGCTGGTCCATCTGCTGTTGTCTGCTCTGCTCGTCGGCGTCAGCGACTGCGCTGGTCCCGCTGCTGTTTTCTGCTCTGCTCGTTGGCGTCAGCGACTGCGCTGGTCCCGCTGCTGTTGTCTGCTCTGCTCGTCGGCGTCAGCAACTGCGCTGGTCCTGCTGCTGTTTTCTGCTCTGCTCGTCGGCGTCAGCGACTGCGCTGGTCCTGCCTCTGTTTTCTGTTCTGCTCATCGGCGTCAGCGACTGCGCTGGTCCTGCTGCTGTTTTCTGCCTGCTCATCTGCGTCAGCGACTGCGCTGGTCCTTCTTCTGTTTTCTGCTCTGCTCGACGGCGTCAGCGACTGCACTGGTCCTGCTTCTGTTGTCTGCTCTGCTTGTCGGCGTCAGCGGCTGCTCTGGTCGTGCTGCTGTTGTCTGCTCTGCTCGTCTGAGTCAGCGACTGCGCTGGTCCCGCTGCTGTTTTCTGCTCTGCTCATCGGCGTCAGCGACTAATCTGGTCCCGCTTCTGTTTTCTGCTCTGCTCGTCGGCGTCAGCGACTGCGCTGATCCCGCTTCTGTTTTCTGCTCTGCTCGTCGGCGTCAGCGACTGCGCTGGTCCAGCTGCTGTTTTCTGCTCTGCTAGTCGGCATCAGCGACTGCGCTGTTCCTGCCTCTGTTTTCTGCTCTGCTCGTCGGCGTCGGCGTCAGCGACTGCGCTGGTCCTGCTGCTGTTGTCTGCTCTGCTCGTCGGCGTCAGCGACTGCTCTGGTCCTGCTGCTGTTTTCTGCTCTGCTCGTCGATATCAATGCCTGTGCTGGTCCTGCTGCTGCTTTCTGCTCTGCTCGTCAGCCACTGCACTGGTCCTGCTGCTGTTTTCTGCTCTGCTCATCGGCGTCTGCGACTGCGCTGGTCCTGCTGCTGTTTTCTGCTCTGCTCGTCGGCGTCAGCGACTGCGCTGGTCCTGCTGCTGTTTTTTGCTCTGCTCGTCAGCGTCAGCGACTGCGCTGGTCCTGCTTCTGTTTTCAACTCTGCTCGTCGGCGTCAGTGACAGCGCTGATCCTGCTTCTGTTTTCTGCTCTGCTCGTCGGCGTCAGCGACTGCGCTGATCCTGCTTCTGTTTTCAACTCTGCTCGTCGGCGTCAGTGACAGCGCTGATCCTGCTTCTGTTTTCTGCTCTGCTCGTCGGCGTCAGCGACTGCGCTGGTCCCGCTGATGTTGTCTGCTCTGCTCGTCAACATCAGCGACTGCGCTGGTCCTGCTGCTGTTTTCTGCTCTGCTTGTCGGCGTCAGCGACTGCGCTGGTCCTGCCTCTGTTTTCTGTCCTGCTCGTCGGCGTCAGCGAGTGCGCTGGTCCTGCCGCTGTTTTCTGCTTTGCTCATCTGCGTCAGCGACTGCGCTGGTCCTGCTTCTGTTTTCTGCTCTGCTCGACGGCATCAGCGACTGCCCTGGTCCTGCTTCTGTTGTCTGCTCTGCTTGTCGGCGTCAGCGGCTGCTCTGGTCCTGCTGCTGTTGTCTGCTCTGCTCGTCTGCATCAGCGACTGCGCTGGTCCTGCTGCTGTTGTCTGCTCTGCTCGTCGGCGTCAGCAACTGAGCTGGTCCTGCTGCTGTTTTTTGCTTTGCTCTTCGGAGTCAGCGACTGCGCTGGACCTGCTGCTGTTTTCTGCTCTTCTCGTCGGCGTCAGCGACTGCGCTGGTCCCGCTGCTGTTTTCTGCTCTGCTCGTCGGCGTCAGCGACTGCGCTGGTCCCACTTCTGTTTTCTGCTCTGCTCGTCGGCGTCAGCGACTGCGCTGGTCCTGTTTCTGTTTTCTGCTCTGCTCGTCGGCGTCAGCAACTGCGCTGGTCCATCTGCTGTTGTCTGCTCTGCTCGTCGGCGTCAGCGACTGCGCTGGTCCCGCTGCTGTTTTCTGCTCTGCTCGTTGGCGTCAGCGACTGCGCTGGTCCCGCTGCTGTTGTCTGCTCTGCTCGTCGGCGTCAGCAACTGCGCTGGTCCTGCTGCTGTTTTCTGCTCTGCTCGTCGGCGTCAGCGACTGCGCTGGTCCTGCCGCTGTTTTCTGCTCTGCTCATCTGCGTCAGCGACTGCGCTGGTCCTGCTTCTGTTTTCTGCTCTGCTCGACGGCGTCAGCGACTGCACTGGTCCTGCTTCTGTTGTCTGGTCTGCTTGTCGGCGTCAGCGGCTGCTCTGGTCGTGCTGCTGTTGTCTGCTCTGCTCGTCTGAGTCAGCGACTGCGCTGGTCCTGCTGCTGTTGTCTGCTCTGCTCGTCGGCATCAGCGACTGCGCTGGTCCTGCTGCTGTTGACTGCTCTGCTCGTCGGCGTCAGCGACTGCGCTGGTCCTGCTGCTGTTGTCTGCTCTGCTCGTCGGCGTCAGCGACTGCGCTGGTCCTGCTGCTGTTGTCTGCTCTGCTCGTCAGCGTCAGCGACTGCGCTGGTCCTGCTGCTGTTGTCTGCTCTGCTCGTCGGCGTCAGCGACTGAGCTTGTCCTGCTGCTGTTTTCTGCTCTGCTCGTCGGAGTCAGCGACTGCGCTGGACCTGCTGCTCTTTTCTGCTCTGCTCGTCGGCGTCAGCGACTGCGCTGGTCCCGCTGCTGTTTTCTGCTCTGCTCATCGGCGTCAGCGACTGATCTGGTCCCGCTTCTGTTTTCTGCTCTGCTCGTCGGCGTCAGCGACTGCGCTGATCCCGCTTCTGTTTTCTGCTCTGCTCCTCGGCGTCAGCGACTGCGCTGGTCCTGCTTCTGTTTTCTGCTCTGCTCGTCGACGTCAGCGACTGCGGTGGTCCTGCTGCTTTTTTCTGCTCTGCTCGTCGGCGTCAGCGACTGCGCTGGTCCTGCTTCTGTTTTCTGCTCTGCTCGTCTGCGTCAGCGACTCCGGTGATCCTGCTGCTTTTTTCTGCTGTGCTCGTCGGCGTCAGCGACTTGGCTGGTCCTGCTGCTGTTGTCTGCTCTGCTCATCAGCGTCAGCGACTTCGCTGGTCCTAATGCTGTTTTCGGCTCTGCTCGTTGGCTTCAGCGACTGCGCTGGTCCTGCTGCTGTTGTCTGCTCTGCTCGTCGATTTTAGCGCCTGCACTGGTCCTGCTGCTGTTTTCTGCTCTGCTCGTTGGCGTCAGCGTCTTCGCTGGTCCTGCTGCTGTTTTTTGCCTCGCTCGTCGGCGTCAGCGACTGCGCTGGACCTGCTGCTGTTTTCTGCTCTGCTCGTCGGCGTCAGCGACTGCGCTGGTCCTGCTGCTGTTGCCTGCTCTGCTCGTCGGCGTCAGCGACTGCGCTGGTCCTGCTAATGTTTTCTGCTCTGCTTGTCGGGGTCAGCGACTGCCCTGGTCCTGCAGCTGTTTTCTTCTCTGCTCGTCGGTGTCAGCGACTGAGCTTGTCCTGCTGCTGTTTTCTGCTCTGCTCGTCGGCGTCAGCAACTGCGCTGGTCCTGCTGCTGCTTTCTGCTATGCTCGTGGGCGTCAGCAGCTGCTCTGGTCCTGCTGCTGTTTTCTGCTCTGCTCGTCGGCGTCAGCGACTGCGGTGGTCCTGCTGCTTTTTTCTGCTCTGCTCGTCGGCGTCAGCGACTGCGCTGGTCCTGCTTCTGTTTTCTGCTCTGCTCGTCTGCGTCAGCGACTGCGGTGATCCTGCTGCTTTTTTCTGCTGTGCTCGTCGGCGTCAGCGACTTGGCCGGTCCTGCTGCTGTTGTCTGCTCTGCTCATCAGCGTCAGTGACTTCGCTGGTCCTAATGCTGTTTTCGGCTCTGCTCGTTGGCTTCAGCGACTGCGCTGGTCCTGCTGCTGTTGTCTGCTCTGCTCGTCGATTTTAGCGCCTGCACTGGTCCTGCTGCTGCTCTCTGCTCTGCTGGTCGGCGTCAGCGACTTCGCCGGTCCTGCTGCTGTTTTCTGCTCTGCTCGTTGGCGTCAGCGTCTTCGCTGGTCCTGCTGCTGTTTTTTGCCTCGCTCGTCGGCGTCAGTGACTGCGCTGGACCTGCTGCTGTTTTCTGCTCTGCTCGTCGGCGTCAGCGACTGCGCGTGTCCTGCTGCTGTTGCCTGCTCTGCTCGTCGGCGTCAGCGACTGCGCTGGTCCTGCTAATGTTTTCTGCTCTGCTTGTCGGGGTCAGCGACTGCCCTGGTCCTGCAGCTGTTTTCTTCTCTGCTCGTCGGTGTCAGCGACTGAGCTTGTCCTGCTGCTGTTTTCTGCTCTGCTCGTCGGCGTCAGCAACTGCGCTGGTCCTGCTGCTGTTTTCTGCTATGCTCGTGGGCGTCAGCAGCTGCTCTGGTCCTGCTGCTGTTTTCTGCTCTGCTCATCGGCGTCAGCGACTGCGTTGTTCCTGCCTCTGTTTTCTGCTCTGCTCGTCGGCGTCAGCGACTGCGCTGGTCCTGCTGCTGTTGCCTGCTCTGCTCGTCGGCGTCAGCGACTGCGCTGGTCCTGCTGCTGTTGCCTGCTCTGCTCGTCGGCGCCAGTGACTGCGCTGGTCCTGCTGCTGTTATCTGCTCTGCTCGTCGGCGTCAGTGACTGCGGTGGTCCTGCTGCTGTTTTCTGCTCTGCTCGTCGGCGTCAGCGACTGCGCTGGTCCTGCCTCTGTTTTCTGCTCTGCTTGTCGGCGTCGGCGTCAGCGACTGCGCTGGTCCTGCTGCTGTTGTCTGCTCTGCTCGTCGGCGTCAGCGACTGCGCTGGTCCTGCTGCTGTTTTCTGCTCTGCTCGTCGATATCAATGCCTGTGCTGGTCCTGCTGCTGCTTTCTGCTCTGCTCGTCAGCCACTGCGCTGGTCCTGCTGCTGTTTTCTGCTCTGCTCGTCGGCGTCAGCGACTGCGCTGGACCTGCTGCTGTTTTCTGCTCTGCTCGTCGGCGTCAGCGACTGCGCTGATCCTGCTTCTGTTTTCTGCTCTGCTCGTCGGCGTCAGCGACTTCGGTGGTCCTGCTGCTGTTTTCTGCTCTGCTCGTCGGCGTCAGCGACTGCGCTGGTCCTGCTGCTGTTTTCTGCTCTGCTCGTCGGCGTCAGCGACTGCGCTGGTCCTGCTGCTGTTTTCTGCTCTGCTCGTCGGCGTCAGCGGCTGCTCTGATCCTGCTGCTGTTGTCTGCTCTGCTCGTCGGCGTCAGCGACTGCGCTGATCCTGCTGCTGTTTTCTGCACTGCTCGTCGGCGTCAGCGACTGCGCTGGTCCTGCCTCTGTTTTCTGCTCTGCTCTTCGGCGTCAGCGACTGCAATGGTCCAGCTGCTGTTTTCTGCTTTGCTTGTCAGCGTCAGCGACTGCGCTGGTCCTGCTGCTGTTTTCTGCTATGCTCGTCGGCGTCAGCGGCTGCTCTGGTCCTGCTGCTGTTGTCTGCTCTGCTGGTTGTCGTCAGCGACTGCGCTGGTCCTGCCGCTGTTTTCTGCTCTGCTCGTCGGCGTCAGCAACTGCGCTGGTCCTGCTTCTGTTTTCTGCTCTGCTCGTCGGCGTCAGCGACTGCGCTGGTCCTGTTTCTGTTTTCTGCTCTGCTCGTCGGCGTCAGTGACTGCGCTGGTCCATCTGCTGTTGTCAGCTCTGCTCTTCGGCGTCAGCGACTGCGCTGGTCCCGCTGCTGTTTTCTGCTCTGCTCGTTGGCGTCAGCGACTGCGCTGGTCCCGCTGATGTTGTCTGCTCTGCTCGTCAACATCAGCGACTGCGCTGGTCCTGCTGCTGTTTTCTGCTCTGCTTGTCGGCGTCAGCGACTGCGCTGGTCCTGCCTCTGTTTTCTGTTCTGCTCGTCGGCGTCAGCGACTGCGCTGGTCCATCTGCTGTTGTCAGCTCTGCTCTTCGGCGTCAGCGACTGCGCTGGTCCCGCTGCTGTTTTCTGCTCTGCTCGTTGGCGTCAACGACTGCGCTAGTCCCGCTGATGTTGTCTGCTCTGCTCGTCAACATCAGCGACTGCGCTGGTCCTGCTGCTGTTTTCTGCTCTGCTTGTCGGCGTCAGCGACTGCGCTGGTCCTGCGTCTGTTTTCTGTTCTGCTCGTCGGCGTCAGCGACTGCGCTGGTCCTGCCGCTGTTTTCTGCTTTGCTCATCTGCGTCAACGACTGCGCTGGTCCTGCTTCTGTTTTCTGCTCTGCTCGACGGCGTCAGCGACTGCGCTGGTCCTGCTGCTGTTGCCTGCTCTGCTCGTCGGCGTCAGCGACTGCGCTGGTCCTGCTGCTGTTGCCTGCTCTGCTCGTCGGCGCCAGTGACTGCGCTGGTCCTGCTGCTGTTATCTGCTCTGCTCGTCGGCGTCAGTGACTGCGGTGGTCCTGCTGCTGTTTTCTGCTCTGCTCGTCGGCGTCAGCGACTGCGCTGGTCCTGCCTCTGTTTTCTGCTCTGCTTGTCGGCGTCGGCGTCAGCGACTGCGCTGGTCCTGCTGCTGTTGTCTGCTCTGCTCGTCGGCGTCAGCGACTGCGCTGGTCCTGCTGCTGTTTTCTGCTCTGCTCGTCGATATCAATGCCTGTGCTGGTCCTGCTGCTGCTTTCTGCTCTGCTTGTCAGCCACTGCGCTGGTCCTGCTGCTGTTTTCTGCTCTGCTCGTCGGCGTCAGCGACTGCGCTGGTCCTGCTGCTGTTTTCTGCTCTGCTCGTCGGCGTCAGCGACTGCGCTGGACCTGCTGCTGTTTTCTGCTCTGATCGTCGGCGTCAGCGACTGCGCTGATCCTGCTTCTGTTTTCTGCTCTGCTCGTCGGCGTCAGCGACTTCGGTGGTCCTGCTGCTGTTTTCTGCTCTGCTCGTCGGCGTCAGCGACTGCGCTGGTCCTGCTGCTGTTTTCTGCTCTGCTCGTCGGCGTCAGCGACTGCGCTGGTCCTGCTGCTGTTTTCTGCTCTGCTCGTCGGCGTCAGCGGCTGCTCTGATCCTGCTGCTGTTGTCTGCTCTGCTCGTCGGCGTCAGCGACTGCGCTGATCCTGCTGCTGTTTTCTGCACTGCTCGTCGGCGTCAGCGACTGCGCTGGTCCTGCCTCTGTTTTCTGCTCTGCTCTTCGGCGTCAGCGACTGCAATGGTCCAGCTGCTGTTTTCTGCTTTGCTTGTCGGCGTCAGCGACTGCGCTTGTCCTGCTGCTGTTTTCTGCTATGCTCGTCGGCGTCAGCGGCTGCTCTGGTCCTGCTGCTGTTGTCTGCTCTGCTGGTTGTCGTCAGCGACTGCGCTGGTCCTGCCGCTGTTTTCTGCTCTGCTCGTCGGCGTCAGCAACTGCGCTGGTCCTGCTTCTGTTTTCTGCTCTGCTCGTCGGCGTCAGCGACTGCGCTGGTCCTGTTTCTGTTTTCTGCTCTGCTCGTCGGCGTCAGTGACTGCGCTGGTCCATCTGCTGTTGTCAGCTCTGCTCTTCGGCGTCAGCGACTGCGCTGGTCCCGCTGCTGTTTTCTGCTCTGCTCGTTGGTGTCAGCGACTGCGCTGGTCCCGCTGATGTTGTCTGCTCTGCTCGTCAACATCAGCGACTGCGCTGGTCCTGCTGATGTTTTCTGCTCTGCTTGTCGGCGTCAGCGACTGCGCTGGTCCTGCCTCTGTTTTCTGTTCTGCTCGTCGGCGTCAGCGACTGCGCTGGTCCTGCCGCTGTTTTCTGCTTTGCTCATCTGCGTCAACGACTGCGCTGGTCCTGCTTCTGTTTTCTGCTCTGCTCGACGGCGTCAGCGACTGCGCTGGTCCTGCTTCTGTTGTCTGCTCTGCTTGTCGGCGTCAGCGGCTGCTCTGGTCCTGCTGCTGTTGTCTGCTCTGCTCGTCTGCATCAGTGACTGCGCTGGTCCTGCTGCTGTTGTCTGCTCTGCTCGTCGGCGTCAGCGACTGAGCTGGTCCTGCTGCTGTTTTTTGCTCTGCTCGTCGGAGTCAGCGACTGCGCTGGACCTGCTGCTGTTTTCTGCTCTGCTCGTCGGCGTCAGCGACTGCGCTGGTCCTGCTGCTGTTGTCTGCTCTGCTCGTCGGCGTAAGCGACTGAGCTGGTCCTGCTGCTGTTTTTTGCTCTGCTCGTCGGAGTCAGCAACTGCGCTGGACCTGCTGCTGTTTTCTGCTCTGCTCGTCGGCGTCAGCGACTGCGCTGGTCCCACTGCTGTTTTCTGCTCTGCTCGTCGGCGTCAGCGACTGCGCTGGTCCCGCTTCTGTTTTCTGCTCTGCTCGTCGGCGTCAGAGACTGCTCTGGTCCTGTTTCTGTTTTCTGCTCTGCTCGTCGGCGTCAGCAACTGCGCTGGTCCATCTGCTGTTGTCTGCTCTGCTCGTCGGCGTCAGTGACTGCGCTGGTCCCGCTGCTGTTTTCTGCTCTGCTCGTTGGCGTCAGCGACTGCGCTGGTCCCGCTGCTGTTGTCTGCTCTGCTCATCGGCGTCAGCGACTGCGCTGGTCCTGTTTCTGTTTTCTGCTCTGCTCGTCGGCGTCAGAGACTGCTCTGGTCCTGTTTCTGTTTTCTGCTCTGCTCGTCGGCGTCAGCAACTGCGCTGGTCCATCTGCTGTTGTCTGCTCTGCTCGTCGGCGTCAGCGACTGCGCTGGTCCATCTGCTGTTGTCTGCTCTGCTCGTCGGCGTCTGCGACTGCGCTGGTCCCGCTGCTGTTTTCTGATCTGCTCGTCGGCGTCAGCGACTGCGCTGGTCCTGCTGCTGTTTTCTGCTCTGCTCGTCGGCGTCAGCGGCTGCTCTGATCCTGCTGCTGTTGTCTGCTCTGCTCGTCGGCGTCAGCGACTGCGCTGATCCTGCTGCTGTTTTCTGCACTGCTCGTCGGCGTCAGCGACTGCGCTGGTCCTGCCTCTGTTTTCTGCTCTGCTCTTCGGCGTCAGCGACTGCAATGGTCCAGCTGCTGTTTTCTGCTTTGCTTGTCGGCGTCAGCGACTGCGCTGGTCCTGCTGCTGTTTTCTGCTATGCTCGTCGGCGTCAGCGGCTGCTCTGGTCCTGCTGCTGTTGTCTGCTCTGCTGGTTGTCGTCAGCGACTGCGCTGGTCCTGCCGCTGTTTTCTGCTCTGCTCGTCGGCGTCAGCAACTGCGCTGGTCCTGCTTCTGTTTTCTGCTCTGCTCGTCGGCGTCAGCGACTGCGCTGGTCCTGTTTCTGTTTTCTGCTCTGCTCGTCGGCGTCAGTGACTGCGCTGGTCCATCTGCTGTTGTCAGCTCTGCTCTTCGGCGTCAGCGACTGCGCTGGTCCCGCTGCTGTTTTCTGCTCTGCTCGTTGGCGTCAGCGACTGCGCTGGTCCCGCTGATGTTGTCTGCTCTGCTCGTCAACATCAGCGACTGCGCTGGTCCTGCTGATGTTTTCTGCTCTGCTTGTCGGCGTCAGCGACTGCGGTGGTCCTGCCTCTGTTTTCTGTTCTGCTCGTCGGCGTCAGCGACTGCGCTGGTCCTGCCGCTGTTTTCTGCTTTGCTCATCTGCGTCAACGACTGCGCTGGTCCTGCTTCTGTTTTCTGCTCTGCTCGACGGCGTCAGCGACTGCGCTGGTCCTGCTTCTGTTGTCTGCTCTGCTTGTCGGCGTCAGCGGCTGCTCTGGTCCTGCTGCTGTTGTCTGCTCTGCTCGTCTGCATCAGCGACTGCGCTGGTCCTGCTGCTGTTGTCTGCTCTGCTCGTCGGCGTCAGCGACTGAGCTGGTCCTGCTGCTGTTTTTTGCTCTGCTCGTCGGAGTCAGCGACTGCGCTGGACCTGCTGCTGTTTTCTGCTCTGCTCGTCGGCGTCAGCGACTGCGCTGGTCCTGCTGCTGTTGTCTGCTCTGCTCGTCGGCGTCAGCGACTGAGCTGGTCCTGCTGCTGTTTTTTGCTCTGCTCGTCGGAGTCAGCAACTGCGCTGGACCTGCTGCTGTTTTCTGCTCTGCTCGTCGGCGTCAGCGACTGCGCTGGTCCCACTGCTGTTTTCTGCTCTGCTCGTCGGCGTCAGCGACTGCGCTGGTCCCGCTTCTGTTTTCTGCTCTGCTCGTCGGCGTCAGAGACTGCTCTGGTCCTGTTTCTGTTTTCTGCTCTGCTCGTCGGCGTCAGCAACTGCGCTGGTCCATCTGCTGTTGTCTGCTCTGCTCGTCGGCGTCAGTGACTGCGCTGGTCCCGCTGCTGTTTTCTGCTCTGCTCGTTGGCGTCAGCGACTGCGCTGGTCCCGCTGCTGTTGTCTGCTCTGCTCATCGGCGTCAGCGACTGCGCTGGTCCTGTTTCTGTTTTCTGCTCTGCTCGTCGGCGTCAGAGACTGCTCTGGTCCTGTTTCTGTTTTCTGCTCTGCTCGTCGGCGTCAGCAACTGCGCTGGTCCATCTGCTGTTGTCTGCTCTGCTCGTCGGCGTCAGCGACTGCGCTGGTCCATCTGCTGTTGTCTGCTCTGCTCGTCGGCGTCTGCGACTGCGCTGGTCCCGCTGCTGTTTTCTGATCTGCTCGTCGGCGTCAGCGACTGCGCTGGTCCAGCTGCTGTTTTCTGTTCTGCTAGTCGGCGTCAGCGACTGCGCTGTTCCTGCCTCTGTTTTCTGCTCTGCTCGTCGATATCAATGCCTGTGCTGGTCCTGCTGCTGCTTTCTGCTCTGCTCGTCAGCCACTGCGCTGGTCCTGCTGCTGTTTTCTACTCTGCTCGTTGGCGTCAGCGACTGCGCTGGTCCTGCTTCTGTTTTCTGCTCTGCTCGTCGGCGTCAGCGACTGCGCTGGTCCTGCCTCTGTTTTCTGCTCTGCTCGTCGGCGTCTGCAACTGCGCTGGTCCTGCCGCTGTTGTCTGCTCTGCTCGTCGGCGTCAGCGACTGCGCTGATCCTGCTTCTGTTTTCTGCTCTGCTCGTCGGAGTCAGCGACTGCGCTGGTCCTGCCTCTGTTTTCTGCTCTGCTCGTCGGCGTCTGCGACTGTGCTTGTCCTGCCGCTGTTTTCTGCTCTGCTCGTCGGCGTCAGCGACTGCGCTGGTCCTGCTTCTGTTTTCTGCTCTGCTCGTCGGCGTCAGCGACTGCGCTGGTCCTGCCTCTGTTTTCTGCTCTGCTCGTCGGCGTCTGCAACTGCGCTGGTCCTGCCGCTGTTTTCTGCTCTGCTCGTCGGCGTCAGTGACTGCGCTGGTCCTGCTTCTGTTTTCTGCTCTGCTCGTCGGCGTCAGCGACTGCGCTGGTCCTGCTTCTGTTTTCTGCTCTGCTCATCGGCGTCAGCGACTGCGCTGGTCCAGCTGCTGTTGTTTGCTCTGCTCGTCGGCGTCAGCGCTGCTCTGGTCCTGCTGCTGTTGTCTGCTCTGCTCGTCTGCGTCAGCGACTGCGCTGGTCCTGCTGCTGTTGTCTGCTCTGCTCGTCGGCGTCAGCGACTGCGCTGGTCCTGCTGCTGTTGTCTGCTCTGCTCGACGGCGTCAGCGACTGCGCAGGTCCTGCTGCTGTTGTCTGCTCTGCTCGTCGGCGTCAGCGACTGCGCTGGTCCATCTGCTGTTGTCTGCTCTGCTCGTCGGCGTCAGTGACTGCGCTGGTCCCGCTGCTGTTTTCTGCTCTGCTCGTTGGCGTCAGCGACTGCGCTGGTCCCGCTGCTGTTGTCTGCTCTGCTCATCGGCGTCAGCGACTGCGCTGGTCCTGTTTCTGTTTTCTGCTCTGCTCGTCGGCGTCAGAGACTGCTCTGGTCCTGTTTCTGTTTTCTGCTCTGCTCGTCGGCGTCAGCAACTGCGCTGGTCCATCTGCTGTTGTCTGCTCTGCTCGTCGGCGTCAGCGACTGCGCTGGTCCATCTGCTGTTGTCTGCTCTGCTCGTCGGCGTCTGCGACTGCGCTGGTCCCGCTGCTGTTTTCTGATCTGCTCGTCGGCGTCAGCGACTGCGCTGGTCCAGCTGCTGTTTTCTGTTCTGCTAGTCGGCGTCAGCGACTGCGCTGTTCCTGCCTCTGTTTTCTGCTCTGCTCGTCGATATCAATGCCTGTGCTGGTCCTGCTGCTGCTTTCTGCTCTGCTCGTCAGCCACTGCGCTGGTCCTGCTGCTGTTTTCTACTCTGCTCGTTGGCGTCAGCGACTGCGCTGGTCCTGCTTCTGTTTTCTGCTCTGCTCGTCGGCGTCAGCGACTGCGCTGGTCCTGCCTCTGTTTTCTGCTCTGCTCGTCGGCGTCTGCAACTGCGCTGGTCCTGCCGCTGTTGTCTGCTCTGCTCGTCGGCGTCAGCGACTGCGCTGATCCTGCTTCTGTTTTCTGCTCTGCTCGTCGGAGTCAGCGACTGCGCTGGTCCTGCCTCTGTTTTCTGCTCTGCTCGTCGGCGTCTGCGACTGTGCTTGTCCTGCCGCTGTTTTCTGCTCTGCTCGTCGGCGTCAGCGACTGCGCTGGTCCTGCTTCTGTTTTCTGCTCTGCTCGTCGGCGTCAGCGACTGCGCTGGTCCTGCCTCTGTTTTCTGCTCTGCTCGTCGGCGTCTGCAACTGCGCTGGTCCTGCCGCTGTTTTCTGCTCTGCTCGTCGGCGTCAGTGACTGCGCTGGTCCTGCTTCTGTTTTCTGCTCTGCTCGTCGGCGTCAGCGACTGCGCTGGTCCTGCTTCTGTTTTCTGCTCTGCTCATCGGCGTCAGCGACTGCGCTGGTCCAGCTGCTGTTGTTTGCTCTGCTCGTCGGCGTCAGCGCTGCTCTGGTCCTGCTGCTGTTGTCTGCTCTGCTCGTCTGCGTCAGCGACTGCGCTGGTCCTGCTGCTGTTGTCTGCTCTGCTCGTCGGCGTCAGCGACTGCGCTGGTCCTGCTGCTGTTGTCTGCTCTGCTCGACGGCGTCAGCGACTGCGCAGGTCCTGCTGCTGTTGTCTGCTCTGCTCGTCGGCGTCAGCGACTGCGCTGGCCCTGCTGCTGTTTTCGGCTCTGCTCGTCGGCGTCAGGGACTGCGCTTGTCCTGCCGCTGTTTTCTGCTCTGCTCGTCGGCGTCAGCGACTGCGCTGGTCCTGCCGCTGTTGTCTTTTCTGCTTGTCGAAGTCAGCAACTGCGCTGTTCCTGCTGCTGTTGTCTATTCTGCTCGTCGGCGTCAGCCACTGCGCTGGTCCTGCTGCTGTTATCTGCTCTGCTCGTCGATATCAGCGCCTGCGCTGGTCCTGCTGCTGTTATCTGCTCTGCTCGTCGATATCAGCGCCTGCGCTGGTCCTGCTGTTGTTTTCTGATCTGCTCGTCGGCGTCAGCGACTGCGCTGGTCCTGCTGCTCTTTTCTGCTCTGCTCGTCGGCGTCAGCGAATGTGCTGGTCCTGCCGCTGTTTTGTGCTCTGCTCGTCGGCGTCAGCGACTGCGCTGGTCCTGCCGCTGTTTTCTGCTCTACTCGTCAGCGGCAGCGACTGCGGTGGTCCTGCTGCTGTTTTTTGCTCTGCTTGTCGGCGTCAGCGACTGCGATGGTTCTGCCGTTGTTTTCTGCTCTACTCGTCAGCGGCAGCGACTGCGGTGGGCCTGCTGCTGTTTTCTGCTCTGCTCGTCGGCGTCAGCGACTGCGCTGGTCCTGCTGCTGTTTTCTGCTCTGCTCGTCGGCGTCACCGACTGCGCTGATCCTGCTGCTGTTTTCTGCTCTGATCGTCGATATCAGCGCCTGTGCTGGTCCTGCTGCTGCTTTCTGCTCTGCTCGTCAGCGACTGCGATGGTCCAGCTGCTGTTTTCTGCTCTGCTCGTCGGCATCAGCGACTACCCTGGTCCTTCAGCTGTTTTCTGCTCTGCTCGTCGGCGTCAGTGCCTGCACTGGTCCTGCTGCTGTTGTCTGCACTCCTCGTCGATATCAGCGCCTGCGCTGGTCCTGCTGCTGCTTTCTGCTCTGCTCGTCAGTGACTGAGCTGGTACTGCTGCTGTTTTCTGCTCTGCTTGTCGGCGTCAGCGACTTCGATAGTCCTGCTGCTGTTTTCTGTTCTGCTCATTGATATAAACGCCTGCGCTGGTCCTGCTGCTGCTTTCTGCTCTGCCTGTCAGCGACTGCGCTGGTCCTGCTGCTGTTTTCTGCTCTGCTTGTCGGCGTCATCGAATAAGATGGTCCTGCTGCTGTTTTCTGCTCTGCTCATCGATATCAACGCCTGCGCTGGTCCTGCTGCTGCTTTCTGCTCTGCTCGTCAGCGACTGCGCTGGTCCTGCCTCTGTTTTCTGCTCTGCTCGTCGGCGTCAGCGAATGCGCTGGTCCTGCCGCTGTTTTGTGCTCTGCTCGTCGGCGTCAGCGACTGCGCTGGTCCTGCTGCTGTTTTCTGCTCTACTCGTCAGCGGCAGCGACTGCGGTGGTCCTGCTGCTGTTTTCTGCTCTGCTTGTCGGCGTCAGCGACTGCGCTGGTTCTGCCGTTGTTTTCTGCTCTACTCGTCAGCGGCAGCGATTGCGGTGTGCCTGCTGCTGTTTTCTGCTCTGCTCTTTGTCGTCAGCGACTGCGCTGGTCCTGCTGCTGTTTTCTGCTCTGCTCGTCGGCGTCACCGACTGAGCTGATCCTGCTGCTGTTTTCTGTTCTGCTCGTCGATATCAGCGCCTTCACTGGTCCTGCTGCTGCTTTCTGCTCTGCTCGTCAGCGCCTGCGCTGGTCCTGCTGCTGTTATCTGCTCTGCTTGTCGATATCAGCGCCTGCGCTGGTCCTGCTGCTGTTGTCTACTCTGCTCGTTGATTTCAGCGCCTGCGCTGGTCGTGCTGCTGCTCTCTGCTCTGCTCGTCAGCGATTGCACTGGTCCTGCTGTTGTTTTCTGATCTGCTCGTCGGCGTCAGCGACTGCGCTGGTCCTGCTGCTGTTTTCTGCTCTGCTCGTCGGCGTCAGCGACTGCGCTGGTCCTGCCTCTGTTTTCTGCTCTGCTCGTCGGCGTCAGCGAATGCGCTGGTCCTGCCGCTGTTTTGTGCTCTGCTCGTCGGCGTCAGCGACTGCGCTGGTCCTGCCGCTGTTTTCTGCTCTACTCGTCAGCGGCAGCGACTGCAGTGGTCCTGCTGCTGTTTTCTGCTCTGCTTGTCGGCGTCAGCGACTGCGCTGGTTCTGCCGTTGTTTTCTGCTCTACTCGTCAGCGGCAGCGATTGCGGTGGGCCTGCTGCTGTTTTCTGCTCTGCTCGTCGGCGTCAGCGACTGCGCTGGTCCTGCTGCTGTTTTCTGCTCTGCTCGACGATATCAGCGCCTGCGCTGGTCCTGCTGCTGCTTTCTGCTCTGCTCGTCAGTGACTGAGCTGCTCCTGCTGCTGTTTTCTGCTCTGCTTGTCGGCGTCAGCGACTTCGATAGTCCTGCTGCTGTTTTCTGTTCTGCTCATCGATATCAACGCCTGCGCTGGTCCTGCTGCTGCTTTCTGCTCTGCTCGTCAGCGACTGCGCTGGTCCTGCTGCTGTTTTCTGCTCTGCTTGTCGGCGTCAGCGAATAAGATGGTCCTGCTGCTGTTTTCTGCTCTGCTCATCGATATCAACGCCTGCGCTGGTCCTGCTGCTGCTTTCTGCTCTGCTCGTCAGCGACTGCGATGGTCCAGCTGCTGTTTTCTGCTCTGCTCGTCGGCGTCAGCGACTACCCTGGTCCTGCAGCTGTTTTCTGCTCTGCTCGTCGGCGTCAGTGACTGCACTGGTCCTGCTGCTGATGTCTGCTCTCCTCGTCGATATCAGCGCCTGCGCTGGTCCTGCTGCTGCTTTCTGCTCTGCTTGTCGGCGTCAGCGACTTCGATAGTCCTGCTGCTGTTTTCTGTTCTGCTCATCAATATCAACGCCTGCGCTGGTCCTTCTGCTGCTCTCTGCTCTGCTCGTCAGCGACTGCGCTGGTCCTGCTGCTGTTTTCTGCTCTGCTTGTCGGCGTTAGCGAATAAGATGGTCCTGCTGCTGTGTTCTGCTCTGCTCATCGATATCAAAGCCTGCGCTGGTCCTGCTGCTGCTTTCTGCTCTGTTCGTCAGCGACTGCGATGGTCCAGCTGCTGTTTTCAGCTCTGCTCGTCGGCGTCAGCGACTACTCTGATCCCTCTGCTGTTGTCTGTTCTGCTCGTCGGCATCAGCGGCTGCGCTGGTCCTGCCGCTGTTGTCTGCTCTACTCGTCGGCGTCAGCGACTGTACTGGTCTTGACGCTGTTGTCTGCCCTCCTCGTCGGCGTCAGCGAGTACGCTGGTCCTGCCGCTGTTGTCTGCTCTACTTGTCGGAGTCAGCAACTGCGCTGGTCCAGCCGTCTGTTGTCTGCTCTGCTCGTCGGCGTCAGCAACTGCGCTGGTCCTGCTGCTGTTTTCTGCTCAATTCGTCGGCGTCAGCGGCTGCGCTGGTCCTGCTGCCGTTTTCTGCTCTGCTCGTCGACATCAGCGACTGCGCTGGCCCTGCTGCTGTTGTCTGCTCTGCTTGTCGGCGTCAGCGGCTGCGCTGGTCCTGCTGCTGCTTTCTGCTCTGCTCGTCAGCGACTACGCTGGTCCTGCTGCTGTTTTCTGCTCTGCTCATCGGCGTCAGCAACTGTGATGGTCCTGCTGCTGTTTTCTGCTCTGCTCGTCGGCATCATCAACTGCGATGGTCCTGCTGCTGTTTTCTGCTCTGCTCGTCGGCGTCAGCGACTGTGCTGGTCCTGCTGCTGTTATCTGCTCTGCTCGTGGATATCAGCTCCTGCGCTGGTCCTGCTGCTGCTTTCTGCTCTGCTCGTCGGCGTCAGCGACTGCCCTGGTCCTGCAGCTGTTTTCTGCTCTGCTCGTCGGTGTCAGCGACTGCGCTCGTCCTGCTGCTGTTTTCTGCTCTGCTCGTGGGCGTCAGCAACTGCGCTTGTCCTGCTGCTGTTGTCTGCTCTGCTCGTCGATTTCAGCGCCTGCGCTGGTCGTGCTGCTGCTCTCTGCTCTGCTCGTCAGCGACTGCGCTGGTCCTGCTGCTGTTTTCTGCTCTGCTCGTTTGCGTCAGCAACTGCGCTGGTCCTGCTGCTGTTTTCTGCTCTGCTGGTCGGCGTCAGCAACTGCGCTGCTCCTGCCTCTGTTTTCTGCTCTGCCCGTCGGCGTCAGCGACTGCGCTGGCTCTGCTGCTGTTTTCTGCTCTACTCGTCCGCGTCAGCGACTGCGCTGGTCCTGCCTCTGTTTTCTGCTCTGCTCGTCGGCGTCAGCGACTACGCTGGTCCTGCTTCTGTTTTCTGCTCTGCTCGTCGGCGTCAGCGACTGCGCTGGTCCTGCTGCTGTTGTCTGCTCTGCTCGTCAGCGTCAGCGACTGCGCTTGTCCTGCTGCTGTTTTCTGCTCTGCTCGTCGGCATCATCAACTGCGATGGTCCTGCTGCTGTTTTCTGCTCTGCTCGTCGGCGTCAGCGACTGCGCTGGTCCTGCTGCTTTTATCTGCTCTGCTCGTTGATATCAGCGCCTGCGCTGGTCCTGCTGCTGTTATCTGCTCTGCTCGTCGATATCAGTGCCTGCGCTGGTCCTGCTGCTGTTATTTGCTCTGCTCGTGGATATCAGCTCCTGCGCTGGTCCTGCTGCTGTTTTCTGCTCTGCTCATCGGCGTCAGCGACTGCCCTGGTCCTGCAGCTGTTTTCTGCTCTGCTCATCGGCGTCAGCGACTGCGATGGTCCGGCTGCTGCTTTCTGCTCTGCTCGTCAGCGACTGCCCTGGTCCTGCTGCTGTTGTCTGCTCTGCTCGTCGGCGTCAGCGACTACCCTGGTCCTGCTGCTGTTATCTGCTCTGCTCGTGGGCGTCAGCAACTGCGCTGGTCCTGCTGCTGTTGTCTGCTCTGCTCGTCGATTTCAGCGCCTGCGCTGGTAGTGCTGCTGCTCTCTGCTCTGCTCGTCAGCGACTGCGCTGGTCCTGCTGCTGTTTTATGCTCTGCTCGTCGGCGTCAGCAACTGCGCTGGTCCTGCTGCTGTTTTCTGCTCTGCTGATCGGCGTCAGCAACTGCGCTGCTCCTGCCTCTGTTTTCTGCTCTGCCCGTCGGCGTCAGCGACTGCGCTGGCTCTGCTGCTGTTTTCTGCTCTACTCGTCAGCGTCAGCGACTGCGCTGGTCCTGCTGCTGTTGTCTGCTCTGCTCGTCGATTTCATCGCCTACGCTGGTCGTGCTGCTGCTCTCTGCTCTGCTCGTCAGCGACTGCGCTGGTCCTGCTACAGTTTTCTGCTCTGCTCGTCGGCGTCACCGACTGCGCTGATCCTGCTGCTGTTTCCTGCTCTGCTCGTCGGCGTCACCGACTGCGCTGATCCTGCTGCTGTTTCCTGCTCTGCTCATCGGCGTCAGCGACTGCGATGGTACAGCTGCTGCTTTCTGCTCTGCTCGTCAGCGACTGCCCTGGTCCTGCTGCTGTTGTCTGCTCTGCTCGTCAATATCCACGCCTGCGCTGGTCCTGCTGCTGCTTTCTGCTCTGCTCGTCAGCGACTGCGCTGGTCCTGCTGCTGTTTTCTGCTCTGCTCGTCGGCGTCAGCGACTGCGATGGTCCAGATGCTGTTTTCTGCTCTGCTCGTCAGCGACATCTCTGATCCCTCTGCTGTTGTCTGTTCTGCTCGTCGGCATCAGCGACTGCGCTGGTCCTGCCGCTGTTTTCTGCTCTGCTCGTCGGCGTCAGCGACTGCGTTGGTCCTGCCGCTGTTGTCTTTTCTGCTCGTCGGCGTCAGCGACTGTGCTGTTCCTGCTGCTGGTGTCTATTCTGCTCGTCGGCGTCAGCGACTGCGCTGGTCCTGCTGCTGTTTTCTGCTCTGCTTGTCGACGTCAGCTACTGCGCTGGTCCTGCTGCTGTTGTCTGCTCTGCTCGTCGGCGTCAGCGACTGCGCTGGTCCTGCTGCTGTTATCTGCTCTGCTCGTCGATATCAGCGCCTGCACTGGTCCTGCTGCTGCTTTCTGCTCTGCTAGTCAGCGACTGCAATGGTCCAGCTGCTGTTTTCTGCTCTGCTCGTCGGCGTCAGCGACTACGCTGGTCCTGCAGCTGTTGTCTGCTCTGCTCGTCGGCGTCAGCGACTGCGCTGGTCCTGCTGCTGTTGTCTGCACTGCTCTTCGATTTCAGCCCCTGCGCTGGTCGTGCTGCTGCTCTCTGCTCTGCTCGTCAGTGACTGCACTGGTACTGCTGTTGTTTTCTGCTCTGCTCGTCGGCGTCCGCGACTGCGCTGGTCCTGCTGCTGTTTTCTGCTCTGCTCGTCTGCGTCAGTGACTGCGCTGGTCCTGCCTCTGTTTTCTGCTCTGCTCGTTGGCGTCAGCGACTGCGCTGGTCCTGCAGCTGTTTTCTGCTCTACTCGTCAGCGGCAGCGACTGCGGTGGTCCTGCTGCTGTTTTCTGCTCTGCTCGTCGGTGTCAGCGACTGCGCTGGTCCTGCTGCTGTTTTCTGCTCTGCTAGTCGGCGTCACCGACTGCGCTGGTCCTGCCTCTGTTTTCTGCTCTGCTCATCGGCGTCAGCGACTGCAATGGTCCAGCTGCTGATTTCTGCTCTGCTCGTCAATGTCATTGACTGCACTGGTCCTGCTGCTGTTGTCTGCTCTGTTCTTCGATATCAGCGCCTGCGCTGGTCCTGCTGCTGCTTTCTGCTCTGCTTGTCGGCGTCAGCGACTGCGCTGATCCTGCTGCTGTTTCCTGCTCTGCTCGTCGGCGTCAGCGACTGCGCTGGTCCTGCCTCTGTTTTCTGCTCTGCTCATCGGCGTCAGCGACTGCGATGGTCCAGCTGCTGATTTCTGCTCTGCTCGTCAATGTCATTGACTGCACTGGTCCTGCTGCTGCTTTCTGCTCTGCTCGTCGATATCAGCGCCTGCGCTGGTCCTTCTGCTGTTATCTGCTCTGCTCGTTGATATTAGCACCTGCGCTGGTCCTGCTGCTGTTGTCTGCTCTGCTCGTCGATTTCAGCGCCTGCGCTGGTCGTGCTGCTGCTCTCTGCTCTGCTCGTCAGCGACTGCACTGATCCTGCTGTTGTTTTTTGATCTGCTCGTCGGCGTCAGCGACTACGCTGGTCCTGCTGCTGTTTTCTGCTCTGCTCGTCGGCGTCAGCGACTGCGCTGGTCATGCCTCTGTTTTCTGCTCTGCTCGTCTGTGTCAGCGACTGCGCTGGTCCTGCCACTGTTTTCTGCTCTGCTCGTTGGCGTCAGCGACTGCGCTGGTCCTGCCGCTGTTTTCTGCTCTACTCGTCAGCGGCAGCGACTGCGGTGGTCCTGCTGCTGTTTTCTGCTCTGCTTGTCGGCGTCAGCGACTGCACTGGTTCTGCCGCTGTTTTCTGCTCTACTCGTCAGCGGCAGTGACTGCGGTGGGCCTGCTGCTGTTTTCTGCTCTGCTCGTCGGCGTCAGCGACTGCGCTGGTCCTGCTGCTGTTTTCTGCTCTGCTCGTCGGCGTCACCGACTGCGCTGATCCTGCTGCTGTTTTCTGCTCTGCTCGTCAATATCAGCGCCTGCGCTGGTCCTGCGGCTGCTTTCTGCTCTGCTCTTCAGCGACTGCGATGGTCCAGCTGCTGTTTTCTGCTCTGCTCATCGGCGTCAGCGACTACCCTGGTCCTGCAGCTGTTTTCTGCTCTGCTCGTCTGCGTCAGTGACTGCACTGGTCCTGCTGCTGTTGTCTGCTCTCCTCGTCGATATCAGCGCCTGCACTGGTCCTGCTGCTGCTTTCTGCTCTGCTCGTCAGCGACTGCGCTGGTCCTGCTGCTGTTTTCTGCTCTGCTTGTCGGCGTCAGCGACTGCGATGGTCCTGCTGCTGTTTTCTGCTCTGCTCATCGATATCAACGCCTGCGCTGGTCCTGCTGCTGCTTTCTGCTCTGCTTGTCAGCGACTGCGCTGGTCCTGCTGCTGTTTTCAGCTCTGCTCGTCGGCGTCAGCGACTACTCTGATCCCTCTGCTGTTGTCTGTTCTGCTCGTCAGCATCAGATACTGCGCTGGTGCTGCTGCTGTTTTCTGCTCTGCTCGTCTGCGTCAGTGACTGCGCTGGTCCTGCCTCTGTTTTCTGCTCTGCTCGTTGGCGTCAGCGACTGCGCTGGTCCTGCAGCTGTTTTCTGCTCTACTCGTCAGCGGCAGCGACTGCGGTGGTCCTGCTGCTGTTTTCTGCTCTGCTCGTCGGTGTCAGCGACTGCGCTGGTCCTGCTGCTGTTTTCTGCTCTGCTAGTCGGCGTCACCGACTGCGCTGGTCCTGCCTCTGTTTTCTGCTCTGCTCATCGGCGTCAGCGACTGCAATGGTCCAGCTGCTGATTTCTGCTCTGCTCGTCAATGTCATTGACTGCACTGGTCCTGCTGCTGTTGTCTGCTCTGCTCGTCGATATCAGCGCCTGCGCTGGTCCTGCTGCTGCTTTCTGCTCTGCTTGTCGGCGTCAGCGACTGCGCTGATCCTGCTGCTGTTTCCTGCTCTGCTCGTCGGCGTCAGCGACTGCGCTGGTCCTGCCTCTGTTTTCTGCTCTGCTCATCGGCGTCAGCGACTGCGATGGTCCAGCTGCTGATTTCTGCTCTGCTCGTCAATGTCATTGACTGCACTGGTCCTGCTGCTGCTTTCTGATCTGCTCGTCGATATCAGCGCCTGCGCTGGTCCTTCTGCTGTTATCTGCTCTGCTCGTCGATATCAGCACCTGCGCTGGTCCTGCTGCTGTTGTCTGCTCTGCTCGTCGATTTCAGCGCCTGCGCTGGTCGTGCTGCTGCTCTCTGCTCTGCTCGTCAGCGACTGCACTGGTCCTGCTGTTGTTTTTTGATCTGCTCGTCGGCGTCAGCGACTACGCTGGTCCTGCTGCTGTTTTCTGCTCTGCTCGTCGGCGTCAGCGACTGCGCTGGTCATGCCTCTGTTTTCTGCTCTGCTCGTCTGTGTCAGCGACTGCGCTGGTCCTGCCGCTGTTTTCTGCTCTGCTCGTTGGCGTCAGCGACTGCGCTGGTCCTGCCGCTGTTTTCTGCTCTACTCGTCAGCGGCAGCGACTGCGGTGGTCCTGCTGCTGTTTTCTGCTCTGCTTGTCGGCGTCAGCGACTGCACTGGTTCTGCCGCTGTTTTCTGCTCTACTCGTCAGCGGCAGTGACTGCGGTGGGCCTGCTGCTGTTTTCTGCTCTGCTCGTCGGCGTCAGCGACTGCGCTGGTCCTGCTGCTGTTTTCTGCTCTGCTCGTCGGCGTCACCGACTGCGCTGATCCTGCTGCTGTTTTCTGCTCTGCTCGTCAATATCAGCGCCTGCGCTGGTCCTGCGGCTGCTTTCTGCTCTGCTCTTCAGCGACTGCGATGGTCCAGCAGCTGTTTTCTGCTCTGCTCATCGGCGTCAGCGACTACCCTGGTCCTGCAGCTGTTTTCTGCTCTGCTCGTCTGCGTCAGTGACTGCACTGGTCCTGCTGCTGTTGTCTGCTCTCCTCGTCGATATCAGCGCCTGCACTGGTCCTGCTGCTGCTTTCTGCTCTGCTCGTCAGCGACTGCGCTGGTCCTGCTGCTGTTTTCTGCTCTGCTTGTCGGCGTCAGCGACTGCGATGGTCCTGCTGCTGTTTTCTGCTCTGCTCATCGATATCAACGCCTGCGCTGGTCCTGCTGCTGCTTTCTGCTCTGCTCGTCAGCGACTGCGCTGGTCCTGCTGCTGTTTTCAGCTCTGCTCGTCGGCGTCAGCGACTACTCTGATCCCTCTGCTGTTGTCTGTTCTGCTCGTCAGCATCAGATACTGCGCTGGTCCTGCCGCTGTTGTCTGCTCTACTCGTCGCCATCAGCGAGTGCGCTGGTCCTGCCGCTGTTGTCTGCTCTACCTGTCGGAGTCAGCGACTGCACTGGTCCTGCTGCTGTTGTCTATTCTGCTCGTCGGCGTCAGCGACTGTGCTGGTCCTGTTGCTGTTTTCTGCTCAGTTTGTCGGCGTCAGCGGCTGCGCTGGTCCTGCTGCCGTTTTCTGCTCTGCTCGTCGACGTCAGCGACTGCACTGGCCTTGCTGCTGTTGTCTGCTCTGCTCGTCGGCGTCAGCGGCTGCGCTGGTCCTGCTGCTGATTTCTGCTCTGCTCGTCAGCGACTGCGCTGGTCCTGCTGCTGTTTTCTGCTCTGCTCGTCGGCGTCAGCAACTGCGATGATCCTGCTGCTGTTTTCTGCTCTGCTCGTCGGCGTCAGCGACTGCGCTGGTCCTGCTGCTGTTATCTGCTCTGCTCGTGGATATCAGCGCCTGTGCTGGTCCTGCTGCTGCTTTCTGCTCTGCTTGTCAGCGTCAGCGACTGCCCTGGTCCTGCAGCTGTTTTCTGCTCTGCTCGTCGGCGTCAGCGACTGCGCTGGTCCTGCTGCTGTTTTCTGCTGTGCTCGTGGGGGTCAGCAACTGCGCTGGTCCTGCTGCTGTTGTCTGCTCTGCTCGTCGATTTCAGCGCCTGCGCTGGTCGTGCTGCTGCTCTCTGCTCTGCTCGTCAGCGACTGCGCTGGTCCTGCTGCTGTTTTCTGCTCTGCTCGTCGGCGTCAGCAACTGCGCTGGTCCTGCTGCTGTTTTCTGCTCTGCTCGTTGGCATCAGCGCTGCTCCTGCCTCTGTTTTCTGCTCTGCCCGTCGGCCTTCAGCGACTGCGCTGGCTCTGCCGCTGTTTTCTGCTCTACTCGTCAGCGTCAGCGACTGCGCTGGTCCAGCTGCTGTTGTCTGCTCTGCTCGTCGATTTCATCGCCTGCGCTGGTCATGCTGCTGCTTTCTGCTCTGCTCGTCAGCGACTGCGCTGGTCCTGCTGCTGTTTTCTGCTCTGCTTGTCGGCGTCACCGACTGCGCTGATACTGCTGCTGTTCCCTGCTCTGCTCGTCGGCGTCAGCGACTGCGCTGGTCCTGCCTCTGTTTTCTGCTCTGCTAATCGGCATCAGCGACTGCCCTGGTCCTGCTGCTGTTGTCTGCTCTGCTCGTTGGCGTCAGCGACTGCGCTTGTCCTGCAGCTGTTTTCTGCTCTACTCGTCAGCGGCAGCGACTGCGGTGGTCCTGCTGCTGTTTTCTGCTCTGCTCGTCGGTGTCAGCGACTGCGCTGGTCCTGCCTCTGTTTTCTGCTCTGCTCATCGGCGTCAGCGACTGCAATGGTCCAGCTGCTGATTTCTGCTCTGCTCGTCAATGTCATTGACTGCACTGGTCCTGCTGCTGTTGTCTGCTCTGCTCGTCGATATCAGCGCCTGCGCTGGTCCTGCTGCTGCTTTCTGCTCTGCTTGTCGGCGTCAGCGACTGCGCTGATCCTGCTGCTGTTTCCTGCTCTGCTCGTCGGCGTCAGCGACTGCGCTTGTCCTGCCTCTGTTTTCTGCTCTGCTCATCGGCGTCAGCGACTGCGATGGTCCAGCTGCTGATTTCTGCTCTGCTCGTCAATGTCATTGACTGCACTGGTCCTGCTGCTGCTTTCTGCTCTGCTCGTCGATATCAGCGCCTGCGCTGGTCCTTCTGCTGTTATCTGCTCTGCTCGTCGATATAAGCCCCTGCGCTGGTCCTGCTGCTGTTGTCTGCTCTGCTCGTCGATTTCAGCGCCTGCGCTGGTCGTGCTGCTGCTCTCTGCTCTGCTCGTCAGCGACTGCACTGGTCCTGCTGTTGTTTTTTGATCTGCTCGTCGGCGTCAGCGACTACGCTGGTCCTGCTGCTGTTTTCTGCTCTGCTCGTCGGCGTCAGCGACTGCGCTGGTCATGCCTCTGTTTTCTGCTCTGCTCGTCTGTGTCAGCGACTGCGCTGGTCCTGCCGCTGTTTTCTGCTCTGCTCGTTGGCGTCAGCGACTGCGCTGGTCCTGCCGCTGTTTTCTGCTCTACTCGTCAGCGGCAGCGACTGCGATGGTCCTGCTGCTGTTTTCTGCTCTGCTTGTCGGCGTCAGCGACTGCACTGGTTCTGCCGCTGTTTTCTGCTCTACTCGTCAGCGGCAGTGACTGCGGTGGGCCTGCTGCTGTTTTCTGCTCTGCTCGTCGGCGTCAGCGACTGCGCTGGTCCTGCTGCTGTTTTCTGCTCTGCTCGTCGGCGTCACCGACTGCGCTGATCCTGCTGCTGTTTTCTGCTCTGCTCGTCAATATCAGCGCCTGCGCTGGTCCTGCGGCTGCTTTCTGCTCTGCTCTTCAGCGACTGCGATGGTCCAGCTGCTGTTTTCTGCTCTGCTCATCGGCGTCAGCGACTACCCTGGTCCTGCAGCTGTTTTCTGCTCTGCTCGTCTGCGTCAGTGACTGCACTGGTCCTGCTGCTGTTGTCTGCTCTCCTCGTCGATATCAGCGCCTGCACTGGTCCTGCTGCTGCTTTCTGCTCTGCTCGTCAGCGACTGCGCTGGTCCTGCTGCTGTTTTCTGCTCTGCTTGTCGGCGTCAGCGACTGCGATGGTCCTGCTGCTGTTTTCTGCTCTGCTCATCGATATCAACGCCTGCGCTGGTCCTGCTGCTGCTTTCTGCTCTGCTCGTCAGCGACTGCGCTGGTCCTGCTGCTGTTTTCAGCTCTGCTCGTCGGCGTCAGCGACTACTCTGATCCCTCTGCTGTTGTCTGTTCTGCTCGTCAGCATCAGATACTGCGCTGGTCCTGCCGCTGTTGTCTGCTCTACTCGTCGGCGTCAGCGACTGCACTGGTCCTGACGCTGTTGTCTGCTCTCCTCGTCGGCATCAGCGAGTGCGCTGGTCCTGCCGCTGTTGTCTGCTCTACCTGTCGGAGTCAGCGACTGCACTGGTCCTGCTGCTGTTGTCTATTCTGCTCGTCGGCGTCAGCGACTGTGCTGGTCCTGTTGCTGTTTTCTGCTCAGTTTGTCGGCGTCAGCGGCTGCGCTGGTCCTGCTGCCGTTTTCTGCTCTGCTCGTCGACGTCAGCGACTGCACTGGCCTTGCTGCTGTTGTCTGCTCTGCTCGTCGGCGTCAGCGGCTGCGCTGGTCCTGCTGCTGATTTCTGCTCTGCTCGTCAGCGACTGCGCTGGTCCTGCTGCTGTTTTCTGCCCTGCTCGTCGGCGTCAGCAACTGCGATGATCCTGCTGCTGTTTTCTGCTCTGCTCGTCGGCATCATCAACTGCGATGGTCCTGCTGCTGTTTTCTGCTCTGCTCGTCGGCGTCAGCGACTGCGCTGGTCCTGCTGCTGTTATCTGCTCTGCTCGTGGATATCAGCGCCTGTGCTGGTCCTGCTGCTGCTTTCTGCTCTGCTTGTCGGCGTCAGCGACTGCCCTGGTCCTGCAGCTGTTTTCTGCTCTGCTCGTCGGCGTCAGCGACTGCGCTGGTCCTGCTGCTGTTGTCTGCTCTGCTCGTCGATTTCAGCGCCTGCGCTGGTCGTGCTGCTGCTCTCTGCTCTGCTCGTCAGCGACTGCGCTGGTCCTGCTGCTGTTTTCTGCTCTGCTCGTCGGCGTCAGCAACTGCGCTGGTCCTGCTGCTGTTTTCTGCTCTGCTCGTCGGCATCAGCGCTGCTCCTGCCTCTGTTTTCTGCTCTGCCCGTCGGCCTTCAGCGACTGCGCTGGCTCTGCCGCTGATTTCTGCTCTACTCGTCAGCGTCAGCGACTGCGCTGGTCCAGCTGCTGATGTCTGCTCTGCTCGTCGATTTCATCGCCTGCGCTGGTCATGCTGCTGCTTTCTGCTCTGCTCGTCAGCGACTGCGCTGGTCCTGCTGCTGTTTTCTGCTCTGCTCGTCGGCGTCACCGACTGCGCTGATACTGCTGCTGTTCCCTGCTCTGCTCGTCGGAGTCAGCGACTGCGCTGGTCCTGCCTCTGTTTTCTGCTCTGCTAATCGGCGTCAGCGACTGCCCTGGTCCTGCTGCTGTTGTCTGCTCTGCTCGTCGGCGTCAGCGACTGCGCTGGTCCTGCTGCTGTTTTCTGCTCTGCTCGTCAATATCAGCACCTGCGCTGGTCCTGCTGCTGCTTTCTGCTCTGCTCGTCAGCGACTGCGATGGTCCAGCTGCTGTTTTCTGCTATGCTCGTCAGCGACTGCTCTTATCCCTCTGCTGTTGTCTGTTCTGCTCGTCGGCATCAGCGACTGCGCTGGTCCTGCCGCTGTTTTCTGCTCTGCTCGTCGGCGTCAGCGACTGCGCTGGTCCTGCCGCTGTTGTCTTTTCTGCTTGTCGAAGTCAGCGACTGCGCTGTTCCTGCTGCTGTTGTCTATTCAGCTCGTCGGCGTCAGCCACTGCGCTGGTCCTGCTGCTGTTATCTGCTCTGCTCGTCGATATCAGCGCCTGCGCTGGTCCTGCTGCTGTTATCTGCTCTGCTCGTCGATATCAGCGCCTGCGCTGGTCCTGCTGCTGTTGTCTGCTCTGGTCGTCGATTTCAGCGCCTGCGCTGGTCGTGCTGCTGCTCTCTGCTCTGCTCGTCAGCGATTGCACTGGTCCTGCTGTTGTTTTCTGATCTGCTCGTCGGCGTCAGCGACTGCGCTGGTCCTGCTGCTGTTTTCTGCTCTGCTCGTCGGCGTCAGCGACTGCGCTGGTCCTGCCTCTGTTTTCTGCTCTGCTTGTCGGCGTCAGCGACTGCGCTGGTTCTGCCGTTGTTTTCTGCTCTACTCGTCAGCGGCAGCGACTGCGGTGGGCCTGCTGCTATTTTCTGCTCGTCAGCGTCAGCGACTGCGCTGGTCCTGCTGCTGTTTTCTGCTCTGCTCGTCGGCGTCACCGACTGCGCTGATCCTGCTGCTGTTTTCTGCTCTGCTCGTCGGCGTCAGCGACTACCCTGGTCCTGCAGCTGTTTTCTGCTCTGCTCGTCGGCGTCAGTGACTGCACTGGTCCTGCTGCTGTTGTCTGCTCTCCTCGTCGATATCAGCGCCTGCGCTGGTCCTGCTGCTGCTTTCTGCTCTGCTCGTCAGTGACTGAGCTGGTCCTGCTGCTGCTTTCTGCTCTGCTCGTCAGTGACTGAGCTGGTCCTGCTGCTGTTTTCTGCTCTGCTTGTCGGCGTCAGCGACTTCGATAGTCCTGCTGCTTTTTTCTGTTCTGCTCATCGATATCAACGCCTGCGCTGGTCCTGCTACTGCTTTCTGCTCTGCTCGTCAGCGACTGCGCTGGTCCGGCTGCTGTTTTCTGCTCTGCTCATCGGCGTCAGCAACTGTGATGGTCCTGCTGCTGTTTTCTGCTCTGCTCGTCGGCATCATCAACTGCGATGGTCCTGCTGCTGTTTTCTGCTCTGCTCGTCGGCGTCAGTGACTGCGCTGGTCCTGCTGCTTTTATATGCTCTGCTCGTGGATATCAGCTCTTGCGCTGGTCCTGCTGCTGCTTTCTGCTCTGCTCGTCGGCGTCAGCGACTGCCCTGGTCCTGCTGCTGTTTTCTGCTCTGCTCGTCGGCGTCAGCGACTGCGCTGGTCCTGCTGCTGTTTTCTGCTCTGCTCGTTGGCGTCCACAACTGCGCTGGTCCTGCTGAAGTTGTCTGCTCTGCTCGTTGATTTCAGCGCCTGCGCTGGTCGTGCTGCTGCTCTCTGCTCTGCTCGTCAGTGACAACGCTGGTCCTGCTGCTGTTTTCTGCTCTGCTCGTCGGCGTCAGCAACTGCGCTGCTCCTGCCTCTGTTTTCTGCTCTGCCCGTCGGCGTCAGCGACTGCGCTGGCTCTGCTGCTGTTGTCTGCTCTGCTCGCCGATTTCATCGCCTGCGCTGGTCGTGATGCTGCTCTCTGCTCTGCTCGTCAGCGACTGCGCTGGTCCTGCTGCTGTTTCCTGCTCTGCTCGTCGGCGTCACCGACTGCGCTGATCCTGCTGCTGTTTCCTGCTCTGCTCGTCGGCGTCAGCGACTGCGCTGGTCCTGCCTCTGTTTTCTGCTCTGCTCATTGGAGTCAGCGACTGCCCTGGTCCTGCTGCTGTTGTCTGCTCTGCTCGTGGGCGTCAGCGACTGCGCTGGTCCTGCTGCTTTTATCTGCTCTGCTCGTTGATATCAGCGCCTGCGCTGGTCCTGCTGCTGTTATCTGCTCTGCTCGTCGATATCAGTGCCTGCGCTGGTCCTGCTGCTGTTGTCTGCTCTGCTCGTCGATATCAGCGCCTGCGCTGGTCCTGCTAATGTTTCCTGCTCTGCTCGTCGATATCAGCGCCTGCGCTGGTCCTGCTGATCCTTTCTGCTCTGCTCTTCGGCGTCAGCGACTGCGATGGTCCTGCTGCTGTTTTCTGCTCTGCTCGTCGATATCAGCGCCTGCGCTGGTCCTGCTGATCCTTTCTGCTCTGCTCGTGGGCGTCAGCGACTGCGCTGGTACAGCTGCTGTTGTCTGCTCTGCTCGTGGGCGTCAGCGACTGCGCTGGTCCTGCTGCTGTTATCTGCTCTGCTCGTCGATATCAGCGCCTGCGCTGGTCCTGGTGCTGTTATCTGCTCTGCTCGTCGATATCAGTGCCTGCGCTGGTCCTGCTGCTGTTGTCTGCTCTGCTCGTCGATTTCAGCGCCTGCGCTGGTCGTGCTGCTGCTCTCTGCTCTGCTAGTCAGCGACTGCACTGGTCCTGCTGTTGTTTTCTGATCTGCTCGTCGGCGTCTGCGACTACCCTGGTCCTGCTGCTGTTTTCTGCTCTGCTCGTCGGCGTCAGCGACTGCTCTGGTCATGCCTCTGTTTTCTGCTCTGCTCGTCTGTGTCAGCGACTGCGCTGGTTCTGCCGCTGTTTTCTGCTCTGCTCGTCAGCGGCAGCGTCTGCGGTGGTCCTGCTGCTGTTTTCTGCTCTGCTTGTCGGCGTCAGCGACTGCGCTGGTTCTGCCGCTGTTTTCTGCTCGACTCGTCAGCGGCAGCGACTGCGGTGGGCCTGCTGCTGTTTTTTGCTCTGCTCGTCGGCGTCAGCGACTGCGCTGATCCTGCTGCTGTTTTCTGCTCTGCTCGTCGATATCAGCGCCTGCGCTGGTCCTGGTACTGCTTTCTGCTCTGCTCGTCGGCGTCAGCGACTACCCTGGTCCTGCAGCTGTTTTCTGCTCTGCCCGTCGGCGTCAGTGACTGCACTGGTCCTGCTGCTGTTGTCTGCTCTCCTCGTCGATATCAGCGCCTGCGCTGGTCCTGCAGCTGCTTTCTGCTCTGCTCGTCGGCGTCAGCGACTACCCTGGTCCTGTAGCTGTTTTCTGCTCTGCTCGTCGGCGTCAGTGACTGCACTGGTCCTGCTGCTGTTGTCTGCTCTCCTCGTCGATATCAGCGCCTGCGCTGGTCCTGCTGCTGCTTTCTGCTCTGCTCGTCAGCGACTGCGCTGGTCCTGCTGCTGTTTTCTGCTCTGCTCATCGGCGTCAGCAACTGTGATGGTCCTGCTGCTGTTTTCTGCTCTGCTCGTCGGCATCATCAACTGCGATCGTCCTGCTGATGTTTTCTGCTCTGCTCGTCGGCGTCAGCGACTGCGCTGGTCCTGCTGCTTTTATATGCTCTGCTCGTGGATATCAGCTCCTGCGCTGGTCCTGCTGCTGCTTTCTGCTCTGCTCGTCGGCGTCATCGACTGCGCTGGTCCTGCTGCTGTTTTCTGCTCTGCTCGTTGGCGTCCACAACTGCGCTGGTCCTGCTGCTGTTGTCTGCTCTGCTCGTTGATTTCAGCGCCTGCGCTGGTCGTGCTGCTGCTCTCTGCTCTGCTCGTCAGTGACAACGCTGGTCCTGCTGCTGTTTTCTGCTCTGCTCGTCGGCGTCAGCAACTGCGCTGCTCCTGCCTCTGTTTTCTGCTCTGCCCGTCGGCGTCAGCGACTGCGCTGGCTCTGCTGCTGTTTTCTGCTCTACTCGTCAGCGTCAGCGACTGCGCTGGTCCTGCTGCTGTTGTCTGCTCTGCTCGCCGATTTCATCACCTGCGCTGGTCGAGATGCTGCTCTCTGCTCTGCTCGTCAGCGACTGCGCTGATCCTGCTGCTGTTTCCTGCTCTGCTCGTCGGCGTCAGCGACTGCGCTGGTCCTGCCTCTGTTTTCTGCTCTGCTCATTGGCGTCAGCGACTGCCCTGGTCCTGCTGCTGTTGTCTGCTCTGCTCGTGGGCGTCAGCGACTGCGCTGGTCCTGCTGCTTTTATCTGCTCTGCTCGTCGATATCAGCGCCTGCACTGGTCCTGCTGCTGTTATCTGCTCTGCTCGTCGATATCAGTGCCTGCGCTGGTCCGTCTGCTGTTGTCTGCTCTGCTCGTCGATTTCAGCGCCTGCGCTGGTCGTGCTGATCCTTTCTGCTCTGCTCGTGGGCGTCAGCGACTGCGCTGGTCCAGCTGCTGTTGTCTGCTCTGCTCGTCGATATCAGTGCCTGCGCTGGTCCTGCTAATGTTTCCTGCTCTGCTCCTCGATATCAGCGCCTGCGCTGGTCCTGCTGATCCTTTCTGCTCTGCTCTTCGGCGTCAGCGACTGCGATGGTCCTGCTGCTGTTTTCTGCTCTGCTCGTCGATATCAGCGCATGCGCTGGTCCTGCTGATCCTTTCTGCTCTGCTCGTGGGCGTCAGCGACTGCGCTGGTCCTGCTGCTGTTTTCTGCTCTGCTTGTCGGCGTCAGCAACTGCGATGGTCCTGCTGCTGTTTTCTGCTCTGCTCATCGATATCAACGCCTGCGCTGGTCCTGCTGCTGCTTTCTGCTCTGCTCGTCAGCGACTGCCCTGGTCCTGCTGCTGTTTTCTGCTCTGCTCGTCAGTGACTGCGCCGGTCCTGCTGCTGTTTTCTGCTCTGCTCGTCGATATCCACACCTGCGCTGGTCCTGCTGCTGCTCTCTGCTCTGCTCGTCAGCGACTGCGCTGGTCCTGCTGCTGTTTTCTGCTCTGCTGGTCGGCGTCAGCGACTGCGATGGTCCTGCTGCTGTTTTCTGCTCTGCTCGTCGATATCAGCGCCTGCGCTGGTCCTGCTGCTGCTTTCTGCTCTGCTCGTCAGCGACTGCGCTGGTCCTGCTGCTGTTTTCTGCTCTTCTCGTCGGCGTCAGCGACTGCGATGGTCCAGCTGCTGTTTTCTGCTCTGCTCGTCAGCGACTGCTCTGATCCCTCTGCTGTTAACTGTTCTGCTCGTCGGCATCAGCGACTGCGCTGGTCCTGCCGCTGTTTTCTGCTCTGCTCGTCGGCGTCAGCGACTGCGCTGGTCCTGCCGCTGTTGTCTGCTCTGCTCGTCGGCGTCAGCGAGTGCGCTGGTCCTGCCGCTGTTGTCTGCTCTACTCGTCGGAGTCAGCGACTGCGCTGGTCCAGCCGCTGTTGTCTGCTCTGCTTGTCGGCGTCAGCGACTGCGCTGTTCCTGCTGCTGTTGTCTGCTCTACTCGTCGGAGTCAGCGACTGCGCTGGTCCTGCTGCTGTTTTCTGCTCTGCTCGTCGACGTCAGCTACTGCGCTGGCACTGCTGCTGTTGTCTGCTCTGCTCGTCGGCGTCAGCGACTGCGTTGGTCCTGCTGCTGTTATCTGCTCTGCTCGTCGATATAAGCGCCTGCGTTGGTCCTGCTGCTGTTATCTGCTCTGCTCGTCGATATAAGCGCCTGCGCTGGTCCTGCTGCTGCTTTCTGCTCTGCTAGTCAGCGACTGCAATGGTCCAGCTGCTGTTTTCTGCTCTGCTCGTCGGCGTCAGCGACTACCCTGGTCCTGCAGCTGTTTTCTGCTCTGCTCATCGGCGTCAGCGACTGCGCTGGTCCTGCTGCTGTTGTCTCCTCTGCTCGTCGATTTCAGCGCCTGCGCTGGTCGTGCTGCTGCTCTCTGCTCTGCTCGTCAGCGACTGCACTGGTCCTGCTGTTGTTTTCTGCTCTGCTCGTCTGCGTTCACGACGGCGCTGGTCCTGCTGCTGTTTTCTGCTCTGCTCGTCGGCGTCAGTGACTGCGCTGGTCCTTCGCTGGTCCTGCCTCTGTTTTCTGCTCTGCTCGTTGGCGTCAGCGACTGCGCTGGTCCTGCCGCTGTTTTCTGCTCTGCTAGTTGGCGTCACCGACTGCGCTGATCCTGCTGCTGTTTCCTGTGCTGCTCGTCGGCATCAGCGACTGCGCTGGTCCTGCCTCTGTTTTCTGCTCTGCTCATCGGTGTCAGCGACTGCGATGCTCCAGCTGCTGTTTTCTGCTCTGTTCGTCGGCGTCAGCGACTGCGCTGGTCCTGCTGCTGTTTTCTAATCTACTAGTCGGCGTCACTGACTGTACTGATCCTGCTGCTGTTTCCTTCTCTGCTCGTCGGCGTCAGCGACTGCGCTTGTCCTGCCTCTGTTTTCTGCTCTGCTCATCGGCGTCAGCGACTGCGATGGTCCAGCTGCTGCTTTCTGCTCTGCTCGTCAGCAACCGCCCTGGTCCTGCTACTGTTGTCTGCTCTACTCGTCGGCGTCAGCGACTGCGCTGGTCCTGCTGCTGTTTTCTGCTTTTCTTGTCAATGTCATTGACTGCACTGGTCCTGCTGCTGTTGTCTGCTCTGCTCGTCGATAGCAGCCCCTGCGCTGGTCCTGCTGCTGCTTTCTGCTCTGCTCGTCGGCGTCAGCGACTGCGATGGTCCTGCTGATGCTTTCTGCTCTGCCCGTCGGCGTCAGCGACTGCGCTGGTCCTGCTGCTGTTATCTGCTCTGCTCGTCGATATCAGCGCCTGCGCTGGTCCTGCCGCTGTTGTCTGCTCTGCTCGTCGGCATCAGCGACTGCTCTGGTCATGCCTCTGTTTTCTGCTCTGCTCGTCTGTGTCAGCGACTGCGCTGGTCCTGCTGCTGTTTTCTGCTCTACTCGTCAGCAGCAGTGACTGCGGTGGTCCTGCTGCTGTTTTCTGCTCTGCTTGTCAGCGTCAGCGACTGCGCTTGTTCTGCCGCTGTTTTCTGCTCGACTCGTCAGCGGCAGCGACTGCGGTGGGCCTGCTGATGTTTTTTGCTCTGCTCGTCGGCGTCAGCGACTGCGCTGGTTCTGCTGCTGTTTTCTCCCCTGCTCGTCGGCGTCACCGACTGAGCTGATCCTGCTGCTGTTTTCTGCTCTGCTTGTCGATATCAGTGCCTGCGCTGGTCCTGCTGCTGCTTTCTGCTCTGCTCGTCAGCGACTGCGATGGTCCAGCTGCTGTTTTCTGCTCTGCTTGTCGGCGTCAGCGACTACCCTGGTCCTGCAGCTGTTTTCTGCTCTGCTCGTCGATATCAGCGCCTGCGCTGGTCCTGCTGCTCCTTTCTGCTCTGCTCGTCAGTGACTGCGCTGGTCCTGCTGCTGCTTTCTGCTCTGCTCGTCAGTGACTGCGCTGGTCCTGCTGCTGTTTTCTGCTCTGCTTGTCGGCGTCAGCAACTGCGATGGTCCTGCTGCTGTTTTCTGCTCTGCTCATCGATATCAATGCCTGCGCTGGTCCTGCTGCTGCTTTCTGCTCTGCTCGTCAGCGACTGCGCTGGTCCTGCTGCTGTTTTCTGCTCTGCTCGTCAGCGACTGCGCTGGTCCTGCTGCTGTTTTCTGCTCTGCTCGTCGATATCCACACCTGCGCTGGTCCTGCTGCTGCTCTCTGCTCTGCTCGTCAGCGACTGCGCTGGTCCTGCTGCTGTTTTCTGCTCTGCTCGTCGGCGTCAGCGACTGCGATGGTCCTGCTGCTGTTTTCTGCTCTGCTCGTCGATATCAGCGCCTGCGCTGGTCCTGCTGCTGCTTTCTGCTCTGCTCGTCAGCGACTGCGCTGGTCCTGCTGCTGTTTTCTGCTCTTCTCGTCGGCGTCAGCGACTGCGATGGTCCAGCTGCTGTTTTCTGCTCTGCTCGTCAGCGACTGCTCTGATCCCTCTGCTGTTAACTGTTCTGCTCGTCGGCATCAGTGACTGCGCTGGTCCTGCCGCTGTTTTCTGCTCTGCTCGTTGGCGTCAGCGACTGCGCTGGTCCTGCCGCTGTTGTCTGCTCTGCTCGTCGGCGTCAGCGAGTGCGCTGGTCCTGCCGCTGTTGTCTGCTCTACTCGTCGGAGTCAGCGACTGCGCTGGTCCAGCCGCTGTTGTCTGCTCTGCTCGTCGGCATCAGCGACTGCGCTGTTCCTGCTGCTGTTGTCTATCCTGCTCGTCTGCGTCAGCGACTGCGCTGGTCCTGCTGCTGTTTTCTGCTCTGCTCGTCGACGTCAGCTACTGCGCTGGCACTGCTGCTGTTGTCTGCTCTGCTCGTCGGCGTCAGCGGCTGCGCTGGTCCTGCTGCTGTTGTCTGCTCTGCTCGTCGGCGTCAGCGACTGCGGTGGTCCTGCTGCTGTTATCTGCTCTGCTCGTCGATATAAGCGCCTGCGCTGGTCCTGCTGCTGCTTTCTGCTCTGCTAGTCAGCGACTTCAATGGTCCAGCTGCTGTTTTCTGCTCTGCTCGTCGGCGTCAGCGACTACCCTGGTCCTGCAGCAGTTTTCTGCTCTGCTCATCGGCGTCAGCGACTGCGCTGGTCCTGCTGCTGTTGTCTGCTCTGCTCGTCGATTTCAGCGCCTGCGCTGGTCGTGCTGCTGCTCTCTGCTCTGCTCGTCAGCGACTGCACTGGTCCTGCTGTTGTTTTCTGCTCTGCTCGTCTGCGTTCACGATGGCGCTGGACCTGCTGCTGTTTTCTGCTCTGCTCGTCGGCGTCAGTGACTGCGCTGGTCCTTCGCTGGTCCTGCCTCTGTTTTCTGCTCTGCTCGTTGGCGTGAGCAACTGCGCTGGTCCTGCCGCTGTTTTCTGCTCTGCTAGTCGGCGTCACCGACTGCGCTGATCCTGCTGCTGTTTCCTGTGCTGCTCGTCGGCATCAGCGACTGCGCTGGTCCTGCCTCTGTTTTCTGCTCTGCTCATCGGCGTCAGCGACTGCGATTGTCCAGCTGCTGTTTTCTGCTCTGCTCGTCGGCGTCAGCGACTGCGCTGGTCCTGCTGCTGTTTTCTGCTCTACCAGTCGGCGTCACTGACTGCACTGATCCTGCTGCTGTTTCCTGCTCTGCTCGTCGGCGTCAGCGACTGCGCTTGTCCTGCCTCTGTTTTCTGCTCTGCTCATCGGCGTCAGCGACTGCGATGGTCCAGCTGCTGCTTTCTGCTCTGCTCGTCAGCAACTGCCCTGGTCCTGCTACTGTTGTCTGCTCTACTCGTCGGCGTCAGCGACTGCGCTGGTCCTGCTGCTGTTTTCTGCTTTTCTTGTCAATGTCATTGACTGCACTGGTCCTGCTGCTGTTGTCTGTTCTGCTCGTCGATAGCAGCCCCTGCGCTGGTCCTGCTGCTGCTTTCTGCTCTGCTCGTCGGCGTCAGCGACTGCGATGGTCCTGCTGATGCTTTCTGCTCTGCCCGTCGGCGTCAGCGACTGCGCTGGTCCTGCTGCTGTTATCTGCTCTGCTCGTCGATATCAGCGCCTGCGCTGGTCCTGCCGCTGTTGTCTGCTCTGCTCGTCGGCGTCAGCGACTGCTCTGGTCATGCCTCTGTTTTCTGCTCTGCTCGTCTGTGTCAGCGACTGCGCTGGTCCTGCCGCTGTTTTCTGCTCTGCTCGTCGGCGTCAGCGACTGCGCTGGTCCTGCCGCTGTTTTCTGCTCTACTCGTCAGCAGCAGCGACTGCGGTGGTCCTGCTGCTGTTTTCTGCTCTGCTAGTCGGCGTCAGCGACTGCGCTGTTTCTGCCGCTGTTTTCTGCTCGACTCGTCAGCGGCAGCGACTGCGGTGGGCCTGCTGCTGTTTTTTGCTCTGCTCGTCGGCGTCAGCGACTGCGCTGGTTCTGCTGCTGTTTTCTCCTCTGCTCGTCGGCGTCACCGACTGAGCTGATCCTGCTGCTGTTTTCTGCTCTGCTCGTCGATATCAGTGCCTGCGCTGGTCCTGCTGCTGCTTTCTGCTCTGCTTGTCAGCGACTGCGATGGTCCAGCTGCTGTTTTCTGCTCTGCTTGTCGGCGTCAGCGACTACCCTGGTCCTGCAGCTGTTTTCTGCTCTGCTCGTTGATATCAGCGCCTGCGCTGGTCCTGCTGCTGCTTTCTGCTCTGCTCGTCAGTGACTGCGCTGGTCCTGCTGCTGCTTTCTGCTCTGCTCGTCAGTGACTGTGCTGGTCCTGCTGCTGTTTTCTGCTCTGCTTGTCAGCGTCAGCAACTGCGATGGTCCTGCTGCTGTTTTCTGCTCTGCTCATCGATATCAACGCCTGCGCTGGTCCTGCTGCTGCTTTCTGCTCTGCTCGTCAGCGACTGCGCTGGTCCTGCTGCTGTTTTCTGCTCTGCTCGTCAGCGACTGCGCTGGTCCTGCTGCTGTTTTCTGCTCTGCTCGTCGATATCCACACCTGCGCTGGTCCTGCTGCTGCTCTCTGCTCTGCTCGTCAGCGACTGCGCTGGTCCTGCTGCTGTTTTCTGCTCTGCTCGTCGGCGTCAGCGACTGCGATGGTCCTGCTGCTGTTTTCTGCTCTGCTCGTCGATATCAGCGCCTGCGCTGGTCCTGCTGCTGCTTTCTGCTCTGCTCGTCAGCGACTGCGCTGGTCCTGCTGCTGTTTTCTGCTCTTCTCGTCGGCGTCAGCGACTGCGATGGTCCAGCTGCTGTTTTCTGCTCTGCTCGTCAGCGACTGCTCTGATCCCTCTGCTGTTAACTGTTCTGCTCGTCGGCATCAGCGACTGCGCTGGTCCTGCCGCTGTTTTCTGCTCTGCTCGTCGGCGTCAGCGACTGCGCTGGTCCTGCCGCTGTTGTCTGCTCTGCTCGTCGGCGTCAGCGAGTACGCTGGTCATGCCGCTGTTGTCTGCTCTACTCGTCGGAGTCAGCGACTGCGCTGGTCCAGCCGCTGTTGTCTGCTCTGCTTGTCGGCGTCAGCGAGTGCGCTGTTCCTGCTGCTGTTGTCTATCCTGCTCGTCGGCGTCAGCGACTGCGCTGGTCCTGCTGCTGTTTTCTGCTCTGCTCGTCGACGTCAGCTACTGCGCTGGCCCTGCTGCTGTTGTCTGCTCTGCTCGTCGGCGTCAGCGACTGCGCTGGTCCTGCTGCTGTTATCTGCTCTGCTCGTCGATATAAGCGCCTGCGCTGGTCCTGCTGCTGCTTTCTGCTCTGCTAGTCAGCGACTGCAATGGTCCAGCTGCTGTTTTCTGCTCTGCTCGTCGGCGTCAGCGACTACCCTGGTTCTGCAGCTGTTTTCTGCTCTGCTCATCGGCGTCAGCGACTGCGCTGGTCCAGCTGCTGTTGTCTAGTCTGCTCGTCGATTTCAGCGCCTGCGCTGGTCGTGCTGCTGCTCTCTGCTCTGCTCGTCAGCGACTGCACTGGTCCTGCTGTTGTTTTCTGCTCTGCTCGTCTGCGTTCACGACGGCGCTGGTCCTGCTGCTGTTTTCTGCTCTGCTCGTCGGCGTCAGTGACTGCGCTGGTCCTTCGCTGGTCCTGCCTCTGTTTTCTGCTCTGCTCGTTGGCGTCAGTGACTGCGCTGGTCCTGCCGCTGTTTTCTGCTCTGCTAGTCGGCGTCACCGACTGCGCTGATCCTGCTGCTGTTTCCTGCTCTGCTCGTCGGCATCAGCGACTGCGCTGGTCCTGCCTCTGTTTTCTGCTCTGCTCATCGGCGTCAGCGACTGCGATGGTCCAGCTGCTGTTTTCTGCTCTGCTCGTCGGCATCAGCGACTGCGCTGGTCCTGCTGCTGTTTTCTGCTCTGCTAGTCGGCGTCACTGACTGCGCTGATCCTGCTGCTGTTTCCTGCTCTGCTCGTCGGCGTCAGCGACTGCGATGGTCCAGCTGCTGCTTTCTGCTCTGCTCGTCAGCAACTGCCCTGGTCCTGCTACTGTTGTCTGCTCTACTCGTCGGCGTCAGCCACTGCGCTGGTCCTGCTGCTGTTTTCTGCTTTTCTTGTCAATGTCATTGACTGCACTGGTCCTGCTGCTGCTTTCTGCTCTGCTCGTCAGCGACTGCGCTGGTCCTGCCGCTGTTTTCTGCTCTGCTCGTCGGCGTCAGCGACTGCGCTGGTCCTGCCGCTGTTGTCTGCTCTGCTCATCGGCGTCAGCGAGTACGCTGGTCATGCCGCTGTTGTCTGCTCTACTCGTCGGAGTCAGCGACTGCGCTGGTCCAGCCGCTGTTGTCTGCTCTGCTTGTCGGCGTCAGCGAGTGCGCTGTTCCTGCTGCTGTTGTCTATCCTGCTCGTCGGCGTCAGCGACTGCGCTGGTCCTGCTGCTGTTTTCTGCTCTGCTCGTCGACGTCAGCTACTGCGCTGGCCCTGCTGCTGTTGTCTGCTCTGCTCGTCGGCGTCAGCGACTGCGCTGGTCCTGCTGCTGTTATCTGCTCTGCTCGTCGATATAAGCGCCTGCGCTGGTCCTGCTGCTGCTTTCTGCTCTGCTAGTCAGCGACTGCAATGGTCCAGCTGCTGTTTTCTGCTCTGCTCGTCGGCGTCAGCGACTACCCTGGTTCTGCAGCTGTTTTCTGCTCTGCTCATCGGCGTCAGCGACTGCGCTGGTCCAGCTGCTGTTGTCTAGTCTGCTCGTCGATTTCAGCGCCTGCGCTGGTCGTGCTGCTGCTCTCTGCTCTGCTCGTCAGCGACTGCACTGGTCCTGCTGTTGTTTTCTGCTCTGCTCGTCTGCGTTCACGACGGCGCTGGTCCTGCTGCTGTTTTCTGCTCTGCTCGTCGGCGTCAGTGACTGCGCTGTTCCTTCGCTGGTCCTGCCTCTGTTTTCTGCTCTGCTCGTTGGCGTCAGTGACTGCGCTGGTCCTGCCGCTGTTTTCTGCTCTGCTAGTCGGCGTCACCGACTGCGCTGATCCTGCTGCTGTTTCCTGCTCTGCTCGTCGGCATCAGCGACTGCGCTGGTCCTGCCTCTGTTTTCTGCTCTGCTCATCGGCGTCAGCGACTGCGATGGTCCAGCTGCTGTTTTCTGCTCTGCTCGTCGGCATCAGCGACTGCGCTGGTCCTGCTGCTGTTTTCTGCTCTGCTAGTCGGCGTCACTGACTGCGCTGATCCTGCTGCTGTTTCCTGCTCTGCTCGTCGGCGTCAGCGACTGCACTGGTCCTGCCTCTGTTTTCTGCTCTGCTCATCGGCGTCAGCGACTGCGATGGTCCAGCTGCTGCTTTCTGCTCTGCTCGTCAGCAACTGCCCTGGTCCTGCTACTGTTGTCTGCTCTACTCGTCGGCGTCAGCCACTGCGCTGGTCCTGCTGCTGTTTTCTGCTTTTCTTGTCAATGTCATTGACTGCACTGGTCCTGCTGCTGCTTTCTGCTCTGCTCGTCAGCGACTGCAATGGTCTTGCTGCTGTTTTCTGCTCTGCTCGTCGGCGTCAGCGACTGCGATGGTCCTGCTGATGCTTTCTGCTCTGCCCGTCGGCGTCAGCGACTGCGCTGGTCCTGCTGCTGTTATCTGCTCTGCTCGTCGATATCAGCGCCTGCGCTGGTCCTGCTGCTGTTATCTGCTCTGCTCGTGGGCGTCAGCGACTGCGCTGGTCCAGCCGCTGTTGTCTGCTCTGCTCGTCGGCGTCAGCGACTGCGCTGTTCCTGCTGCTGTTGTCTATTCTGCTCGTCGATATCAGCGCCTGCGCTGATCCTGCTGCTGCTTTCTACTCTGCTCGTCAGCGACTGCAATGGTCCAGCTGCTGTTTTCTGCTCTGCTCGTCGGCGTCAGCGACTGCGCTGGTCCTGCCGCTGTTGTCTGCTCTGCTCGTCGGCGTCAGCGAGTGCGCTGTTCCTGCCGCTGTTGTCTGCTCTGCTCATCGGCGTCAGCGCTTACGCTGGTCCTGCCGCTGTTGTCTGCTCTGCTCGTCGGCGTCAGCGAGTGCGCTGGTCCTGCCGCTGTTGTCTGCTCTGCTAGTCGGCATCAGCGACTGCGCTGGTCCTGCTGCTGTTGTCTATTCTGCTCGTCGGCGTCAGCGACTGCGCTGGTCCTGCTGCTGTTGTCTGCTCTGCTCGTTGGCGTCAGCGACTGCGCTGGTCCTGCTGCTGTTGTCTGCTCTGCTCTTCGGCGTCAGCGGCTGCGCTGGTCCTGCTGCTGTTTTCTGCTCTGCTCGTCGACGTCAGCGACTGCGCTGGTCCTGCTGCTGTTGTCTGCTCTGCTCGTCGGCGTCAGCGGCTGCGCTGGTCCTGCTGCTGCTTTCTGCTCTGCTCGTCAGCGACTGCGCTGGTCCTGCTGCTGTTTTCTGCTCTGCTCGTCGGCGTCAGTGACTGCGATGGTCCTGCTGCTGTTTTCTGCTCTGCTCGTCGGCGTCAGTGACTGCGATGGTCCTGCTGCTGTTTTCTGCTCTGCTCCTTGGCATCATCGACTGCGATGGTCCTGCTGCTGTTATCTGCTCTGCTCGTCAGCGACTGCAATGGTCCAGCTGCTGTTTTCTGCTCTGCTCGTCGGCGTCAGCGACTGCCCTGGTCCTGCAGCTGTTTTCTGCTCTGCTCGTCGGCGTCAGCGACTGCGCTGGTCCTGCTGCTGTTTTCTGCTCTGCTCGTGGGCGTCAGCGACTGCGCTGGTCCAGCAGCTGTTGTCTGCTCTGCTCGTCGGCGTCAGCGACTGCGCTGTTCCTGCTGCTGTTGTATATTCTGCTCGTCGGCGTCAGCGACTGAGCTGGTCCTGCTGCTGTTGTCTGCTCTGCTCATCGGCGTCAGCGGCTGCGTTGGTCCTGCTGCTGTTATCTGCTCTGCTCGTCGATATAAGCGCCTGCGCTGGTCCTGCTGCTGCTTTCTGCTCTGCTAGTCAGCGACTGCAATGGTCCAGCTGCTGTTTTCTGCTCTGCTCGTCGGCGTCAGCGACTACCCTGGTCCTGCAGCTGTTTTCTGCTCTGCTCATCGGCGTCAGCGACTGCGCTGGTCCTGCTGCTGTTGTCTGCTCTGCTCGTCGATTTCAGCGCCTGCGCTGGTCGTGCTGCTGCTCTCTGCTCTGCTCGTCAGCGACTGCACTGGTCCTGCTGTTGTTTTCTGCTCTGCTCGTCTGCGTTCACGACGGCGCTGGTCCTGCTGCTGTTTTCTGCTCTGCTCGTCGGCGTCAGTGACTGCGCTGGTCCTTCGCTGGTCCTGCCTGTGTTTTCTGCTCTGCTCGTTGGCGTCCGCGACTGCGCTGGTCCTGCCGCTGTTTTCTGCTCTGCTAGTCGGCGTCACCGACTGCGCTGATCCTGCTGCTGTTTCCTGTGCTGCTCGTCGGCATCAGCGACTGCGCTGGTCCTGCCTCTGTTTTCTGCTCTGCTCATCGGCGTCAGCGACTGCGATGGTCCAGCTGCTGTTTTCTGCTCTGTTCGTCGGCGTCAGCGACTGCGCTGGTCCTGCTGCTGTTTTCTGCTCTACTAGTCGGCGTCACTGACTGCACTGATCCTGCTGCTGTTTCCTGCTCTGCTCGTCGGCGTCAGCGACTGCGCTTGTCCTGCCTCTGTTTTCTGCTCTGCTCATCGGCGTCAGCGACTGCGATGGTCCAGCTGCTGCTTTCTGCTCTGCTCGTCAGCAACTGCCCTGGTCCTGCTACTGTTGTCTGCTCTACTCGTCGGCGTCAGCGACTGCGCTGGTCCTGCTGCTGTTTTCTGCTTTTCTTGTCAATGTCATTGACTGCACTGGTCCTGCTGCTTTTGTCTGTTCTGCTCGTCGATAGCAGCCCCTGCGCTGGTCCTGCTGCTGCTTTCTGCTCAGCTCGTCGGCGTCAGCGACTGCGATGGTCCTGCTGATGCTTTCTGCTCTGCCCGTCGGCGTCAGCGACTGCGCTGGTCCTGCTGCTGTTATCTGCTCTGCTCGTCGATATCAGCGCCTGCGCTGGTCCTGCCGCTGTTGTCTGCTCTGCTCGTCGGCGTCAGCGACTGCTCTGGTCATGCCTCTGTTTTCTGCTCTGCTCGTCTGTGTCAGCGACTGCGCTGGTCCTGCCGCTGTTTTCTGCTCTGCTCGTCGGCGTCAGCGACTGCGCTGGTCCTGCCGCTGTTTTCTGCTCTACTCGTCAGCAGCAGCGACTGCGGTGGTCCTGCTTCTGTTTTCTGCTCTGCTTGTCGGCGTCAGCGACTGCGCTGTTTCTGCCGCTGTTTTCTGCTCGACTCGTCAGCGGCAGCGACTGCGGTGGGCCTGCTGCTGTTTTTTGCTCTGCTCGTCGGCGTCAGCGACTGCGCTGATCCTGCTGCTGTTTTCTGCTCTGCTCGTCGATATCAGTGCCTGCGCTGGTCCTGCTGCTGCTTTCTGCTCTGCTCGTCAGCGACTGCGATGGTCCAGCTGCTGTTTTCTGCTCTGCTTGTCGGCGTCAGCGACTACCCTGGTCCTGCAGCTGTTTTCTGCTCTGCTCGTTGATATCAGCGCCTGCGCTGGTCCTGCTGCTGCTTTCTGCTCTGCTCGTCAGTGACTGCGCTGGTCCTGCTGCTGCTTTCTGCTCTGCTCGTCAGTGACTGTGCTGGTCCTGCTGCTGTTTTCTGCTCTGCTTGTCGGCGTCAGCGACTGCGCTGGTCCTGCTGCTGTTTTCTGCTCTGCTCGTCAGCGACTGCGCTGGTCCTGCTGCTGTTTTCTGCTCTGCTCGTCGATATCCACACCTGCGCTGGTCCTGCTGCTGCTCTCTGCTCTGTTCGTCAGCGACTGCGCTGGTCCTGCTGCTGTTTTCTGCTCTGCTCGTCGATATCAGCGCCTGCGCTGGTCCTGCTGCTGCTTTCTGCTCTGCTCGTCAGCGACTGCGCTGGTCCTGCTGCTGTTTTCTGCTCTTCTCGTCGGCGTCAGCGACTGCGATGGTCCAGCTGCTGTTTTCTGCTCTGCTCGTCAGCGACTGCTCTGATCCCTCTGCTGTTAACTGTTCTGCTCGTCGGCATCAGCGACTGCGCTGGTCCTGCTGCTGTTTTCTGCTCTGCTCGTCGACGTCAGCTACTGCGCTGGCCCTGCTGCTGTTGTCTGCTCTGCTCGTCGGCGTCAGCGACTGCGCTGGTCCTGCTGCTGTTATCTGCTCTGCTCGTCGATATAAGCGCCTGCGCTGGTCCTGCTGCTGCTTTCTGCTCTGCTAGTCAGCGACTGCAATGGTCCAGCTGCTGTTTTCTGCTCTGCTCGTCGGCGTCAGCGACTACCCTGGTTCTGCAGCTGTTTTCTGCTCTGCTCATCGGCGTCAGTGACTGCGCTGGTCCAGCTGCTGTTGTCTAGTCTGCTCGTCGATTTCAGCGCCTGCGCTGGTCGTGCTGCTGCTCTCTGCTCTGCTCGTCAGCGACTGCACTGGTCCTGCTGTTGTTTTCTGCTCTGCTCGTCTGCGTTCACGACGGCGCTGGTCCTGCTGCTGTTTTCTGCTCTGCTCGTCGGCGTCAGTGACTGCGCTGGTCCTTCGCTGGTCCTGCCTCTGTTTTCTGCTCTGCTTGTTGGCGTCAGTGACTGCGCTGGTCCTGCCGCTGTTTTCTGCTCTGCTAGTCGGCGTCACCGACTGCGCTGATCCTGCTGCTGTTTCCTGCTCTGCTCGTCGGCATCAGCGACTGCGCTGGTAATGCCTCTGTTTTCTGCTCTGCTCATCGGCGTCAGCGACTGCGATGGTCCAGCTGCTGTTTTCTGCTCTGCTCGTCGGCATCAGCGACTGTGCTGGTCCTGCTGCTGTTTTCTGCTCTGCTAGTCGGCGTCACTGACTGCGCTGATCCTGCTGCTGTTTCCTGCTCTGCTCGTCGGCGTCAGCGACTGCGCTGGTCCTGCCTCTGTTTTCTGCTCTGCTCATCGGCGTCAGCGACTGCGATGGTCCAGCTGCTGCTTTCTGCTCTGCTCATCAGCAACTGCCCTGGTCCTGCTACTGTTGTCTGCTCTACTCGTCGGCGTCAGCGACTGCGCTGGTCCTGCTGCTGTTTTCTGCTTTTCTTGTCAATGTCATTGACTGCACTGGTCCTGCTGCTGCTTTCTGCTCTGGTCGTCAGCGACTGCAATGGTCTTGCTGCTGTTTTCTGCTCTGCTCGTCGGCGTCAGCGACTGCGATGGTCCTGCTGATGCTTTCTGCTCTGCCCGTCGGCGTCAGCGACTGCGCTGGTCCTGCTGCTGTTATCTGCTCTGCTCGTCGATATCAGCGCCTGCGCTGGTCCTGCTGCTGTTATCTGCTCTGCTCGTGGGCGTCAGCGACTGCGCTGGTCCAGCCGCTGTTGTCTGCTCTGCTCGTCGGCGTCAGCGACTGCGCTGTTCCTGCTGCTGTTGTCTATTCTGCTCGTCGATATCAGCGCCTGCGCTGATCCTGCTGCTGCTTTCTACTCTGCTCGTCAGCGACTGCAATGGTCCAGCTGCTGTTTTCTGCTCTGCTCGTCGGCGTCAGCGACTGCGCTGGTCCTGCCGCTGTTGTCTGCTCTGCTCGTCGGCGTCAGCGAGTGCGCTGGTCCTGCCGCTGTTGTCTGCTCTGCTCATCGGCGTCAGCGCTTACGCTGGTCCTGCCGCTGTTGTCTGCTCTGCTCGTCGGCGTCAGCGAGTGCGCTGGTCCTGCCGCTGTTGTCTGCTCTGCTAGTCGGCATCAGCGACTGCGCTGGTCCTGCTGCTGTTGTCTGTTCTGCTCGTCGGCGTCAGCGACTGCGCTGGTCCTGCTGCTGTTGTCTGCTCTGCTCGTTGGCGTCAGCGACTGCGCTGGTCCTGCTGCTGTTGTCTGCTCTGCTCTTCGGCGTCAGCGGCTGCGCTGGTCCTGCTGCTGTTTTCTGCTCTGCTCGTCGACGTCAGCGACTGCGCTGGTCCTGCTGCTGTTGTCTGCTCTGCTCGTCGGCGTCAGCGGCTGCGCTGGTCCTGCTGCTGCTTTCTGCTCTGCTCGTCAGCGACTGCGCTGGTCCTGCTGCTGTTTTCTGCTCTGCTCGTCGGCGTCAGTGACTGCGATGGTCCTGCTGCTGTTTTCTGCTCTGCTCGTCGGCGTCAGTGACTGCGATGGTCCTGCTGCTGTTTTCTGCTCTGCTCCTTGGCATCATCGACTGCGATGGTCCTGCTGCTGTTATCTGCTCTGCTCGTCAGCGACTGCAATGGTCCAGCTGCTGTTTTCTGCTCTGCTCGTCGGCGTCAGCGACTGCCCTGGTCCTGCAGCTGTTTTCTGCTCTGCTCGTCGGCGTCAGCGACTGCGCTGGTCCTGCTGCTGTTTTCTGCTCTGCTCGTGGGCGTCAGCGACTGCGCTGGTCCAGCAGCTGTTGTCTGCTCTGCTCGTCGGCGTCAGCGACTGCGCTGTTCCTGCTGCTGTTGTATATTCTGCTCGTTGGCGTCAGCGACTGCGCTGGTCCTGCTGCTGTTGTCTGCTCTGCTCATCGGCGTCAGCGGCTGCGCTGGTCCTGCTGCTGTTTTCTGCTCTGCTCGTCGACGTCAGCGACTGCGCTGGCCCTGCTGCTGTTGTCTGCTCTGCTCGTCGGCGTCAGCGGCTGCGCTGGTCCTGCTGCTGTTTTCTGCTCTGCTCGTCGATATCAGCGCCTGCGCTGGTCCTGCTGCTGCTTTCTGCTCTGCTCGTCAGCGACTGCGATGGTCTAGCTGCTGTTTTCTGCTCTGCTTGTCGGCGTCAGCGACTACCCTTGTCCTGCAGCTGTTTTCTCCTCTGCTCGTCGGCGTCAGTGACTGCGCTGGTCCTGCTGCTGTTGACTGCTCTGCTCGTCAATTTCAGCGCCTGCGCTGGTCGTGCTGCTGCTCTCTGCTCTGCTCGTCAGCGACTGCACTGGTCCTGCTGTTGTTTTCTGCTCTGCTCGTCGGCGTCAGCGACTGCGCTGGTCCAGCCGCTGTTGTCTGCTCTGCTCGTCGGCGTTAGCGACTGCGCTGGTCCTGCCGCTGTTGTCAATTCTGCTTGTCGGCTTCAGTGACTGCGCTGGTCCTGCTGCTGTTGTCTACTCTGCTTGTCGGCGTCAGCGGCTGCGCTGGTCCTGCTGCTGTTTTCTGCTCTGCTCGTCGACGTCAGCGACTGCGCTGGCCCTGCTGCTGTTGTCTGCTCTGCTCGTCGGTGTAAGCGGCTCCGCTGGTCCTGCTGCTGCTTTCTGCTCTGCTCGTCAGCGACTGCGCTGGTCCTGCTGCTGTTATCTGCTCTGCTCGTCGGCGTCAGCGACTGCGATGGTCCTGCTGCTGTTTTCTGCTCTGCTCATCGGCATCATCGACTGCGATGGTCCTGCTGCTGTTTTCTGCTCTGCTCGTCGGCGTTAGCGACTGCCCTGGTCCTGCAGCTGTTTTCTGCTCTGCTCGTCGGCGTCAGCGACTGCGCTGTTCCTGCTGCTGTTTTCTGCTCTGCTCGTCGGCGTCAGCGACTGCGATGGTCCTGCTGCTGTTTTCTGCTCTGCTCGTCGATATCAGCGCCTGCGCTGGTCCTGCTGCTGCTTTCTGCTCTGCTCGTCAGTGACTGTGCTGGTCCTGCTGCAGTTTTCTGCTCTTCTCGTTGGCGTCAGCGACTGCGATGGTCCAGCTGCTGTTTTCTTCTCTGCTCGTCGGCGTCAGCGAGTGCGCTGGTCCTGCCGCTGTTGTCTGCTCTGCTAGTCGGCATCAGCGACTGCGCTGGTCCTGCTGCTGTTGTCTGTTCTGCTCGTCGGCGTCAGCGACTGCGCTGGTCCTGCTGCTGTTGTCTGCTCTGCTCGTTGGCGTCAGCGACTGCGCTGGTCCTGCTGCTGTTGTCTGCTCTGCTCTTCGGCGTCAGCGGCTGCGCTGGTCCTGCTGCTGTTTTCTGCTCTGCTCGTCGACGTCAGCGACTGCGCTGGTCCTGCTGCTGTTGTCTGCTCTGCTCGTCGGCGTCAGCGGCTGCGCTGGTCCTGCTGCTGCTTTCTGCTCTGCTCGTCAGCGACTGCGCTGGTCCTGCTGCTGTTTTCTGCTCTGCTCGTCGGCGTCAGTGACTGCGATGGTCCTGCTGCTGTTTTCTGCTCTGCTCGTCGGCGTCAGTGACTGCGATGGTCCTGCTGCTGTTTTCTGCTCTGCTCCTTGGCATCATCGACTGCGATGGTCCTGCTGCTGTTATCTGCTCTGCTCGTCAGCGACTGCAATGGTCCAGCTGCTGTTTTCTGCTCTGCTCGTCGGCGTCAGCGACTGCCCTGGTCCTGCAGCTGTTTTCTGCTCTGCTCGTCGGCGTCAGCGACTGCGCTGGTCCTGCTGCTGTTTTCTGCTCTGCTCGTGGGCGTCAGCGACTGCGCTGGTCCAGCAGCTGTTGTCTGCTCTGCTCGTCGGCGTCAGCGACTGCGCTGTTCCTGCTGCTGTTGTATATTCTGCTCGTCGGCGTCAGCGACTGCGCTGGTCCTGCTGCTGTTGTCTGCTCTGCTCATCGGCGTCAGCGGCTGCGCTGGTCCTGCTGCTGTTTTCTGCTCTGCTCGTCGACGTCAGCGACTGCGCTGGCCCTGCTGCTGTTGTCTGCTCTGCTCGTCGGCGTCAGCGGCTGCGCTGGTCCTGCTGCTGTTTTCTGCTCTGCTCGTCGATATCAGCGCCTGCGCTGGTCCTGCTGCTGCTTTCTGCTCTGCTCGTCAGCGACTGCGATGGTCTAGCTGCTGTTTTCTGCTCTGCTTGTCGGCGTCAGCGACTACCCTTGTCCTGCAGCTGTTTTCTGCTCTGCTCGTCGGCGTCAGTGACTGCGCTGGTCCTGCTGCTGTTGACTGCTCTGCTCGTCAATTTCAGCGCCTGCGCTGGTCGTGCTGCTGCTCTCTGCTCTGCTCGTCAGCGACTGCACTGGTCCTGCTGTTGTTTTCTGCTCTGCTCGTCGGCGTCAGCGACTGCGCTGGTCCAGCCGCTGTTGTCTGCTCTGCTCGTCGGCGTTAGCGACTGCGCTGGTCCTGCCGCTGTTGTCAATTCTGCTTGTCGGCTTCAGTGACTGCGCTGGTCCTGCTGCTGTTGTCTACTCTGCTTGTCGGCGTCAGCGGCTGCGCTGGTCCTGCTGCTGTTTTCTGCTCTGCTCGTCGACGTCAGCGACTGCGCTGGCCCTGCTGCTGTTGTCTGCTCTGCTCGTCGGTGTAAGCGGCTCCGCTGGTCCTGCTGCTGCTTTCTGCTCTGCTCGTCAGCGACTGCGCTGGTCCTGCTGCTGTTATCTGCTCTGCTCGTCGGCGTCAGCGACTGCGATGGTCCTGCTGCTGTTTTCTGCTCTGCTCATCGGCATCATCGACTGCGATGGTCCTGCTGCTGTTTTCTGCTCTGCTCGTCGGCGTTAGCGACTGCTCTGGTCCTGCAGCTGTTTTCTGCTCTGCTCGTCGGCGTCAGCGACTGCGCTGTTCCTGCTGCTGTTTTCTGCTCTGCTCGTCGGCGTCAGCGACTGCGATGGTCCTGCTGCTGTTTTCTGCTCTGCTCGTCGATATCAGCGCCTGCGCTGGTCCTGCTGCTGCTTTCTGCTCTGCTCGTCAGTGACTGTGCTGGTCCTGCTGCAGTTTTCTGCTCTTCTCGTTGGCGTCAGCGACTGCGATGGTCCAGCTGCTGTTTTCTTCTCTGCTCGTCGGCGTCAGCGACTGCTCTGATCCCTCTGCTGTTGTCTGTTCTGCTCGTCGGTATCAGCGACTGCGCTGGTCCTGCCGCTGTTGTCTGCTCTGCTCGTCGGCGTCAGCGAGTGCGCTGTTCCTGCCGCTGTTGTCTGCTCTACCCGTCGGAGTCAGCGACTGCGCTGGTCCAGCCGCTGTTGTCTATTCTGCTTGTCGGCGTCAGCGAGTGCGCTGGTCCTGCCGCTGTTGTCTGCTCTGCTCATCGGCGTCAGCGCTTACGCTGGTCCTGCCGCTGTTGTCTGCTCTGCTCGTCGGCGTCAGCGAGTGCGCTGGTCCTGCCGCTGTTGTCTGCTCTGCTAGTCGGCATCAGCGACTGCGCTGGTCCTGCTGCTGTTGTCTGTTCTGCTCGTCGGCGTCAGCGACTGCGCTGGTCCTGCTGCTGTTGTCTGCTCTGCTCGTTGGCGTCAGCGACTGCGCTGGTCCTGCTGCTGTTGTCTGCTCTGCTCTTCGGCGTCAGCGGCTGCGCTGGTCCTGCTGCTGTTTTCTGCTCTGCTCGTCGACGTCAGCGACTGCGATGGTCCTGCTGCTGTTTTCTGCTCTGCTCGTCAGCGACTGCGCTGGTCCTGCTGCTGTTTTCTGCTCTGCTCGTCGGCGTCAGTGACTGCGATGGTCCTGCTGCTGTTTTCTGCTCTGCTCGTCGGCGTCAGTGACTGCGATGGTCCTGCTGCTGTTTTCTGCTCTGCTCCTTGGCATCATCGACTGCGATGGTCCTGCTGCTGTTATCTGCTCTGCTCGTCAGCGACTGCAATGGTCCAGCTGCTGTTTTCTGCTCTGCTCGTCGGCGTCAGCGACTGCCCTGGTCCTGCAGCTGTTTTCTGCTCTGCTCGTCGGCGTCAGCGACTGCGCTGGTCCTGCTGCTGTTTTCTGCTCTGCTCGTGGGCGTCAGCGACTGCGCTGGTCCAGCAGCTGTTGTCTGCTCTGCTCGTCGGCGTCAGCGACTGCGCTGTTCCTGCTGCTGTTGTATATTCTGCTCGTCGGCGTCAGCGACTGCGCTGGTCCTGCTGCTGTTGTCTGCTCTGCTCATCGGCGTCAGCGGCTGCGCTGGTCCTGCTGCTGTTTTCTGCTCTGCTCGTCGACGTCAGCGACTGCGCTGGCACTGCTGCTGTTGTCTGCTCTGCTCGTCGGCGTCAGCGGCTGCGCTGGTCCTGCTGCTGTTTTCTGCTCTGCTCGTCGATATCAGCGCCTGCGCTGGTCCTGCTGCTGCTTTCTGCTCTGCTCGTCAGCGACTGCGATGGTCTAGCTGCTGTTTTCTGCTCTGCTTGTCGGCGTCAGCGACTACCCTTGTCCTGCAGATGTTTTCTGCTCTGCTCGTCGGCGTCAGTGACTGCGCTGGTCCTGCTGCTGTTGACTGCTCTGCTCGTCAATTTCAGCGCCTGCGCTGGTCGTGCTGCTGCTCTCTGCTCTGCTCGTCAGCGACTGCACTGGTCCTGCTGTTGTTTTCTGCTCTGCTCGTCGGCGTCAGCGACTGCGCTGGTCCAGCCGCTGTTGTCTGCTCTGCTCGTCGGCGTTAGCGACTGCGCTGGTCCTGCCGCTGTTGTCAATTCTGCTTGTCGGCTTCAGTGACTGCGCTGGTCCTGCTGCTGTTGTCTACTCTGCTTGTCGGCGTCAGCGGCTGCGCTTGTCCTGCTGCTGTTTTCTGCTCTGCTCGTCGACGTCAGCGACTGCGCTGGCCCTGCTGCTGTTGTCTGCTCTGCTCGTCGGCGTAAGCGGCTGCGCTGGTCCTGCTGCTGCTTTCTGCTCTGCTCGTCAGCGACTGCGCTGGTCCTGCTGCTGTTATCTGCTCTGCTCGTCGGCGTCAGCGACTGCGATGGTCCTGCTGCTGTTTTCTGCTCTGCTCATCGGCATCATCGACTGCGATGGTCCTGCTGCTGTTTTCTGCTCTGCTCGTCGGCGTTAGCGACTGCCCTGGTCCTGCAGCTGTTTTCTGCTCTGCTCGTCGGCGTCAGCGACTGCGCTGTTCCTGCTGCTGTTTTCTGCTCTGCTCGTCGGCGTCAGCGACTGCGATGGTCCTGCTGCTGTTTTCTGCTCTGCTCGTCGATATCAGCGCCTGCGCTGGTCCTGCTGCTGCTTTCTGCTCTGCTCGTCAGTGACTGTGCTGGTCCTGCTGCAGTTTTCTGCTCTTCTCGTTGGCGTCAGCGACTGCGATGGTCCAGCTGCTGTTTTCTTCTCTGCTCGTCGGCGTCAGCGACTGCTCTGATCCCTCTGCTGTTGTCTGTTCTGCTCGTCGGTATCAGCGACTGCGCTGGTTCTGCCGCTGTTGTCTGCTCTGCTCGTCGGCGTCAGCGAGTGCGCTGTTCCTGCCGCTGTTGTCTGCTCTACCCGTCGGAGTCAGCGACTGCGCTGGTCCAGCCGCTGTTGTCTATTCTGCTTGTCGGCGTCAGCGACTGCGCTGGTCCTGCTGCTGTTGTCTGCTCTGCTCGTCGGCGTCAGCGGCTGCGCTGGTCCCGCTGCTGTTTTCTGCTCTGCTCGTCGACGTCAGCGACTGCGCTGGCCCTGCTGCTGTTGTCTGCTCTGCTCGTCGGCGTCAGCGGCTGCGCTGGTCCTGCTGCTGCTTTCTGCTCTGCTCGTCAGCGACTGCGCTGGTCCTGCTGCTGTTTTCTGCTCTGCTCGTCGGCTCCAGCGACTGCGATGGTCCTGCTGCTGTTTTCTGCTCTGCTCGTCGGCATCATCAACTGCGATGGTCCTGCTGCTGTTTTCTGCTCTGCTCGTCGGCGTCAGCGACTGCGCTGGTCCTGCTGCTGTTATCTGCTCTTCTCGTCGATATCAGCGCCTGCGCTGATCCTGTTGCTGCTTTCTGCTCTGCTCGTCAGCGACTGCGCTGGTCCTGCTGCTGTTATCTGCTCTGCTCGTCGGCGTCAGCGACTGCAATGGTCCTGCTGCTGTTTTCTGCTCTGCTCGTCGGCGTCAGTGACTGCCCTGGTCCTGCAGCTGTTTTCTGCTCTGCTCGTCGGCGTCAGCGACTGCGCTGGTCCTGCTACTGTTTTCTGCTCTGCTCGTCGGCGTCAGCGACTGCGATGGTCCTGCTGCTGTTTTCTGCTCTGCTCGTCGATATCAGCGCCTGCGCTGGTCCTGCTGCTGCTTTCTGCTCTGCTCGTCAGTGACTGCGCTGGTCCTGCTGCTGTTTTCTGCTCTTCTCGTTGGCGTCAGCGACTGCGATGGTCCAGCTGCTGTTTTCTGCTCTGCTCGTCGGCGTCAGTGACTGCTCTGATCCCTCTGCTGTTGTCTGTTCTGCTCGTCGGTATCAGCGACTGCGCTGGTCCTGCCGCTTTTGTCAGCTCTGCTCGTCGGCGTCAGCGAGTGCGCTGGTCCTGCCGCTGTTTTCTGCTCTGCTCGTCGGCGTCAGCGACTGCTCTGATCCCTCTGCTGTTGTCTGTTCTGCTCGTCGGCATCAGCGACTGCGCTGGTCCTGCCGCTGTTGTCTGCTCTGCTCGTCAGCGTCAGCGACTGCGCTGGTCCTGCCGCTGCTGTCTGCTCTGCTAGTCGGAGTCAGCGACTGCGCTGGTCCAGCCGCTGTTGTCTGCTCTGCTCGTCGACGTCAGCGACTGCGCTGGCCCTGCTGCTGTTTTCTGCTCTGCTTGTCGACGTCAGCGACTGCGCTGGCCCTGCTGCTGTTGTCTGCTCTGCTCGTCGGCGTAAGCGGCTGCGCTGGTCCTGCTGCTGCTTTCTGCTCTGCTCGTCAGCGACTGCGCTGGTCCTGCTGCTGTTTTCTGCTCTGCTCATCGGCATCATAACTGCGATGGTCCTGCTGCATTTTTCTGCTCTGCTCGTCGGCGTCAGCAACTGCCCTGGTACTGCAGCTGTTTTCTGCTCTGCTCGTCGGCGTCAGCGACTGCGCTGGTCCTGCTGCTGTTTTTTGCTCTGCTCGTCGGCGTCAGCGACTGCGCTGGTCCTGCTGCTGTTTTCTGCTCTGCTCGTCGATATCAGCGCCTGCGCTGGTCCTACTGCTGCTTTATGCTCTGCTCGTCAGTGACTGTGCTGGTCCTGCTGCTGTTTTCTGCTCTTCTCGTTGGCGTCAGCGACTGCGATGGTCCAGCTGCTGTTTTCTGCTCTGCTCGTCGGCGTCAGCGACTGCTCTGATCCCTCTGCTGTTGTCTCTTCTGCTCGTCGGCATCAGCGACTGCGCTGGCCCTGCTGCTGTTGTCTGCTCTGCTCGTCGGCGTAAGCGGCTGCGCTGGTCCTGCTGCTGCTTTCTGCTCTGCTCGTCAGCGACTGCGCTGGTCCTGCTGCTGTTTTCTGCTCTGCTCGTCGGCGCCAGCGACTGCGATGGTCCTGCTGCTGTTTTCTGCTGTGCTCGTCGGCATCATCAACTGCGATGGTCCTGCTGCTGTTTTCTGGTCTGCTCGTCGGCGTCAGCGACTGCGCTGGTCCTGCTGCTGTTATCTGCTCTTCTCGTCAATATCAGCACCTGCGCTGATCCTGCTGCTGCTTTCTGCTCTGCTCGTCAGCGACTGCGCTGGTCCTGCTGCTGTTATCTGCTCTGCTCGTCGGCGTCAGCGACTGCGATGGTCCTGCTGCTGTTTTCTGCTCTGCTCATCGGCATCATCAACTGCAATGGTCCTGCTGCTGTTTACTGCTCTGCTCGTCGGCGTCAGTGACTGCCCTGGTCCTGCAGCTGTTTTCTGCTCTGCTCGTCGGCGTCAGCGACTGCGCTGGTCCTGCTGCTGTTTTCTGCTCTGCTCGTCGGCGTCAGCGACTGTGATGGTCCTGCTGCTGTTTTCTGCTCTGTTCGTCGACATCAGCGCCTGCGCTGGTCCTGCTGCTGCTTTCTGCTCTGCTCGTCAGTGACTGTGCTGGTCCTGCTGCTGTTTTCTGCTCTGCTCGTCGGCGTCAGTGACTGCTCTGATCCCTCTGCTGTTGTCTGTTCTGCTCGTCGGTATCAGCGACTGCACGGGTCCTGCCGCTTTTGTCAGCTCTGCTCGTCGGCGTCAGCGAGTGCGCTGGTCCTGCCGCTGATGTCTGCTCTACCCGTCGGAGTCAGCGACTGCGCTGGTCCAGCCGCTGTTGTCTGCTCTGCTCGTCGGCGTCAGCGACTGCGCTGGTCCTGCTGCTGTTGTCTATTCTGCTTGTCGGCTCAGCGACTGCGCTGGCCCTGCTGCTGTTGTCTGCTCTGCTCGTCAGCGACTGCGCTGGTCCTGCTGCTTTCTGCTCTGCTCGTCGGCACCAGCGACTGCGATGGTCCTGCTGCTGTTTTCTGCTCTGCTCGTCGGCATCATCAACTGCGATGGTCCTGCTGCTGTTTTCTGCTCTGCTCGTCGGCGTCAGCGACTGCGATGGTCCTGCTTCTGTTATCTGCTATGCTCGTCGATATCAGCTCCTGCGCTGGTCCTGCTTCTGCTTTCTACTCTGCTCGTCAGCGACTGCAATGGTCCAGCTGCTGTTTTCTGCTCTGCTCGTCGGCGTCAGCGACTGCGCTGGTCCTGCTGCTGTTTTCTGCTCTGCTCGTGGGCGTCAGCGACTGCGCTGGTCCAGCCGCTGTTGTCTAGTCTGCTCGTCGGCGTCAGCGACTGCGCTGTTCCTGCTGCTGTTTTCTGCTCTGCTCATCGACGTCAGCGACTGCGCTGGCCCTGCTGCTGTTGTCTGCTCTGCTCGTCGGCGTCAGCGGCTGCGCTGGTAATGCTGCTGTTTTCTGCTCTGCTCGTCGACATCAGCGCCTGCGCTGGTCCTTCTGCTGCTTTCTGCTCTGCTTGTCAGCGACTGCGATGGTCCAGCTGCTGTTTTCTGCTCTGCTCGTCGGCGTCAGCGACTACCCTGGTCCTGCAGCTGTTTTCTGCTCTGCTCGTTGGCGTCAGTGACTGCGCTGGCCCTGCTGCTGTTTTCTGCTCTGCTCGTCGACGTCAGCGACTGCGCTGGCCCTGCTGCTGTTGTCTGCTCTGCTCGTCGACGTCAGCGACTGCGCTGGCCCTGCTGCCGTTTTCTGCTCTGCTCGTCGACGTCAGCGACTGCGCTGGCCCTGCTGCTGTTGTCTGCTCTGCTCGTCGGCGTAAGCGGCTGCGCTGGTCCTGCTGCTGCTTTCTGCTCTGCTCGTCAGCGACTGCGCTAGTCCTGCTGCTGTAATCTGCTCTGCTCGTCGGCGTCAGCGACTGCGATGGTCCTGCTGCTGTTTTCTGCTCTGCTCATCGGCATCATAACTGCGATGGTCCTGCTGCATTTTTCTGCTCTGCTCGTCGGCGTCAGCAACTGCCCTGGTCCTGCAGCTGTTTTCTGCTCTGCTCGTCGGCGTCAGCGACTGCGCTGGTCCTGCTGCTGTTTTCTGCTCTGCTCGTCGGCGTCAGCGACTGCGCTGGTCCTGCTGCTGTTTTCTGCTCTGCTCGTCGATATCAGCGCCTGCGCTGGTCCCACTGCTGCTTTATGCTCTGCTCGTCAGTGACTGTGCTGGTCCTGCTGCTGTTTTCTGCTCTTCTCGTTGGCGTCAGCGACTGCGATGGTCCAGCTGCTGTTTTCTGCTCTGCTCGTCGGCGTCAGCGACTGCTCTGATCCCTCTGCTGTTGTCTCTTCTGCTCGTCGGCATCAGCGACTGCGCTGGCCCTGCTGCTGTTGTCTGCTCTGCTCGTCGGCGTCAGCGGCTGCGCTGGTCCTGCTGCTGCTTTCTGCTCTGCTCGTCAGCGACTGCGCTGGTCCTGCTGCTGTTTTCTGCTCTGCTCGTCGGCGCCAGCGACTGCGATGGTCCTGCTGCTGTTTTCTGCTCTGCTCGTCGGCATCATCAACTGCGATGGTCCTGCTGCTGTTTTCTGCTCTGCTCGTCGGCGTCAGCGACTGCGCTGGTCCTGCTGCTGTTATCTGCTCTTCTCGTCAATATCAGCACCTGCGCTGATCCTGCTGCTGATTTCTGCTCTGCTCGTCAGCGACTGCGCTGGTCCTGCTGCTGTTATCTGCTCTGCTCGTCGGCGTCAGCGACTGCGATGGTCCTGCTGCTGTTTTCTGCTCTGCTCATCGGCATCATCAACTGCAATGGTCCTGCTGCTGTTTTCTGCTCTGCTCGTCGGCGTCAGTGACTGCCCTGGTCCTGCTGCTGTTTTCTGCTCTGCTCGTCGGCGTCAGCGACTGCGCTGGTCCTGCTGCTGTTTTCTGCTCTGTTCGTCAGCGTCAGCGACTGTGATGGTCCTGCTGCTGTTTTCTGCTCTGTTCGTCGATATCAGCGCCTGCGCTGGTCCTGCTGCTGCTTTCTGCTCTGCTCGTCAGTGACTGTGCTGGTCCTGCTGCTGTTTTCTGCTCTGCTCGTCGGCGTCAGTGACTGCTCTGATCCCTCTGCTGTTGTCTGTTCTGCTCGTCGGTATCAGCGACTGCACGGGTCCTGCCGCTTTTGTCAGCTCTGCTCGTCGGCGTCAGCGAGTGCGCTGGTCCTGCCGCTGATGTCTGCTCTACCCGTCGGAGTCAGCGACTGCGCTGGTCCAGCCGCTGTTGTCTGCTCTGCTCGTCGGCGTCAGCGACTGCGCTGGTCCTGCTGCTGTTGTCTATTCTGCTTGTCGGCTCAGCTTCTGCGCTGGCCCTGCTGCTGTTGTCTGCTCTGCTCGTCAGCGACTGCGCTGGTCCTGCTGCTTTCTGCTCTGCTCGTCGGCACCAGCGACTGCGATGGTCCTGCTGCTGTTTTCTGCTCTGCTCGTCGGCATCATCAACTGCGATGGTCCTGCTGCTGTTTTCTGCTCTGCTCGTCGGCGTCAGCGACTGCGATGGTCCTGCTTCTGTTATCTGCTATGCTCGTCGATATCAGCGCCTGCGCTGGTCCTGCTTCTGCTTTCTACTCTGCTCGTCAGCGACTGCAATGGTCCAGCTGCTGTTTTCTGCTCTGCTCGTCGGCGTCAGCAACTGCCCTGGTCCTGCAGCTGTTTTCTGCTCTGCTCGTCGGCGTCAGCGACTGCGCTGGTCCTGCTGCTGTTTTCTGCTCTGCTCGTGGGCGTCAGCGACTGCGCTGGTCCAGCCGCTGTTGTCTGCTCTGCTCGTCGGCGTCAGCGACTGTGCTGTTCCTGCTGCTGTTGTCTGCTCTGCTCGTCGGCGTCAGCGGCTGCGCTGGTCCTGCTGCTGTTTTCTGCTCTGCTCGTCGACATCAGCGACTGCGCTGGCCCTGCTGCTGTTGTCTGCTCTGCTCGTCGGCGTCAGCGTCTGCGCTGGTCCTGCTGCTGTTTTCTGCTCTGCTCGTCGACATCAGCGCCTGCGCTGGTCCTGCTGCTGCTTTCTGCTCTGCTTGTCAGCGACTGCGATGGTCCAGCTGCTGTTTTCTGCTCTGCTCGTCGGCGTCAGCGACTACCCTGGTCCTGCAGCTGTTTTCTGCTCTGCTCGTCGGCGTCAGTGACTGCGCTGGTCCTGCTGCTGTTGTATGCTCTGCTCGTCGATTTCAGCGCCTGCGCTAGTCGTGCTGCTGCTCTCTGCTCTGCTCGACAGCGACTGCACTGGTCCTGCTGTTGTTTTCTGCTCTGCTCGTCGGCGTCAGCGACTGCGCTGGTCCTGCTGCTGTTTTCTGCTCTGCTCGTCGGCATCAGTGACTGCGCTGGTCCTGCCTCTGTTTTCTGCTCTGCTCGTTGGTGTCAGCGACTGCGCTGGTCCTGCCGCTGTTTTCTGCTCTACTCGTCAGCGGCAGCGACTGCGGTGGTCCTGCTGCTGTTTTCTGCTCTGCTCGTCGGCATCACCGACTGCGCTGATCCTGCTGCTGTTTCCTGCTCTGCTCATCGGCGTCAGCGACTGCACTGGTCCTGCCTCTGTTTTCTGCTCTGCTCATCGGCATCAGCAACTGCGATGGTCCTGCTGCTGTTTTCTGCTCTGCTCGTCAATGTCAGTGACTGCCCTGGTCCTGCTGCTGTTGTCTGCTCTGCTCGTTGGCGTCAGCGACTGCGCTGGTCCTGCTGCTGTTTTTTGCTCTGTTCGTCGATATCACCGCCTGCGCTGGTCCTGCTGCTGCTTTCTGCTCTGCTCGTCAGCGACTGCGCTGGTCCTGTTGCTGTTTTCTGCTCTGCTCGTCGATATCACCGCCTGCGCTGGTCCTGCTGCTGCTTTCTGATCTGCTCGTCAGCGACTGCGCTGGTCCTGCTGCTTTTTTCTGCTCTGCTCGTCGGCGTCAGCGACTGCGATGGTCCTGCTGCTGTTTTCTGCTCTGCTCGTCGATATCAGCGCCTGCGCTGGTCCTGCTGCTGCTTTCTGCTCTGCTTGTCAGCGACTGCGCTGGTCCTGCTGCTGTTTTCTGCTCTGCTCGTCAATGTCAGTGACTTCACAGGTCCTGCTGCTGTTGTCTGCTCTGCTCGTCGATATCACCGCCTGTGCTGGTCCTGCTGCTGCTTTCTGCTCTGCTCATCAGCGACTGCGCTGGTCCTGCTGCTGTTTTCTGCTCTGCTCGTCGGCGTCAGCGACTGCGATGGTCCTGCTGCTGTTTTCTGCTCTGCTCGTCGATATCAGCGCCTGCGCTGGTCCTGCTGCTGCTTTCTGCTCTGCTCGTCAGCGACTGCGCTGGTCTTGCTGCTGTTTTCTGCTGTGCTCGTCAGCGACTGCGCTGGTCCTGCTGCTGTTTTCTGCTCTTGTCGTCGGCGTCAGCGACTGCGCTGTTCCTGCCGCTGTTGTCTGCTCTGCTCGTCGGCGTCAGCGAGTGCGCTGGTCCTGCCGCTGTTGTCTGCTCTGCTCGTCTGCGTCAGCGACTGCGCTGGTCCTGCTGCTGTTGTCTATTCTGCTCGTCTGCGTCAGCGACTGCGCTGGTCCTGCTGCTGTTGTCTGCTCTTCTCGTCGGCGTCAGTGATTGCAATTGGTCCTGCTGCTGTTTTCTGCTCTGCCCGTCGATATCAGCGCCTGCGCTGGTCCTGCTGCTGCTTTCTGCTCTGCTCGTCATCCACTGCGCTGGTCCTGCCGCTGTTGTCTGCTCTGCTCGTCGGCGTCAGCGAGTGCGCTGGTCCTGCCGCTGTTGTCTGCTCTGCTCGTCGGCGTCAGCGACTGCCCTGGTCCTGCAGCTGTTTTCTGCTCTGCTGGTCGGCGTCAGCAACTGCGCTGGTCCTGCTGCTGTTTTCTGCTCTGCTCGTGGGCGTCAGCGACTGCGCTGGTCCTGCTACTGTTGTCTGCTCTGCTCGTCGATTTCATCACCTGTGCTGGTCCTGCCTCTGTTTTCTGCTCTGCTCGTCGGCGTCAGCGACTGCACTGGTCCAGCTGCTGTTTTCTGCTCTGTTCGTGGGCGTCAGCGACTGCACTTGTCCTGCTGTTGATTTCTGCTCTGCTCGTCGGCGTCAGCGACTGCGCTGGTCCTGCTGCTGTTTTCTGCTCTGCTCGTCGGCGTCAGTGACTGCGCTGGTCCTGCCTCTGTTTTCTTCTCTGCTCGTTGGTGTCAGCGACTGCGCTGGTCCTGCCGCTGTTTTCTGCTCTACTCGTCAGCGGCAGCGACTGCGGTGGTCCTGCTGCTGTTTTATGCTCTGCTCGTCGGCATCACCGACTGCGCTGATCCTGCTGCTGTTTCCTGCTCTGCTCATCGGCGTCAGCGACTGCACTGGTCCTGCCTCTGTTTTCTGCTCTGCTCATCGGCGTCAGCGACTGCGATGGTCCAGCTGCTGCTTTCTGCTCTGCTCGTCAGCGACTGCCCTGGTCCTGCTGCTGTTGTCTGCTCTGCTCGTTGGCGTCAACGATTGCGCTGGTCTTGCTGCTGTTTTTTGCTCTGCTCATCAATGTCAGTGACTGCACTGGTCCTGCTGCTGTTGTCTGCTCTGCTCGTCGATATCACCGCCTGCGCTGGTCCTGCTGCTGCTTTCTGCTCTGCTCGTCAGCGACTACGCTGGTCCTGCTGCTGTTTTCTGCTCTGCTCGTCGGCGTCAGCGACTGCGATGGTCCTGCTGCTGTTTTCTGCTCTGCTCGTCGATATCAGCGCCTGCGCTGGTCCTGCTGCTGCTTTCTGCTCTGCTTGTCAGCGACTGCGCTGGTCCTGCTGCTGTTTTCTGCTCTGCTCGTCAATGTCAGTGACTGCACTGGTCCTGCTGCTGTTGTCTGCTCTGCTCGTCGATATCACCGCCTGTGCTGGTCCTGCTGCTGCTTTCTGCTCTGCTCGTCAGCGACTCCGCTGGTCCTGCTGCTGTTTTCTGCTCTGCTCGTCGGCGTCAGCGACTGCGATGGTCCTGCTGCTGTTTTCTGCTCTGCTCGTCGATATCAGCGCCTGCGCTGGTCCTGCTGCTGCTTTCTGCTCTGCTCGTCAGCGACTGCGCTGGTCTTGCTGCTGTTTTCTGCTGTGCTCGTCAGCGACTGCGCTGGTCCTGCTGCTGTTTTCTGCTCTTGTCGTCGGCGTCAGCGACTGCGCTGGTCCTGCCGCTGTTGTCTGCTCTGCTCGTCTGCGTCAGCGACTGCGCTGGTCCTGCTGCTGTTGTCTATTCTGCTTGTCGGCGTCAGCGACTGCGCTGGTCCTGCCTCTGTTTTCTGCTCTGCTCGTCGGCGTCAGCGACTGCGATGGTCCAGCTGCTGTTTTCTGCTCTGCTCGTCGGCGTCAGCGACTGAGCTGGTCCTGCTGCTTTTGTCTGCTCTGCTCGTCGATATCAGCGACTGCGCTGGTCCTGCTGCTGTTGTCTGCTCGGCTCGTCGGCTTCAGCGACTGCGCGGGTCCTGCTGCTGTTGTCTGCTCTGCTCGTCGGAGTCAGCGACTGCGCTGGTCCTGCTGCTGTTGTCTGCTCTGCTCGTCGGCGTCAGCGACTGCGCTGATCCTGCTGCTGTTGTCTGCTCTGCTCGTCAGCGACTGCGCTGGTCCTGCTGCTGTTGTCTGCTCTGCTCGTCGGCGTCAGCGACTTTCCTGGTCCTGCTGCTGTTTTCTGCTCTGCTCGTCGATATCAAGGCCTGCGCTGGTCCTGCTGCTGCTTTCTGCTCTGCTCGTCAGCGACTGCGCTGGTCCTGCTGCTGTTTTCTGCTATGCTCGTCGGCGTCAGCGACTGCGCTGGTCCTGCTGCTGTTGTCTGCTCTGCTTGTCGATATCAGTGACTGCGCTTGTCCTGCTGCTGTTGTCTGCTCTGCTCGTCGATTTCAGCACCTGCGCTGTTCCTGCTGCTGCTCTCTGCTCTGCTCGTCAGCGACGGCTCTGGTCCTGCTGCTGTTGTCTATTCTGCTCGTCGGCATCAGCGACTGCGCTGGTCCTGCTGCTGTTGTCTGCTCTTCTCGTCGGCGTCAGCGATTGCGATGGTCCTGCTGCTGTTTTCTGCTCTGCTCGTCGGCATCATCAACTGCGATGGTCCTGCTGCTGTTGTCAGCTCTGCTCGTCGGCGTCATCGACTGCGCTGGTCCTGCTGCTGTTGTCTGCTCTGCTCGTCGGCGTCAGCGACTGCGCGGGTCCTGCTGCTGTTGTCTGCTCTGCTCGTCGGAGTCAGCGACTGCGCTGGTCCTGCTGCTGTTGTCTGCTCTGCTCGTCGGCGTCAGCGACTGCGCTTGTCCTGCTGCTGTTGTCTGCTCTGCTCGTTGGCGTCAGCGACTGCGCTGATCCTGCTGCTGTTGTCTGCTCTGCTCGTCAGCGACTGCGCTGGTCCTGCTGCTGTTGTCTGCTCTGCTCGTCGGCGACAGCGACTTTCCTGGTCCTGCTGTTGTTTTCTGCTCTGCTCGTCGATATCAAGGCCTGCACTGGTCCTGCTGCTGTTTTCTTCTATGCTCGTCGGCGTCAGCGACTGCGCTGGTCCTGCTGCTGTTGTCTGCTCTGCTTGTCGATATCAGTGACTGCTCTTGTCCTGCTGCTGTTGTCTGCTCTGCTCGTCGATTTCAGCACCTGCGCTGTTCCTGCTGCTGCTCTCTGCTCTGCTCGTCAGCGACAGCTCTGGTCCTGCTGCTGTTTTCTGCTCTGCTCGTTAACGTCAGCGACTGCGCTGGTCCTGCTGCTGTTTTCTGCTCTGCTCGTCGGCGTCAGTAATTGCGCTTGTCCTGCCTTTGTTTTCTGCTCTGCTCGTCGGCTTCAGCGACTGCATTGGTCCTGCTGCTGTTTTCTGCTCTGCTCGTCAGCTGCAGCGACTGCGCTGGTCCTGCTGCTGTTGTCTCCTCTGCTCGCCGGCGTCAGCGACTGCGCTGGTCCTGCTGCTGTTGTCTGCTCTGCTCGTCGGCGTCAGCGACTGCGCTGGTCCTGCTGCTGTTGTCTGCTCTGCTCGTCGGCGACAATGTCTTTCCTGGTCCTGCTGCTGTTGTCTGCTCTGCTCGTCAGCGTCAGCGACTGCGCTGACCTGCTGCTGTTGTCTGCTCTGCTCGTCGGCCTCAGCGACTGCGCTGGTCCTGCTGCTGTTGTCTGGTCTGCTCGTCGGCGTCAGCGACTGCGCTGGTCCTGCTGCTGTTTTCTGCTCTGCTCGTCGGCGTCAGCGACTGCACTGGTCCTGCTGCTGTTGTCTGCTCTGCTCGTCGGCGACAGCGACTGCCTTGGTCCTGCTGCTGTTTTCTGCTCTGCTCGTCAGCGTCAGCGACTGCTCTGATCCTGCTGCTGTTGTCTGCTCTGCTCGTTAGCGACTGCGCTGTTCCTGCTGCTGTTTTCTGCTCTGCTCGTCGGCGTCACCGACTGCTCTGATCCTGCTGCTGTTGTCTGCTCTGCTCGTCGGCGTCAGCGACTGCGCTGGACCTGCTGCTGTTTTCTGCTCTGCTCGTCGGCTTCAGCGACTGCACTGGTCCTAATGCTGTTGTCTGCTCTGCTCGTCGGCTTCAGCGACTGCATTGGTCCTGCTGCTGTTTTCTGCTCTGCTCGTCAGCTGCAGCGACTGCGCTGGTCCTGCTGCTGTTGTCTCCTCTGCATGTCGGCGTCAGCGACTGCGCTGGTCCAGCTGCTGTTTTCTGCTCTGGTCATCTGCGTCAGCGACTGCGCTGGTCCTGCTGCTGTTTTCTGCTCTGCTCGTCAATGTCAGTGACTGCACTGGTCCTGCTGCTGTTGTCTGCTCTGCTCGTCGATATCACCGCCTGCGCTGGTCCTGCTGCTGCTTTCTGCTCTGCTCGTCAGCGACTGCGCTGGTCCTGCTGCTGTTTTCTGCTCTGCTCGTCGGCGTCAGCGACTACGATGGTCCTGCTGCTGTTTTCTGCTCTGCTCGTCGATATCAGCGCCTGCGCTGGTCCAGCTGCTGCTTTCTGCTCTGCTCGTCAGCGACTGCGCTGGTCTTCCTGCTGTTTTCTGCTGTGCTCGTCAGCGACTGCGCTGGTCCTGCAGCTGTTTTCTGCTCTTGTCGTCGGCGTCAGCGACTGCGCTTGTCCTGCCGCTGTTGTCTGCTCTACTCGTCGGAGTCAGCGATTGCGCTGGTCCAGCCGCTGTTGTCTGCTCTGCTCGTCTGCGTCTGCGACTGCGCTGGTCCTGCTGCTGTTGTCTGCTCTTCTCGTCGGCGTCAGCGATTGCGATGGTCCTGCTGCTGTTTTCTGCTCTGCTCGTCGGCATTATCAACTGCGATGGTCCTGCTGCTGTTTTCTGCTCTGCTCGTCGATATCAGCGCCTGCGCTGGTCCTGCTGCTGCTTTCTGCTCTGCTCGTCAGCGACTGCGATGGTCCAGCTGCTGTTTTCTGCTCTGCTCGTCGGCGTCTGCGACTGCCCTGGTCCTGCAGCTGTTTTCTGCTCTGCTGGTCGGCGTCAGCGACTGCGCTGGTCCTGCTGCTGTTTTCTGCTCTGCTCGTGGGCGTCAGCGACTGCGCTGGTCCTGCTGCTGTTGCCTGCTCTGCTCGTCGATTTCATCACCTGTGCTGGTCCTGCCTCTGTTTTCTGCTCTGCTCGTCGACGTCAGCGACTGCACTGGTCCTGCTGCTGTTTTCTGCTTTGCTCGTGGGCGTCAGCGACTGCACTGGTCCTGCTGTTGTTTTCTGCTCTGCTCGTCGGTGTCAGCGACTGCGCTGGTCCTGCTGCTGCTTTCTGCTCTGCTCGTCAGCGACTGCGATGGTCCAGCTGCTGTTTTCTGCTCTGCTCGTCGGCGTCAGCGAATGCCCTGGTCCTGCAGCTGTTTTCTGCTCTGCTGGTCGGCGTCAGCGACTGCGCTGGTCCTGCTGCTGTTTTCTGCTCTGCTCGTGGGCGTCAGCGACTGCGCTGGTCCTGCTGCTGTTGTCTGCTCTGCTCGTCGATTTCATCACCTGTGCTGGTCCTGCCTCTGTTTTCTGCTCTGCTCGTCGACGTCAGCGACTGCACTGGTCCTGCTGCTGTTTTCTGCTTTGCTCGTGGGCGTCAGCGACTGCACTGGTCCTGCTGTTGTTTTCTGCTCTTTTCGTCGGTGTCAGCGACTGCGCTGGTCCTGCTGCTGTTTTCTGCTCTGCTCGTCGGCGTCAGTGACTGCGTTGGTCCTGCCTCTGTTTTCTGCTCTGCTCGTTGGTGTCAGCGACTGCGCTGGTCCTGCCGCTGTTTTCTGCTCTACTCGTCAGCGGCAGCGACTGCGGTGGTCCTGCTGCTGTTTTCTGCTCTGCTCATCGGCATCACCAACTGCGCTGATCCTGCTGCTGTTTCCTGCTCTGCTCATCGGCGTCAGCGACTGCACTGGTCCTGCCTCTGTTTTCTGCTCTGCTCATCGGCGTCAGCGACTGCGATGGTCCAGCTGCTGCTTTCTGCTCTGCTCGTCAGCGACTGCCCTGGTCCTGCTGCTGTTGTCTGCTCTGCTCGTTGGCGTCAGCGACTGCGCTGGTCCTGCTGCTGTTTTTTGCTCTGCTCGTCAATGTCAGTGACTGCAATGGTCCTGCTGCTGTTGTCTGCTCTGCTCATCGATATCACTGCCTGCGCTGGTCCTGCTGCTGCTTTCTGCTCTGCTCGTCAGCGACTGCGCTGGTCCTGCTGCTGTTTTCTGCTCTGCTCGTCGGCGTCAGCGACTGCGATGGTCCTGCTGCTGTTTTCTGCTCTGCTCGTCGATATCAGCGCCTGCGCTTGTCCTGCTGCTGCTTTCTGCTCTGCTTGTCAGCGACTGCGCTGGTCCTGCTGCTGTTTACTGCTCTGCTCGTCAATGTCAGTGACTGCACTGGTCCTGCTGCTGTTGTCTGCTCTGCTCGTCGATATCACCGCCTGCGCTGGTCCTGCTGCTGCTTTCTGCTCTGCTCGTCAGCGACTGCGCTGGTCCTGCTGCTGTTTTCTGCTCTGCTCGTCGGCGTCAGCGACTGCGAAGGTCCTACTGCTGTTTTCTGCTCTGCTCGTCGATATCAGCGCCTGCGCTGCTCCTGCTGCTGCTTTCTGCTCTGCTCGTCAGCGACTGCGCTGGTCTTGCTGCTGTTTTCTGCTGTGCTCGTCAGCGACTGTGCTGGTCCTGCTGCTGTTTTCTGCTCTTGTCGTCGGCGTCAGCGACTGCGCTGGTCCTGCCGCTGTTGTCTGCTCTGCTCGTCGGCGTCAGCGAGTGCGCTGGTCCTGCTGCTGTTGTCTGCTCTACTCGTCGGAGTCAGCTATTGCGCTGGTCCAGCCGCTGTTGTCTGCTCTGCTCGTCTGCGTCAGCGACTGCGCTGGTCCTGCTGCTGTTGTCTATTCTGCTCGTCGGCGTCAGCGACTGCGCTGGTCCTGCTGCTGTTGTCTGCTCTTCTCGTCGGCGTCAGCGATTGCGATGGTCCTGCTGCTGTTTTCTGCTCTGCTCGTCAGCATCATCAACTGTGATGGTCCTGCTGCTGTTTTCTGCTCTGCTCGTCGATATCAGCGCCTGCGCTGGTCCTGCTGCTGCTTTCTGCTCTGCTCGTCAGCGACTGCGATGGTCCAGCTGCTGTTTTCTGCTCTGCTCGTCGGCGTCAGCGACTGCCCTGGTCCTGCAGCTGTTTTCTGCTCTGCTGGTCGGCGTGAGCGACTGCGCTGGTCCTGCTGCTGTTTTCTGCTCTGCTCGTGGGCGTCAGCGACTGCGCTGGTCCTGCTGCTGTTGTCTGCTCTGCTCGTCGATTTCATCACCTGTGCTGGTCCTGCCTCTGTTTTCTGCTCTGCTCGTCGGCGTCAGCGACTGCGCTGGTCCTGCCGCTGTTTTCTGCTCTACTCGTCAGCGGCAGCGACTGCGGTGGTCCTGCTGCTGTTTTCTGCTCTGCTCGTCGGCGTCAGCGACTGCGCTGATCCTGCTGCTGTTTTCTGCGTTCTCGTCGGTGTCAGCGACTGCGCTGGTCCTGCCTCTGTTTTCTGCTCTGCTCGTCGGCTTCAGCGACTGCGCTGGTCCTGCTGCTGTTGTCTCCTCTGCATGTCGGCGTCAGCGACTGCGCTGGTCCAGCTGCTGTTTTCTGCTCTGGTCATCTGCGTCAGCGACTGCGCTGGTCCTGCTGCTGTTTTCTGCTCTGCTCGTCAATGTCAGTGACTGCACTGGTCCTGCTGCTGTTGTCTGCTCTGCTCGTCGATATCACCGCCTGCGCTGGTCCTGCTGCTGCTTTCTGCTCTGCTCGTCAGCGACTGCGCTGGTCCTGCTGCTGTTTTCTGCTCTGCTCGTCGGCGTCAGCGACTACGATGGTCCTGCTGCTGTTTTCTGCTCTGCTCGTCGATATCAGCGCCTGCGCTGGTCCAGCTGCTGCTTTCTGCTCTGCTCGTCAGCGACTGCGCTGGTCTTCCTGCTGTTTTCTGCTGTGCTCGTCAGCGACTGCGCTGGTCCTGCAGCTGTTTTCTGCTCTTGTCGTCGGCGTCAGCGACTGCGCTTGTCCTGCCGCTGTTGTCTGCTCTACTCGTCGGAGTCAGCGATTGCGCTGGTCCAGCCGCTGTTGTCTGCTCTGCTCGTCTGCGTCTGCGACTGCGCTGGTCCTGCTGCTGTTGTCTGCTCTTCTCGTCGGCGTCAGCGATTGCGATGGTCCTGCTGCTGTTTTCTGCTCTGCTCGTCGGCATTATCAACTGCGATGGTCCTGCTGCTGTTTTCTGCTCTGCTCGTCGATATCAGCGCCTGCGCTGGTCCTGCTGCTGCTTTCTGCTCTGCTCGTCAGCGACTGCGATGGTCCAGCTGCTGTTTTCTGCTCTGCTCGTCGGCGTCTGCGACTGCCCTGGTCCTGCAGCTGTTTTCTGCTCTGCTGGTCGGCGTCAGCGACTGCGCTGGTCCTGCTGCTGTTTTCTGCTCTGCTCGTGGGCGTCAGCGACTGCGCTGGTCCTGCTGCTGTTGCCTGCTCTGCTCGTCGATTTCATCACCTGTGCTGGTCCTGCCTCTGTTTTCTGCTCTGCTCGTCGACGTCAGCGACTGCACTGGTCCTGCTGCTGTTTTCTGCTTTGCTCGTGGGCGTCAGCGACTGCACTGGTCCTGCTGTTGTTTTCTGCTCTGCTCGTCGGTGTCAGCGACTGCGCTGGTCCTGCTGCTGCTTTCTGCTCTGCTCGTCAGCGACTGCGATGGTCCAGCTGCTGTTTTCTGCTCTGCTCGTCGGCGTCAGCGAATGCCCTGGTCCTGCAGCTGTTTTCTGCTCTGCTGGTCGGCGTCAGCGACTGCGCTGGTCCTGCTGCTGTTTTCTGCTCTGCTCGTGGGCGTCAGCGACTGCGCTGGTCCTGCTGCTGTTGTCTGCTCTGCTCGTCGATTTCATCACCTGTGCTGGTCCTGCCTCTGTTTTCTGCTCTGCTCGTCGACGTCAGCGACTGCACTGGTCCTGCTGCTGTTTTCTGCTTTGCTCGTGGGCGTCAGCGACTGCACTGGTCCTGCTGTTGTTTTCTGCTCTTTTCGTCGGTGTCAGCGACTGCGCTGGTCCTGCTGCTGTTTTCTGCTCTGCTCGTCGGCGTCAGTGACTGCGTTGGTCCTGCCTCTGTTTTCTGCTCTGCTCGTTGGTGTCAGCGACTGCGCTGGTCCTGCCGCTGTTTTCTGCTCTACTCGTCAGCGGCAGCGACTGCGGTGGTCCTGCTGCTGTTTTCTGCTCTGCTCATCGGCATCACCAACTGCGCTGATCCTGCTGCTGTTTCCTGCTCTGCTCATCGGCGTCAGCGACTGCACTGGTCCTGCCTCTGTTTTCTGCTCTGCTCATCGGCGTCAGCGACTGCGATGGTCCAGCTGCTGCTTTCTGCTCTGCTCGTCAGCGACTGCCCTGGTCCTGCTGCTGTTGTCTGCTCTGCTCGTTGGCGTCAGCGACTGCGCTGGTCCTGCTGCTGTTTTTTGCTCTGCTCGTCAATGTCAGTGACTGCAATGGTCCTGCTGCTGTTGTCTGCTCTGCTCATCGATATCACTGCCTGCGCTGGTCCTGCTGCTGCTTTCTGCTCTGCTCGTCAGCGACTGCGCTGGTCCTGCTGCTGTTTTCTGCTCTGCTCGTCGGCGTCAGCGACTGCGATGGTCCTGCTGCTGTTTTCTGCTCTGCTCGTCGATATCAGCGCCTGCGCTTGTCCTGCTGCTGCTTTCTGCTCTGCTTGTCAGCGACTGCGCTGGTCCTGCTGCTGTTTACTGCTCTGCTCGTCAATGTCAGTGACTGCACTGGTCCTGCTGCTGTTGTCTGCTCTGCTCGTCGATATCACCGCCTGCGCTGGTCCTGCTGCTGCTTTCTGCTCTGCTCGTCAGCGACTGCGCTGGTCCTGCTGCTGTTTTCTGCTCTGCTCGTCGGCGTCAGCGACTGCGAAGGTCCTACTGCTGTTTTCTGCTCTGCTCGTCGATATCAGCGCCTGCGCTGCTCCTGCTGCTGCTTTCTGCTCTGCTCGTCAGCGACTGCGCTGGTCTTGCTGCTGTTTTCTGCTGTGCTCGTCAGCGACTGTGCTGGTCCTGCTGCTGTTTTCTGCTCTTGTCGTCGGCGTCAGCGACTGCGCTGGTCCTGCCGCTGTTGTCTGCTCTGCTCGTCGGCGTCAGCGAGTGCGCTGGTCCTGCCGCTGTTGTCTGCTCTACTCGTCGGAGTCAGCTATTGCGCTGGTCCAGCCGCTGTTGTCTGCTCTGCTCGTCTGCGTCAGCGACTGCGCTGGTCCTGCTGCTGTTGTCTATTCTGCTCGTCGGCGTCAGCGACTGCGCTGGTCCTGCTGCTGTTGTCTGCTCTTCTCGTCGGCGTCAGCGATTGCGATGGTCCTGCTGCTGTTTTCTGCTCTGCTCGTCAGCATCATCAACTGTGATGGTCCTGCTGCTGTTTTCTGCTCTGCTCGTCGATATCAGCGCCTGCGCTGGTCCTGCTGCTGCTTTCTGCTCTGCTCGTCAGCGACTGCGATGGTCCAGCTGCTGTTTTCTGCTCTGCTCGTCGGCGTCAGCGACTGCCCTGGTCCTGCAGCTGTTTTCTGCTCTGCTGGTCGGCGTGAGCGACTGCGCTGGTCCTGCTGCTGTTTTCTGCTCTGCTCGTGGGCGTCAGCGACTGCGCTGGTCCTGCTGCTGTTGTCTGCTCTGCTCGTCGATTTCATCACCTGTGCTGGTCCTGCCTCTGTTTTCTGCTCTGCTCGTCGGCGTCAGCGACTGCGCTGGTCCTGCCGCTGTTTTCTGCTCTACTCGTCAGCGGCAGCGACTGCGGTGGTCCTGCTGCTGTTTTCTGCTCTGCTCGTCGGCGTCAGCGACTGCGCTGATCCTGCTGCTGTTTTCTGCGTTCTCGTCGGTGTCAGCGACTGCGCTGGTCCTGCCTCTGTTTTCTGCTCTGCTCGTCGGCTTCAGCGACTGCGATGGTCCAGCTGCTGTTTTCTAATCTGCTCGTCGGCGTCAGCGACTGAGCTGGTCCTGCTGCTGTTTTCTGCTCTGCTCTTCGATATCAGCGACTGCGCTGGTCCTGCTGCTGTTGTCTGCTCTGCTCGTCGATATCAGCGACTGCGCTGGTCCTGCTGCTGTTGTCTGCTCTGCTCGTCGGCGTCAGCGACTGCGTGGGTCCTGCTGCTGTTGTCTGCTCTGCTCGTCGGAGTCAGCGACTGCGCTGGTCCTGCTGCTGTTGTCTGCTCTGCTCGTCAGCGACAGCGACTGCGCTGATCCTGCTGCTGTTGTCTGCTCTGCTCGTCAGCGACTGCGCTGGTCCTGCTGCTGTTGTCTGCTCTGCTCGTCGGCGTCAGCGACTTTCCTGGTCCTGCTGCTGTTTTCTGCTCTGCTCGTCGATATCAAGGCCTGCGCTGGTCCTTCTGCTGCTTTCTGCTCTGCTCGTCAGCGACTGCGCTGGTCCTGCTGCTGTTTTCTGCTATGCTCGTCGGCGTCAGCGACTGCGCTGGTCCTGCTGCTGTTGTCTGCTCTGCTTGTCGATATCAGTGACTGCGCTTGTCCTGCTGCTGTTGTCTGCTCTGCTCGTCGATTTCAGCGCCTGCGCTGTTCCTGCTGCTGCTCTCTGCTCTGCTCGTCAGCGACAGCTCTGGTCCTGCTGCTGTTTTCTGCTCTGCTCGTCGGCGTCAGCGACTGCGCTGGTCCTGCTGCTGTTTTCTGCTCTGCTCGTCGGCGTCAGCGACTGCGCTGGTCCTGCTGCTGTTTTCTGCTCTGCTCGTCGGAGTCAGTAACTGCGCTTGTCCTGCCTTTGTTTTCTGCTCTGCTCGTCGGCTTCAGCGACTGCATTGGTCCTGCTGCTGTTTTCTGCTCTGCTCGTCAGCTGCAGCGACTGCGCTGGTCCTGCTGCTGTTGTCTCCTCTGCACGTCGGCGTCAGCGACTGCGCTGGTCCTGCTGCTGTTGTCTGCTCTGCTCGTCGGCGTCAGCGACTGCGCTGGTCCTGCTGCTGTTGTCTGCTCTGCTCGTCGGCGACAATGACTTTCCTGGTCCGGCTGTTGTTGTCTGCTCTGCTCGTCAGCGTCAGCGACTGCGCTGACCCTGCTGCTGTTGTCTGCTCTGCTCGTCGGCCTCAGCGACTGCTCTGGTCCGGCTGCTGTTGTCTGCTCTGCTCGTCGGCCTCAGCGACTGCTCTGATCCTGCTGCTGTTGTCTGCTCTGCTCGTCGATTTCATCACCTGTGCTGGTCCTGCCTCTGTTTTCTGCTCTGCTCGTCGACGTCAGCGACTGCACTGGTCCTGCTGCTGTTTTCTGCTCTGCTCGTGGGCGTCAGCGACTGCACTGGTCCTGCTGTTGTTTTCTGCTCTGCTCGTCAATGTCAGCGACTGCGCTGGTCCTGCTGCTGTTTTCTGCTCTGCTCGTCGGCGTCAGTGACTGCGCTGGTCCTGCCTCTGTTTTCTGCTCTGCTCGTCGGTGTCAGCGACTGCGCTGGTCCTGCCGCTGTTTTCTGCTCTACTCGTCAGCGGCAGCGACTGTGGTGGTCCTGCTGCTGTTTTCTGCTCTGCTCGTCGGTGTCAGCGACTGCGCTGATCCTGCTGCTGTTTTCTGCGTTCTCGTCGGTGTCAGCGACTGCGCTGGTCCTGCCTCTGTTTTCTGCTCTGCTCGTCGGCGTCAGCGACTGCGATGGTCCAGCTGCTGTTTTCTAATCTGCTCGTCGGCGTCAGCGACTGAGCTGGTCCTGCTGCTGTTTTCTGCTCTGCTCTTCGATATCAGCGACTGCGCTGGTCCTGCTGCTGTTGTCTGCTCTGCTCGTCGATATCAGCGACTGCGCTGGTCCTGCTGCTGTTGTCTGCTCTGCTCGTCGGCGTCAGCGACTGCGCGGGTCCTGCTGCTGTTGTCTGCTCTGCTCGTCGGAGTCAGCGACTGCGCTGGTCCTGCTGATGTTGTCTGCTCTGCTCGTCAGCGACAGCGACTGCGCTGATCCTTCTGCTGTTGTCTGCTCTGCTCGTCAGCGACTGCGCTGGTCCTGCTGCTGTTGTCTGCTCTGCTCGTCGGCGTCAGCGACTTTCCTGGTCCTGCTGCTGTTTTCTGCTCTGCTCGTCGATATCAAGGCCTGCGCTGGTCCTTCTGCTGCTTTCTGCTCTGCTCGTCAGCAACTGCGCTGGTCCTGCTGCTGTTTTCTGCTATGCTCGTCGGCGTCAGCGACTGCGCTGGTCCTGCTGCTGTTGTCTGCTCTGCTTGTTGATATCAGTGACTGCGCTTGTCCTGCTGCTGTTGTCTGCTCTGCTCGTCGATTTCAGCGCCTGCGCTGTTCCTGCTGCTGCTCTCTGCTCTGCTCGTCAGCGACAGCTCTGGTCCTGCTGCTGTTTTCTGCTCTGCTCGTCGGCGTCAGTGACTGCGCTGGTCCTGCTGCTGTTTTCTGCTCTGCTCGTCGGCGTCAGCGACTGCGCTGGTCCTGCTGCTGTTTTCTGCTCTGCTCGTCGGAGTCAGTAACTGCGCTTGTCCTGCCTTTGTTTTCTGCTCTGCTCGTCGGCTTCAGCGACTGCATTGGTCCTGCTGCTGTTTTCTGCTCTGCTCGTCAGCTGCAGCGACTGCGCTGGTCCTGCTGCTGTTGTCTCCTCTGCACGTCGGCGTCAGCGACTGCGCTGGTCCTGCTGCTGTTGTCTGCTCTGCTCGTCGGCGTCAGCGACTGCGCTGGTCCTGCTGCTGTTGTCTGCTCTGCTCGTCGGCGACAATGACTTTCCTGGTCCGGCTGCTGTTGTCTGCTCTGCTCGTCAGCGTCAGCGACTGCGCTGAACCTGCTGCTGTTGTCTGCTCTGCTCGTCGGCCTCAGCGACTGCTCTGGTCCTGCTGCTGTTTTCTGCTTTGCTCGTCAGCATCATCAACTGTGATGGTCCTGCTGCTGTTTTCTGCTCTGCTCGTCGATATCAGCGCCTGCGCTGGTCCTGCTGCTGCTTTCTGCTCTGCTCGTCAGCGACTGCGATGGTCCAGCTGCTGTTTTCTGCTCTGCTCGTCGGCGTCAGCGACTGCCCTGGTCCTGCAGCTGTTTTCTGCTCTGCTGGTCGGCGTGAGCGACTGCGCTGGTCCTGCTGCTGTTTTCTGCTCTGCTCGTGGGCGTCAGCGACTGCGCGGGTCCTGCTGCTGTTGTCTGCTCTGCTCGTCGATTTCATCACCTGTGCTGGTCCTGCCTCTGTTTTCTGCTCTGCTCGTCGGCGTCAGCGACTGCGCTGGTCCTGCCGCTGTTTTCTGCTCTACTCGTCAGCGGCAGCGACTGCGGTGGTCCTGCTGCTGTTTTCTGCTCTGCTCGTCGGCGTCAGCGACTGCGCTGATCCTGCTGCTGTTTTCTGCGTTCTCGTCGGTGTCAGCGACTGCGCTGGTCCTGCCTCTGTTTTCTGCTCTGCTCGTCGGCGTCAGCGACTGCGATGGTCCAGCTGCTGTTTTCTAATCTGCTCGTCGGCGTCAGCGACTGAGCTGGTCCTGCTGCTGTTTTCTGCTCTGCTCTTCGATATCAGCGACTGCGCTGGTCCTGCTGCTGTTGTCTGCTCTGCTCGTCGATATCAGCGACTGCGCTGGTCCTGCTGCTGTTGTCTGCTCTGCTCGTCGGCGTCAGCGACTGCGCGGGTCCTGCTGCTGTTGTCTGCTCTGCTCGTCGGAGTCAGCGACTGCGCTGGTCCTGCTGCTGTTGTCTGCTCTGCTCGTCAGCGACAGCGACTGCGCTGATCCTGCTGCTGTTGTCTGCTCTGCTCGTCAGCGACTGCGCTGGTCCTGCTGCTGTTGTCTGCTCTGCTCGTCGGCGTCAGCGACTTTCCTGGTCCTGCTGCTGTTTTCTGCTCTGCTCGTCGATATCAAGGCCTGCGCTGGTCCTTCTGCTGCTTTCTGCTCTGCTCGTCAGCGACTGCGCTGGTCCTGCTGCTGTTTTCTGCTATGCTCGTCGGCGTCAGCGACTGCGCTGGTCCTGCTGCTGTTGTCTGCTCTGCTTGTCGATATCAGTGACTGCGCTTGTCCTGCTGCTGTTGTCTGCTCTGCTCGTCGATTTCAGCGCCTGCGCTGTTCCTGCTGCTGCTCTCTGCTCTGCTCGTCAGCGACAGCTCTGGTCCTGCTGCTGTTTTCTGCTCTGCTCGTCGGCGTCAGCGACTGCGCTGGTCCTGCTGCTGTTTTCTGCTCTGCTCGTCGGCGTCAGCGACTGCGCTGGTCCTGCTGCTGTTTTCTGCTCTGCTCGTCGGAGTCAGTAACTGCGCTTGTCCTGCCTTTGTTTTCTGCTCTGCTCGTCGGCTTCAGCGACTGCATTGGTCCTGCTGCTGTTTTCTGCTCTGCTCGTCAGCTGCAGCGACTGCGCTGGTCCTGCTGCTGTTGTCTCCTCTGCACGTCGGCGTCAGCGACTGCGCTGGTCCTGCTGCTGTTGTCTGCTCTGCTCGTCGGCGTCAGCGACTGCGCTGGTCCTGCTGCTGTTGTCTGCTCTGCTCGTCGGCGACAATGACTTTCCTGGTCCGGCTGTTGTTGTCTGCTCTGCTCGTCAGCGTCAGCGACTGCACTGACCCTGCTGCTGTTGTCTGCTCTGCTCGTCGGCCTCAGCGACTGCTCTGGTCCGGCTGCTGTTGTCTGCTCTGCTCGTCGGCCTCAGCGACTGCTCTGATCCTGCTGCTGTTGTCTGCTCTGCTCGTCGATTTCATCACCTGTGCTGGTCCTGCCTCTGTTTTCTGCTCTGCTCGTCGACGTCAGCGACTGCACTGGTCCTGCTGCTGTTTTCTGCTCTGCTCGTGGGCGTCAGCGACTGCACTGGTCCTGCTGTTGTTTTCTGCTCTGCTCGTCGGTGTCAGCGACTGCGCTGGTCCTGCTGCTGTTGTCTGCTCTGCTCCTTGGCGTCAGTGACTGCGCTGGTCCTGCCTCTGTTTTCTGCTCTGCTCGTTGGTGTCAGCGACTGCGCTGGTCCTGCCGCTGTTTTCTGCTCTACTCGTCAGCGGCAGCGACTGCGGTGGTCCTGCTGCTGTTTTCTGCTCTGCTCGTCGGCGTCAGCGACTGCGCTGATCCTGCTGCTGTTTTCTGCGTTCTCGTCGGTGTCAGCGACTGCGCTGGTCCTGCCTCTGTTTTCTGCTCTGCTCGTCGGCGTCAGCGACTGAGCTGGTCCTGCTGCTGTTTTCTGCTCTGCTCTTCGATATCAGCGACTGCGCTGGTCCTGCTGCTGTTGTCTGCTCTGCTCGTCGATATCAGCGACTGCGCTGGTCCTGCTGCTGTTGTCTGCTCTGCTCGTCGGCGTCAGCGACTGCGCGGGTCCTGCTGCTGTTGTCTGCTCTGCTCGTCGGAGTCAGCGACTGCGCTGGTCCTGCTGCTGTTGTCTGCTCTGCACGTCAGCGACAGCGACTGCGCTGATCCTGCTGCTGTTGTCTGCTCTGCTCGTCAGCGACTGCGCTGGTCCTGCTGCTGTTGTCTGCTCTGCTCGTCGGCGTCAGCGACTTTCCTGGTCCTGCTGCTGTTTTCTGCTCTGCTCGTCGATATCAAGGCCTGCGCTGGTCCTTCTGCTGCTTTCTGCTCTGCTCGTCAGCAACTGCGCTGCTCCTGCTGCTGTTTTCTGCTATGCTCGTCGGCGTCAGCGACTGCGCTGGTCCTGCTGCTGTTGTCTGCTCTGCTTGTCGATATCAGTGACTGCGCTTGTCCTGCTGCTGTTGTCTGCTCTGCTCGTCGATTTCAGCGCCTGCGCTGTTCCTGCTGCTGCTCTCTGCTCTGCTCGTCAGCGACAGCTCTGGTCCTGCTGCTGTTTTCTGCTCTGCTCGTCGGCGTCAGCGACTGCGCTGGTCCTGTTGCTGTTTTCTGCTCTGCTCGTCGGCGTCAGCGACTGCGCTGGTCCTGCTGCTGTTTTCTGCTCTGCTCGTCGGAGTCAGTAACTGCGCTTGTCCTGCCTTTGTTTTCTGCTCTGCTCGTCGGCTTCAGCGACTGCATTGGTCCTGCTGCTGTTTTCTGCTCTGCTCGTCAGCTGCAGCGACTGCGCTGGTCCTGCTGCTGTTGTCTCCTCTGCACGTCGGCGTCAGCGACTGCGCTGGTCCTGCTGCTGTTGTCTGCTCTGCTCGTCGGCGTCAGCGACTGCGCTGGTCCTGCTGCTGTTGTCTGCTCTGCTCGTCGGCGACAATGACTTTCCTGGTCCGGCTGCTGTTGTCTGCTCTGCTCGTCAGCGTCAGCGACTGCGCTGACCCTGCTGCTGTTGTCTGCTCTGCTCGTCGGCCTCAGCGACTGCTCTGGTCCTGCTGCTGTTTTCTGCTCTGGTCGTGGGCGTCAGCGACTGCGCTGGTCCTGCTGCTGTTGTCTGCTCTGCTCGTCAATTTCATCACCTGTGCTGGTCCTGCCTCTGTTTTCTGCTCTGCTCGTCGACGTCAGCGACTGCACTGGTCCTGCTGCTGTTTTCTGCTCTGCTCGTGGGCGTCAGCGACTGCACTGGTCCTGCTGTTGTTTTCTGCTCTGCTTGTCGGTGTCAGCGACTGCGCTGGTCCTGCTGCTGTTTTCTGCTCTGCTCGTCGGCGTCAGTGACTGCGCTGGTCCTGCCTCTGTTTTCTGCTCTGCTCGTTGGTGTCAGCGACTGCGCTGTTCCTGCCGCTGTTTTCTGCTCTACTCGTCAGCGGCAGCGACTGCGGTGGTCCTGCTGCTGTTTTCTGCTCTGCTCGTCGGCATCACCAACTGCGCTGATCCTGCTGCTGTTTCCTGCTCTGCTCATCGGCGTCAGCGACTGCACTGGTCCTGCCTCTGTTTTCTGCTCTGCTCATCGGCGTCAGCGACTGCGATGGTCCAGCTGCTGCTTTCTGCTCTGCTCGTCAGCGACTGCCCTGGTCCTGCTGCTGTTGTCTGCTCTGCTCGTTGGCGTCAGCGACTGCGCTGGTCCTGCTGCTGTTTTTTGCTATGCTCGTCAATGTCAGTGACTGCACTGGTCCTGCTGCTGTTGTCTGCTCTGCTCGTCGATATCAGCGCCTGCGCTGGTCCTGCTGCTGCTTTCTGCTCTGCTCGTCAGCGACTGCGATGGTCCAGCTGCTGTTTTCTGCTCTGCTCGTCGGCGTCAGCGACTGCGCTGGTCCTGCTGCTGTTTTCTGCTCTGCTCGTGGGCGTCAGCGACTGCGCTGGTCCTGCTGCTGTTGTCTGCTCTGCTCGTCGATTTCATCACCTGTGCTGGTCCTGCCTCTGTTTTCTGCTCTGCTCGTCGGTGTCAGCGACTGCGCTGGTCCTGCCGCTGTTTTCTGCTCTACTCGTCAGCGGCAGCGACTGCGGTGGTCCTGCTGCTGTTTTCTGCTCTGCTCGTCGGCGTCAGCGACTGCGCTGATCCTGCTGCTGTTTTCTGCGTTCTCGTCGGTGTCAGCGACTGCGCTGGTCCTGCCTCTGTTTTCTGCTCTGCTCGTTGGCGTCAGCGACTGCGATGGTCCAGCTGCTGTTTTCTAATCTGCTCGTCGGCGTCAGCGACTGAGATGGTCCTGCTGCTGTTTTCTGCTCTGCTCGTCGATATCAGCGCCTGCGCTGGTCCTGCTGCTGCTTTCTGCTCTGCTCGTCAGCGACTGCGCTGGTCTTGCTGCTGTTTTCTGCTGTGCTCGTCAGCGACTGTGCTGGTCCTGCTGCTGTTTTCTGCTCTTGTCGTCGGCGTCAGCGACTGCGCTGGTCCTGCCGCTGTTGTCTGCTCTGCTCGTCGGCGTCAGCGAGTGCGCTGGTCTTGCTGCTGTTGTCTGCTCTGCTCGTCGATTTCATCACCTGTGCTGGTCCTGCCTCTGTTTTCTGCTCTGCTCGTCGACGTCAGCGACTGCACTGGTCCTGCTGCTGTTTTCTGCTCTGCTCGTGGGCGTCAGCGACTGCACTGGTCCTGCTGTTGTTTTCTGCTCTGCTCGTCGGTGTCAGCGACTGCGCTGGTCCTGCTGCTGTTTTCTGCTCTGCTCGTCGGCGTCAGTGACTGCGCTGGTCCTGCCTCTGTTTTCTGCTCTGCTCTTTGGTGTCAGCGACTGCGCTGTTCCTGCCGCTGTTTTCTGCTCTACTCGTCAGCGGCAGCGACTGCGGTGGTCCTGCTGCTGTTTTCTGCTCTGCTCGTCGGCATCACCAACTGCGCTGATCCTGCTGCTGTTTCCTGCTCTGCTCATCGGCGTCAGCGACTGCACTGGTCCTGCCTCTGTTTTCTGCTCTGCTCATCGGCGTCAGCGACTGCGATGGTCCAGCTGCTGCTTTCTGCTCTGCTCGTCAGCGACTGCCCTGGTCCTGCTGCTGTTGTCTGCTCTGCTCGTTGGCGTCAGCGACTGCGCTGGTCCTGCTGCTGTTTTTTGCTCTTGTCGTCGGCGTCAGCGACTGCGCTGGTCCTGCCGCTGTTGTCTGCTCTGCTCGTCGGCGTCAGCGAGTGTGCTGGTCTTGCTGCTGTTTTCTGCTGTGCTCGTCAGCGACTGTGCTGGTCCTGCTGCTGTTTTCTGCTCTTGTCGTCGGCGTCAGCGACTGCGCTGGTCCTGCCGCTGTTGTCTGCTCTGCTCGTCGGCGTCAGCGAGTGCGCTGGTCCTGCCGCTGTTGTCTGCTCTACTCGTCGGAGTCAGCGATTGCGCCGGTCCAGCCGCTGTTGTCTGCTCTGCTCGTCTGCGTCAGCGACTGCGCTGGTCCTGCTGCTGTTGTCTATTCTGCTCGTCGGCGTCAGCGACTGCGCTGGTCCTGCTGCTGTTGTCTGCTTTTCTCGTCGGCGTCAGCGATTGCGATGGTCCTGCTGCTGTTTTCTGCTCTGCTCGTCAGCATCATCAACTGTGATGGTCCTGCTGCTGTTTTCTGCTCTGCTCGTCGATATCAGCGCCTGCGCTGGTCCTGCTGCTGCTTTCTGCTCTGCTCGTCAGCGACTGCGATGGTCCAGCTGCTGTTTTCTGCTCTGCTCGTTGGCGTCAGCGACTGCGCTGGTCCTGCTGCTGTTTTCTGCTCTGCTCGTGGGCGTCAGCGACTGCGCTGGTCCTGCTGCTGTTGTCTGCTCTGCTCGTCGATTTCATCACCTGTGCTGGTCCTGCCTCTGTTTTCTGCTCTGCTCGTCGGTGTCAGCGACTGCGCTGGTCCTGCCGCTGTTTTCTGCTCTACTCGTCAGCGGCAGCGACTGCGGTGGTCCTGCTGCTGTTTTCTGCTCTGCTCGTCGGCGTCAGCGACTGCGCTGATCCTGCTGCTGTTTTCTGCGTTCTCGTCGGTGTCAGCGACTGCGCTGGTCCTGCCTCTGTTTTCTGCTCTGCTCGTTGGCGTCAGCGACTGCGATGGTCCAGCTGCTGTTTTCTAATCTGCTCGTCGGCGTCAGCGACTGAGATGGTCCTGCTGCTGTTTTCTGCTCTGCTCGTCGATATCAGCGCCTGCGCTGGTCCTGCTGCTGCTTTCTGCTCTGCTCGTCAGCTACTGCGCTGGTCTTGCTGCTGTTTTCTGCTGTGCTCGTCAGCGACTGTGCTGGTCCTGCTGCTGTTTTCTGCTCTTGTCGTCGGCGTCAGCGACTGCGCTGGTCCTGCCGCTGTTGTCTGCTCTGCTCGTCGGCGTCAGCGAGTGCGCTGGTCTTGCTGCTGTTGTCTGCTCTGCTCGTCGATTTCATCACCTGTGCTGGTCCTGCCTCTGTTTTCTGCTCTGCTCGTCGACGTCAGCGACTGCACTGGTCCTGCTGCTGTTTTCTGCTCTGCTCGTGGGCGTCAGCAACTGCACTGGTCCTGCTGTTGTTTTCTGCTCTGCTCGTCGGTGTCAGCGACTGCGCTGGTCCTGCTGCTGTTTTCTGCTCTGCTCGTCGGCGTCAGTGACTGCGCTGGTCCTGCCTCTGTTTTCTGCTCTGCTCGTTGGTGTCAGCGACTGCGCTGTTCCTGCCGCTGTTTTCTGCTCTACTCGTCAGCGGCAGCGACTGCGGTGGTCCTGCTGCTGTTTTCTGCTCTGCTCGTCGGCATCACCAACTGCGCTGATCCTGCTGCTGTTTCCTGCTCTGCTCATCGGCGTCAGCGACTGCACTGGTCCTGCCTCTGTTTTCTGCTCTGCTCATCGGCGTCAGCGACTGCGATGGTCCAGCTGCTGCTTTCTGCTCTGCTCGTCAGCGACTGCCCTGGTCCTGCTGCTGTTGTCTGCTCTGCTCGTTGGCGTCAGCGACTGCGCTGGTCCTGCTGCTGTTTTTTGCTCTGCTCGTCAATGTCAGTGACTGCACTGGTCCTGCTGCTGTTGTCTGCTCTGCTCGTCGATATCACTGCCTGCGCTGGTCCTGCTGCTGCTTTCTGCTCTGCTCGTCAGCGACTGCGCTGGTCCTGCTGCTGTTTTCTGCTCTGCTCGTCGGCGTCAGCGACTGCGATGGTCCTGCTGCTGTTTTCTGCTCTGCTCGTCGAAATCAGCGCCTGCGCTTGTCCTGCTGCTGCTTTCTGCTCTGCTTGTCAGCGACTGCGCTGGTCCTGCTGCTGTTTTCTGCTCTGCTCGTCGGCGTCAGCGACTGCGATGGTCCTACTGCTGTTTTCTGCTCTGCTCGTCGATATCAGCGCCTGCGCTGGTCCTGCTGCTGCTTTCTGCTCTGCTCGTCAGCGACTGCGCTGGTCTTGCTGCTGTTTTCTGCTGTGCTCGTCAGCGACTGTGCTGGTCCTGCTGCTGTTTTCTGTTCTTGTCGTCGGCATCAGCGACTGTGCTGGTCCTGCCGCTGTTGTCTGCTCTGCTCGTCGGCGTCAGCGAGTGCGCTGGTCCTGCCGCTGTTGTCTGCTCTACTCGTCGGAGTCAGCGATTGCGCTGGTCCAGCCGCTGTTGTCTGCTCTGCTCGTCTGCGTCAGCGACTGCGCTGGTCCTGCTGCTGTTGTCTATTCTGCTCGTCGGCGTCAGCGACTGCGCTGGTCCTGCTGCTGTTGTCTGCTTTTCTCGTCGGCGTCAGCGATTGCGATGGTCCTGCTGCTGTTTTCTGCTCTGCTCGTCAGCATCATCAACTGTGATGGTCCTGCTGCTGTTTTCTGCTCTGCTCGTCGATATCAGCGCCTGCGCTGGTCCTGCTGCTGCTTTCTGCTCTGCTCGTCAGTGACTGCGATGGTCCAGCTGCTGTTTTCTGCTCTGCTCGTCGGCGTCAGCGACTGCGCTGGTCCTGCTGCTGTTTTCTGCTCTGCTCGTGGGCGTCAGCGACTGCGCTGGTCCTGCTGCTGTTGTCTGCTCTGCTCGTCGATTTCATCACCTGTGCTGGTCCTGCCTCTGTTTTCTGCTCTGCTCGTCGGTGTCAGCGACTGCGCTGGTCCTGCCGCTGTTTTCTGCTCTACTCGTCAGCGGCAGCGACTGCGGTGGTCCTGCTGCTGTTTTCTGCTCTGCTCGTCGGCGTCAGCGACTGCGCTGATCCTGCTGCTGTTTTCTGCGTTCTCGTCGGTGTCAGCGACTGCGCTGGTCCTGCCTCTGTTTTCTGCTCTGCTCGTTGGCGTCAGCGACTGCGATGGTCCAGCTGCTGTTTTCTAATCTGCTCGTCGGCGTCAGCGACTGAGATGGTCCTGCTGCTGTTTTCTGCTCTGCTCGTCGATATCAGCGCCTGCGCTGGTCCTGCTGCTGCTTTCTGCTCTACTCGTCAGCGACTGCGCTGGTCTTGCTGCTGTTTTCTGCTGTGCTCGTCAGCGACTGTGCTGGTCCTGCTGCTGTTTTCTGCTCTTGTCGTCGGCGTCAGCGACTGCGCTGGTCCTGCCGCTGTTGTCTGCTCTGCTCGTCGGCGTCAGCGAGTGCGCTGGTCCTGCCGCTGTTGTCTGCTCTACTCGTCGGAGTCAGAGATTGCGCTGGTCCAGCCGCTGTTGTCTGCTCTGCTCGTCTGCGTCAGCGACTGCGCTGGTCCTGCTGATGTTGTCTATTCTGCTCGTCGGCGTCAGCGACTGCGCTGGTCCTGCTGCTGTTGTCTGCTCTTCTCGTCGGCGTCAGCGATTGCGATGGTCCTGCTGCTGTTTTCTGCTCTGCTCGTCGATATCAGCGCCTGCGCTGGTCCTGCTGCTGCTTTCTGCTCTGCTCGTCAGCGACTGCGATGGTCCAGCTGCTGTTTTCTGCTCTGCTCGTCGGCGTCAGCGACTGCGCTGGTCCTGCTGCTGTTTTCTGCTCTGCTCGTGGGCGTCAGCGACTGCGCTGGTCCTGCTGCTGTTGTCTGCTCTGCTCTTCGATTTCATCACCTGTGCTGGTCCTGCCTCTGTTTTCTGCTCTGCTCGTCGGTGTCAGCGACTGCGCTGGTCCTGCCGCTGTTTTCTGCTCTACTCGTCAGCGGCAGCGACTGCGCTGATCCTGCCTCTGTTTTCTGCTCTGCTCGTCGGCGTCAGCGACTGCGATAGTCCAGCTGCTGTTTTCTAATCTGCTCGTCGGCGTCAGCGACTGAGCTGGTCCTGCTGCTGTTTTCTGCTCTGCTCTTCGATATCAGCGACTGCGCTGGTCCTGCTGCTGTTGTCTGCTCTGCTCGTCGATATCAGCGACTGCGCTGGTCCTGCTGCTGTTGTCTGCTCTGCTCGTCGGCGTCAGCGACTGCGCGGGTCCTGCTGCTGTTGTCTGCTCTGCTCGTCGGAGTCAGCGACTGCGCTGGTCCTGCTGCTGTTGTCTGCTCTGCTCGTCAGCGACAGCGACTGCGCTGATCCTGCTGCTGTTGTCTGCTCTGCTCGTCAGCGACTGCGCTGGTCCTGCTCCTGTTTTCTGCTCTGCTCGTCGGCGTCAGCGACTGCGATGGTCCAGCTGCTGTTTTCTAATCTGCTCATCGGCGTCAGCGACTGAGCTGGTCCTGCTGCTGTTTTCTGCTCTGCTCTTCGATATCAGCGACTGCGCTGGTCCTGCCGCTGTTGTCTGCTCTACTCGTCGGAGTCAGCGATTGCGCTGGTCCAGCCGCTGTTGTCTGCTCTGCTCGTCTGCGTCAGCGACTGCGCTGGTCCTGCTGCTGTTGTCTATTCTGCTCGTCGGCGTCAGCGACTGCGCTGGTCCTGCTGCTGTTGTCTGCTTTTCTCGTCGGCGTCAGCGATTGCGATGGTCCTGCTGCTGTTTTCTGCTCTGCTCGTCAGCATCATCAACTGTGATGGTCCTGCTGCTGTTTTCTGCTCTGCTCGTCGATATCAGCGCCTGCGCTGGTCCTGCTGCTGCTTTCTGCTCTGCTCGTCAGCGACTGCGATGGTCCAGCTGCTGTTTTCTGCTCTGCTCGTCGGCGTCAGCGACTGCGCTGGTCCTGCTGCTGTTTTCTGCTCTGCTCGTGGGCGTCAGCGACTGCGCTGGTCCTGCTGCTGTTGTCTGCTCTGCTCGTCGATTTCATCACCTGTGCTGGTCCTGCCTCTGTTTTCTGCTCTGCTCGTCGGTGTCAGCGACTGCGCTGGTCCTGCCGCTGTTTTCTGCTCTACTCGTCAGCGGCAGCGACTGCGGTGGTCCTGCTGCTGTTTTCTGCTCTGCTCGTCGGCGTCAGCGACTGCGCTGATCCTGCTGCTGTTTTCTGCGTTCTCGTCGGTGTCAGCGACTGCGCTGGTCCTGCCTCTGTTTTCTGCTCTGCTCGTTGGCGTCAGCGACTGCGATGGTCCAGCTGCTGTTTTCTAATCTGCTCGTCGGCGTCAGCGACTGAGATGGTCCTGCTGCTGTTTTCTGCTCTGCTCGTCGATATCAGCGCCTGCGCTGGTCCTGCTGCTGCTTTCTGCTCTACTCGTCAGCGACTGCGCTGGTCTTGCTGCTGTTTTCTGCTGTGCTCGTCAGCGACTGTGCTGGTCCTGCTGCTGTTTTCTGCTCTTGTCGTCGGCGTCAGCGACTGCGCTGGTCCTGCCGCTGTTGTCTGCTCTGCTCGTCGGCGTCAGCGAGTGCGCTGGTCCTGCCGCTGTTGTCTGCTCTACTCGTCGGAGTCAGAGATTGCGCTGGTCCAGCCGCTGTTGTCTGCTCTGCTCGTCTGCGTCAGCGACTGCGCTGGTCCTGCTGCTGTTGTCTATTCTGCTCGTCGGCGTCAGCGACTGCGCTGGTCCTGCTGCTGTTGTCTGCTCTTCTCGTCGGCGTCAGCGATTGCGATGGTCCTGCTGCTGTTTTCTGCTCTGCTCGTCGATATCAGCGCCTGCGCTGGTCCTGCTGCTGCTTTCTGCTCTGCTCGTCAGCGACTGCGATGGTCCAGCTGCTGTTTTCTGCTCTGCTCGTCGGCGTCAGCGACTGCGCTGGTCCTGCTGCTGTTTTCTGCTCTGCTCGTGGGCGTCAGCGACTGCGCTGGTCCTGCTGCTGTTGTCTGCTCTGCTCTTCGATTTCATCACCTGTGCTGGTCCTGCCTCTGTTTTCTGCTCTGCTCGTCGGTGTCAGCGACTGCGCTGGTCCTGCCGCTGTTTTCTGCTCTACTCGTCAGCGGCAGCGACTGCGCTGATCCTGCCTCTGTTTTCTGCTCTGCTCGTCGGCGTCAGCGACTGCGATAGTCCAGCTGCTGTTTTCTAATCTGCTCGTCGGCGTCAGCGACTGAGCTGGTCCTGCTGCTGTTTTCTGCTCTGCTCTTCGATATCAGCGACTGCGCTGGTCCTGCTGCTGTTGTCTGCTCTGCTCGTCGATATCAGCGACTGCGCTGGTCCTGCTGCTGTTGTCTGCTCTGCTCGTCGGCGTCAGCGACTGCGCGGGTCCTGCTGCTGTTGTCTGCTCTGCTCGTCGGAGTCAGCGACTGCGCTGGTCCTGCTGCTGTTGTCTGCTCTGCTCGTCAGCGACAGCGACTGCGCTGATCCTGCTGCTGTTGTCTGCTCTGCTCGTCAGCGACTGCGCTGGTCCTGCTGCTGTTTTCTGCTCTGCTCGTCGGCGTCAGCGACTGCGATGGTCCAGCTGCTGTTTTCTAATCTGCTCATCGGCGTCAGCGACTGAGCTGGTCCTGCTGCTGTTTTCTGCTCTGCTCTTCGATATCAGCGACTGCGCTGGTCCTGCTGCTGTTGTCTGCTCTGCTGGTCGATATCAGCGACTGCGCTGGTCCTGCTGCTGTTGTCTGCTCTGCTCGTCGGCGTCAGCGACTGCGCGGGTCCTGCTGCTGTTGTCTGCTCTGCTCGTCGGAGTCAGCGAGTGCGCTGGTCCTGCTGCTGTTGTCTGCTCTGCTCGTCAGCGACAGCGACTGCGCTGATCCTGCTGCTGTTGTCTGCTCTGCTCGTCAGCGACTGCGCTGGTCCTGCTGCTGTTGTCTGCTCTGCTCGTCGGCGTCAGCGACTTTCCTGGTCCTGCTGCTGTTTTCTGCTCTGCTCGTCGATATCAAGGCCTGCGCTGGTCCTTCTGCTGCTTTCTGCTCTGCTCGTCAGCGACTGCGCTGGTCCTGCTGCTGTTTTCTGCTATGCTCGTCGGCGTCAGCGACTGCGCTGGTCCTGCTGCTGTTGTCTGCTCTGCTTGTCGATATCAGTGACTGCGCTTGTCCTGCTGCTGTTGTCTGCTCTGCTCGTCGATTTCAGCGCCTGCGCTGTTCCTGCTGCTAATCTCTGCTCTGCTCGTCAGCGACAGCTCTGGTCCTGCTGCTGTTTTCTGCTCTGCTCGTCGGCGTCAGCGACTGCGCTGGTCCTGCTGCTGTTTTCTGCTCTGCTCGTCGGCGTCAGCGACTGCGCTGGTCCTGCTGCTGTTTTCTGCTCTGCTCGTCGGAGTCAGTAACTGCGCTTGTCCTGCCTTTGTTTTCTGCTCTGCTCGTCGGCTTCAGCGACTGCATTGGTCCTGCTGCTGTTTTCTGCTCTGCTCGTCAGCTGCAGCGACTGCGCTGGTCCTGCTGCTGTTGTCTCCTCTGCACGTCGGCGTCAGTGACTGCGCTGGTCCTGCTGCTGTTGTCTGCTCTGCTCGTCGGCGTCAGCGACTGCGCTGGTCCTGCTGCTGTTGTCTGCTCTGCTCGTCGGCGACAATGACTTTCCTGGTCCGGCTGCTGTTGTCTGCTCTGCTCGTCAGCGTCAGCGACTGCGCTGACCCTGCTGCTGTTGTCTGCTCTGCTCGTCGGCCTCAGCGACTGCTCTGGTCCGGCTGCTGTTGTCTGCTCTGCTCGTCGGCCTCAGCGACTGCTCTGATCCTGCTGCTGTTGTCTGCTCTGCTCGTTAGTGACTGCGCTGTTCCTGCTGCTGTTTTCTGCTCTGCTCGTCGGCGTCAGTGACGGCTCTGATCCTGCTGCTGTTGTCTGCTCTGCTCGTCGGCGTCAGCGACTGCGCTGGACCTGCTGCTGTTTTCTGCTCTGCTCGTTGGCTTCAGCGACTGCGCTGGTCCAACTGCTGTTGTCTGCTCTGCTCTTCGGCGTCAGCAACTGCGCTGGTCCTGCTGCTGTTTTCTGCTCTGTTCGTCGGCGTCAGCGACTGCGCTGGTCCTGCTGCTGTTTTCTGCTCTGCTCGTTGGCGTCAGCGACTGCCCTGGTCCTGCATTTGTTTTCTGCTCTGCTCGTCGGCGTCAGCGACTGCGCTGGTCCTAATGCTGTTGTCTGCTCTGCTCGTGGGCGTCAGCGACTGCGCTGGTCCTAATGCTGTTGTCTGCTCTGCTCGTCGATTTCAGCGCCTGCGCTGGTCCTGCCTCTGTTTTCTGCTCTGCTCGTCGGCGTCAGCGACTGTGATGGTCCTGCTGCTGTTTTCTGCTCTGCTCGTCGGTGTCAACGACTGCGCTGGTCCTGCTGCTGTTTTCTGCTGTGCTCCTTGGCGTCAGCAACTGAGCTGTTCCTGCTGCTGTTTTCTGCTCTGCTCTTCGATATCAGCGACTGCACTCGTCCTGCTGCTGTTGTCTGCTCTGCTCGTCGATATCAGCGACTGCGCTGGTCCTGCTGCTGTTGTCTGCTCTGCTCGTCGGCGTCAGCGACTGCGCTGATCCTGCTGCTGTTTTCTGCTCTGCTCGTCAGCGACTGCGCTGGTCCTGCTGCTGTTTTCTGCTCTTGTCGTCGGCGTCAGCGACTGCGCTGGTCCTGCCGCTGTTGTCTGCTCTGCTCGTCGGCGTCAGCGAGTGCGCTGGTCCTGCCGCTGTTGACTGCTCTACTCGTCGGAGTCAGCGACTGCGCTGGTCCAGCCGCTGTTGTCTGCTCTGCTCGTCTGCGTCAGCGACTGCGCTGTTCCTGCTGCTGTTGTCTGCTCTGCTCGTCGATTTCAGCGCCTGCGCTGGTCCTGCCTCTGTTTTCTGCTCTGCTCGTCGGCGTCAGCGACTGTGATGGTCCTGCTGCTGTTTTCTGCTCTGCTCGTCGGTGTCAACGACTGCGCTGGTCCTGCTGCTGTTTTCTGCTCTGCTCCTTGGCGTCAGCAACTGAGCTGTTCCTGCTGCTGTTTTCTGCTCTCCTCTTCGATATCAGCGACTGCACTCGTCCTGCTGCTGTTGTCTGCTCTGCTCGTCGATATCAGCGACTGCGCTGGTCCTGCTGCTGTTGTCTGCTCTGCTCGTCGGCGTCAGCGACTGCGCGGGTCCTGCTGCTGTTGTCTGCTCTGCTCGTCGGCGTCAGCGACTGCGCTGATCCTGCTGCTGTTTTCTGCTCTGCTCGTCAGCGACTGCGCTGGTCCTGCTGCTGTTTTCTGCTCTTGTCGTCGGCGTCAGCGACTGCACTGGTCCTGCCGCTGTTGTCTGCTCTTCTCGTCTGCGTCAGCGACTGCGCTGTTCCTAATGCTGTTGTCTGCTCTGCTCTTCGGCGTCAGCAACTGCGCTGGTCCTGCTGCTGTTTTCTGCTCTGCTCGTCGGCGTCAGCGAGTGCGCTGGTCCTGCTGCTGTTGACTGCTCTACTCGTCGGAGTCAGCGACTGCGCTGGTCCAGCCGCTGTTGTCTGCTCTTCTCGTCTGCGTCAGCGACTGCGCTGTTCGTAATGCTGTTGTCTGCTCTTCTCGTCGGCGTCAGCGATTGCAATGGTCCTGCTGCTGTTTTCTGCTCTGCTCGTCGGCATCGTCAACTGCGATGGTCCTGCTGCTGTTTTCTGCTCTGCTCGTCGATATCAGCGCCTGCGCTGGTCCTGCTGCTGCTTTCTGCTCTGCTCGTCAGCGACTGCGATGGTCCAGCTGCTGTTTTCTGCTCTGCTCGTTGGCGTCAGCGACTGCCCTGGTCCTGCAGCTGTTTTCTGCTCTGCTGGTCGGCGTCAGCGACTGCGCTGGTCCTGCTGCTGTTTTCTGCTCTGCTCGTGGGCGTCAGCGACTGCGCTGGTCCTGCTGCTGTTGTCTGGTCTGCTCGTCGATTTCATCACCTGTGCTGGTCCTGCCTCTGTTTTCTGCTCTGCTCGTCGGCGTCAGCGACTGCGCTGGTCCTGCCGCTGTTTTCTGCTCTACTCGTCAGCGGCAGCGACTGCCGTGGTCCTGCTGCTGTTTTCTGCTCTGCTCGTCGGCGTCAGCGACCGCGCTGATCCTGCTGCTGTTGTCTGCTCTGCTCGTTAGCGACTGCGCTGTTCCTGCTGCTGTTTTCTGCTCTGCTCGTCAGCTGCAGCGACTGCGCTGGTCCTGCTGCTGTTGTCTCCTCTGCTCGTCTGCGTCAGCGACTGCGCTGGACCTGCTGCTGTTTTCTGCTCTGCTCGTCGGCTTCAGCGACTGCGCTGGTCCAACTGCTGTTGTCTGCTCTGCTCTTCGGCGTCAGCAACTGCGCTGGTCCTGCTGCTGTTTTCTGCTCTGCTCGTCGGCGTCAGCGACTGCGCTGGTCCTGCCGCTGTTTTCTGCTCTACTCGTCAGCGGCAGCGACTGCGGTGGTCCTGCTGCTGTTGTCTGCTCTGTTCGTCGGCCTCAGCGATTGCGCTGGTCCTGCCTCTGTTTTCTGCTCTGCTCGTCGGCGTCAGCGACTGCGATGGTCCAGCTGCTGTTTTCTGCTCTGCTCGTCGGCGTCAGCAACTGCGCTGGTCCTGCTGCTGTTTTCTGCTCTGCTCGTCGGCGTCAGCTACTGAGCTGGTCCTGCTGCTGTTTTCTGCTCTGCTCTTCGATATCAGCGACTGCGCTCGTCCTGCTGCTGTTGTCTGCTCTGCTCGTCGATATCAGTGACTGCGCTGGTCCTGCTGCTGTTGTCTGCTCTGCTCGTCGGCGTCAGCGACTGCGCTGGTCCTGCCTCTGTTTTCTGCTCTGCTCGTCGGCGTCAGCGACTGCGATGGTCCAGCTGCTGTTTTCTGCTCTGCTCGTCGGCGTCAGCAACTGCGCTGGTCCTGCTGCTGTTTTCTGCTCTGCTCCTTGGCGTCAGCTACTGAGCTGGTCCTGCTGCTGTTTTCTGCTCTGCTCTTCGATATCAGCGACTGCGCTCGTCCTGCTGTTGTCTGCTCTGCTCGTCGATATCAGTGACTGCGCTGGTCCTGCTGCTGTTGTCTGCTCTGCTCGTCGGCGTCAGCGACTGCGCTGGTCCTGCTGCTGTTGTCTGCTCTGCTCGTCGGCGACAATGACTTTCCTTGTCCTGCTGCTGTTGTCTGCTCTGCTCTTCGGCATCAGCGACTTTCCTGGTCCTGCCTTTGTTTTCTGCTCTGCTCGTCAGCTGCAGCGACTGCGCTGGTCCTGCTGCTGTTGTCTGCTTTGCTCGCCGGCGTCAGCGACTGCGCTGGATCTGCTGCTGTTGTCTGCTCTGCTCGTCGGCGTCAGCGACTGCGCTGGTCCTGCTGCTGTTGTCTGCTCTGCTCGTCGGCGACAACGACTTTCCTTGTCCTGCTGCTGTTGTCTGCTCTGCTCATCGGCGCCAGCGACTTTCCTGGTCCTGCTGCTGTTGTTTGCTCTGCTCGTCAGCGTCAGCGACTGCGCTGGTCCTGCTGCTGTTGTCTGCTCTGTTCGTCGGCGTCAGCGACTTTCCTGGTCCTGCTGCTGTTGTCTGCTCTGCTGGTCGGCGTCAGCGACTGCGCTGATCCTGCTGCTTTTTTCTGCTCTGCTCATCAGCGACTGCGCTGGTCCTGCTGCTGTTTTCTGCACTTGTCGTCGGCGTCAGCGACTGCGCTGGTCCTGCCGCTGTTGTCTGCTCTGCTCGTCGGCGTCAGCGAGTGCGCTGGTCCTGCTGCTGTTGACTGCTCTACTCGTCGGAGTCAGCGACTGCGCTGGTCCAGCCGCTGTTGTCTGCTCTGCTCGTCTGCGTCAGCGACTGCGCTGTTCCTGCTGCTGTTTTCTGCTCTGCTCGTCGGCATCGTCAACTGCGACGGTCCTGCTGCTGTTTTCTGCTCTGCTCGTCGATATCAGCGCCTGCGCTGGTCCTGCTGCTGCTTTCTGCTCTGCTTGTCAGCGACTGCGATGGTCCAGCTGCTGTTTTCTGCTCTGCTCCTCGGCGTCAGCGACTGCCCTGGTCCTGCAGCTGTTGTCTGCTCTGCTCGTCGATATCAGCGACTGCGCTGGTCCTGCTGCTGTTGTCTGCTCTGCTCGTCGGAGTCAGCGACTGCGCTTGTCCTGCTGCTGTTGTCTGCTCTGCTCGTCGGCGTCAGCGACTGCGCTGGTCCTGCCTCTGTTTTCTGCTCTGCTCGTCGGCGTCAGCGACTGCGATAGTCCAGCTGCTGTTTTCTAATCTGCTCGTCGGCGTCAGCGACTGAGCTGGTCCTGCTGCTGTTTTCTGCTCTGCTCTTCGATATCAGCGACTGCGCTGGTCCTGCTGCTGTTGTCTGCTCTGCTCGTCGATATCAGCGACTGCGCTGGTCCTGCTGCTGTTGTCTGCTCTGCTCGTCGGCGTCAGCGACTGCGCGGGTCCTGCTGCTGTTGTCTGCTCTGCTCGTCGGAGTCAGCGACTGCGCTGGTCCTGCTGCTGTTGTCTGCTCTGCTCGTCAGCGACAGCGACTGCGCTGATCCTGCTGCTGTTGTCTGCTCTGCTCGTCAGCGACTGCGCTGGTCCTGCTGCTGTTGTCTGCTCTGCTCGTCGGCGTCAGCGACTGCGATGGTCCAGCTGCTGTTTTCTAATCTGCTCATCGGCGTCAGCGACTGAGCTGGTCCTGCTGCTGTTTTCTGCTCTGCTCTTCGATATCAGCGACTGCGCTGGTCCTGCTGCTGTTGTCTGCTCTGCTCGTCGGAGTCAGCGAGTGCGCTGGTCCTGCTGCTGTTGTCTGCTCTGCTCGTCAGCGACAGCGACTGCGCTGATCCTGCTGCTGTTGTCTGCTCTGCTCGTCAGCGACTGCGCTGGTCCTGCTGCTGTTGTCTGCTCTGCTCGTCGGCGTCAGCGACTTTCCTGGTCCTGCTGCTGTTTTCTGCTCTGCTCGTCGATATCAAGGCCTGCGCTGGTCCTTCTGCTGCTTTCTGCTCTGCTCGTCAGCGACTGCGCTGGTCCTGCTGCTGTTTTCTGCTATGCTCGTCGGCGTCAGCGACTGCGCTGGTCCTGCTGCTGTTGTCTGCTCTGCTTGTCGATATCAGTGACTGCGCTTGTCCTGCTGCTGTTGTCTGCTCTGCTCTTCGATTTCAGCGCCTGCGCTGTTCCTGCTGCTGCTCTCTGCTCTGCTCGTCAGCGACAGCTCTGGTCCTGCTGCTGTTTTCTGCTCTGCTCGTCGGCGTCAGCGACTGCGCTGGTCCTGCTGCTGTTTTCTGCTCTGCTCGTCGGCGTCAGCGACTGCGCTGGTCCTGCTGCTGTTTTCTGCTCTGCTCGTCGGAGTCAGTAACTGCGCTTGTCCTGCCTTTGTTTTCTGCTCTGCTCGTCGGCTTCAGCGACTGCATTGGTCCTGCTGCTGTTTTCTGCTCTGCTCGTCAGCTGCAGCGACTGCGCTGGTCCTGCTGCTGTTGTCTCCTCTGCACGTCGGCGTCAGTGACTGCGCTGGTCCTGCTGCTGTTGTCTGCTCTGCTCGTCGGCGTCAGCGACTGCGCTGGTCCTGCTGCTGTTGTCTGCTCTGCTCGTCGGCGACAATGACTTTCCTGGTCCGGCTGCTGTTGTCTGCTCTGCTCGTCAGCGTCAGCGACTGCGCTGACCCTGCTGCTGTTGTCTGCTCTGCTCGTCGGCCTCAGCGACTGCTCTGGTCCGGCTGCTGTTGTCTGCTCTGCTCGTCGGCCTCAGCGACTGCTCTGATCCTGCTGCTGTTGTCTGCTCTGCTCGTTAGTGACTGCGCTGTTCCTGCTGCTGTTTTCTGCTCTGCTCGTCGGCGTCAGTGACGGCTCTGATCCTGCTGCTGTTGTCTGCTCTGCTCGTCGGCGTCAGCGACTGCGCTGGACCTGCTGCTGTTTTCTGCTCTGCTCGTTGGCTTCAGCGACTGCGCTGGTCCAACTGCTGTTGTCTGCTCTGCTCTTCGGCGTCAGCAACTGCGCTGGTCCTGCTGCTGTTTTCTGCTCTGTTCGTCGGCGTCAGCGACTGCGCTGGTCCTGCTGCTGTTTTCTGCTCTGCTCGTTGGCGTCAGCGACTGCCCTGGTCCTGCATTTGTTTTCTGCTCTGCTCGTCGGCGTCAGCGACTGCGCTGGTCCTAATGCTGTTGTCTGCTCTGCTCGTGGGCGTCAGCGACTGCGCTGGTCCTAATGCTGTTGTCTGCTCTGCTCGTCGATTTCAGCGCCTGCGCTGGTCCTGCCTCTGTTTTCTGCTCTGCTCGTCGGCGTCAGCGACTGTGATGGTCCTGCTGCTGTTTTCTGCTCTGCTCGTCGGTGTCAACGACTGCGCTGGTCCTGCTGCTGTTTTCTGCTCTGCTCCTTGGCGTCAGCAACTGAGCTGTTCCTGCTGCTGTTTTCTGCTCTGCTCTTCGATATCAGCGACTGCACTCGTCCTGCTGCTGTTGTCTGCTCTGCTCGTCGATATCAGCGACTGCGCTGGTCCTGCTGCTGTTGTCTGCTCTGCTCGTCGGCGTCAGCGACTGCGCTGATCCTGCTGCTGTTTTCTGCTCTGCTCGTCAGCGACTGCGCTGGTCCTGCTGCTGTTTTCTGCTCTTGTCGTCGGCGTCAGCGACTGCGCTGGTCCTGCCGCTGTTGTCTGCTCTGCTCGTCGGCGTCAGCGAGTGCGCTGGTCCTGCCGCTGTTGACTGCTCTACTCGTCGGAGTCAGCGACTGCGCTGGTCCAGCCGCTGTTGTCTGCTCTGCTCGTCTGCGTCAGCGACTGCGCTGTTCCTGCTGCTGTTGTCTGCTCTGCTCGTCGATTTCAGCGCCTGCGCTGGTCCTGCCTCTGTTTTCTGCTCTGCTCGTCGGCGTCAGCGACTGTGATGGTCCTGCTGCTGTTTTCTGCTCTGCTCGTCGGTGTCAACGACTGCGCTGGTCCTGCTGCTGTTTTCTGCTCTGCTCCTTGGCGTCAGCAACTGAGCTGTTCCTGCTGCTGTTTTCTGCTCTCCTCTTCGATATCAGCGACTGCACTCGTCCTGCTGCTGTTGTCTGCTCTGCTCGTCGATATCAGCGACTGCGCTGGTCCTGCTGCTGTTGTCTGCTCTGCTCGTCGGCGTCAGCGACTGCGCGGGTCCTGCTGCTGTTGTCTGCTCTGCTCGTCGGCGTCAGCGACTGCGCTGATCCTGCTGCTGTTTTCTGCTCTGCTCGTCAGCGACTGCGCTGGTCCTGCTGCTGTTTTCTGCTCTTGTCGTCGGCGTCAGCGACTGCACTGGTCCTGCCGCTGTTGTCTGCTCTTCTCGTCTGCGTCAGCGACTGCGCTGTTCCTAATGCTGTTGTCTGCTCTGCTCTTCGGCGTCAGCAACTGCGCTGGTCCTGCTGCTGTTTTCTGCTCTGCTCGCCGGCGTCAGCGAGTGCGCTGGTCCTGCTGCTGTTGACTGCTCTACTCGTCGGAGTCAGCGACTGCGCTGGTCCAGCCGCTGTTGTCTGCTCTTCTCGTCTGCTTCAGCGACTGCGCTGTTCCTAATGCTGTTGTCTGCTCTTCTCGTCGGCGTCAGCGATTGCAATGGTCCTGCTGCTGTTTTCTGCTCTGCTCGTCGGCATCGTCAACTGCGATGGTCCTGCTGCTGTTTTCTGCTCTGCTCGTCGATATCAGCGCCTGCGCTGGTCCTGCTGCTGCTTTCTGCTCTGCCCGTCAGCGACTGCGATGGTCCAGCTGCTGTTTTCTGCTCTGCTCGTTGGCGTCAGCGACTGCCCTGGTCCTGCAGCTGTTTTCTGCTCTGCTGGTCGGCGTCAGCGACTGCGCTGGTCCTGCTGCTGTTTTCTGCTCTGCTCGTGGGCGTCAGCGACTGCGCTGGTCCTGCTGCTGTTGTCTGGTCTGCTCGTCGATTTCATCACCTGTGCTGGTCCTGCCTCTGTTTTCTGCTCTGCTCGTCGGCGTCAGCGACTGCGCTGGTCCTGCCGCTGTTTTCTGCTCTACTCGTCAGCGGCAGCGACTGCCGTGGTCCTGCTGCTGTTTTCTGCTCTGCTCGTCGGCGTCAGCGACCGCGCTGATCCTGCTGCTGTTGTCTGCTCTGCTCGTTAGCGACTGCGCTGTTCCTGCTGCTGTTTTCTGCTCTGCTCGTCAGCTGCAGCGACTGCGCTGGTCCTGCTGCTGTTGTCTCCTCTGCTCGTCTGCGTCAGCGACTGCGCTGGACCTGCTGCTGTTTTCTGCTCTGCTCGTCGGCTTCAGCGACTGCGCTGGTCCAACTGCTGTTGTCTGCTCTGCTCTTCGGCGTCAGCAACTGCGCTGGTCCTGCTGCTGTTTTCTGCTCTGCTCGTCGGCGTCAGCGACTGCGCTGGTCCTGCCGCTGTTTTCTGCTCTACTCGTCAGCGGCAGCGACTGCGGTGGTCCTGCTGCTGTTGTCTGCTCTGTTCGTCGGCCTCAGCGATTGCGCTGGTCCTGCCTCTGTTTTCTGCTCTGCTCGTCGGCGTCAGCGACTGCGATGGTCCAGCTGCTGTTTTCTGCTCTGCTCGTCGGCGTCAGCAACTGCGCTGGTCCTGCTGCTGTTTTCTGCTCTGCTCGTCGGCGTCAGCTACTGAGCTGGTCCTGCTGCTGTTTTCTGCTCTGCTCTTCGATATCAGCGACTGCGCTCGTCCTGCTGCTGTTGTCTGCTCTGCTCGTCGATATCAGTGACTGCGCTGGTCCTGCTGCTGTTGTCTGCTCTGCTCGTCGGCGTCAGCGACTGCGCTGGTCCTGCCTCTGTTTTCTGCTCTGCTCGTCGGCGTCAGCGACTGCGATGGTCCAGCTGCTGTTTTCTGCTCTGCTCGTCGGCGTCAGCAACTGCGCTGGTCCTGCTGCTGTTTTCTGCTCTGCTCCTTGGCGTCAGCTACTGAGCTGGTCCTGCTGCTGTTTTCTGCTCTGCTCGTCGATATCAGTGACTGCGCTGGTCCTGCTGCTGTTGTCTGCTCTGCTCGTCGATATCAGTGACTGCGCTGGTCCTGCTGCTGTTGTCTGCTCTGCTCGTCGGCGTCAGCGACTGCGCTGGTCCTGCTGCTGTTGTCTGCTCTGCTCGTCGGCGACAACGACTTTCCTTGTCCTGCTGCTGTTGTCTGCTCTGCTCTTCGGCATCAGCGACTTTCCTGGTCCTGCCTATGTTTTCTGCTCTGCTCGTCAGCTGCAGCGACTGCGCTGGTCCTGCTGCTGTTGTCTGCTTTGCTCGCCGGCGTCAGCGACTGCGCTGGATCTGCTGCTGTTGTCTGCTCTGCTCGTCGGCGTCAGCGACTGCGCTGGTCCTGCTGCTGTTGTCTGCTCTGCTCGTCGGCGACAACGACTTTCCTTGTCCTGCTGCTGTTGTCTGCTCTGCTCATCGGCGCCAGCGACTTTCCTGGTCCTGCTGCTGTTGTTTGCTCTGCTCGTCAGCGTCAGCGACTGCGCTGGTCCTGCTGCTGTTGTCTGCTCTGTTCGTCGGCGTCAGCGACTTTCCTGGTCCTGCTGCTGTTGTCTGCTCTGCTGGTCGGCGTCAGCGACTGCGCTGATCCTGCTGCTTTTTTCTGCTCTGCTCATCAGCGACTGCGCTGGTCCTGCTGCTGTTTTCTGCACTTGTCGTCGGCGTCAGCGACTGCGCTGGTCCTGCCGCTGTTGTCTGCTCTGCTCGTCGGCGTCAGCGAGTGCGCTGGTCCTGCTGCTGTTGACTGCTCTACTCGTCGGAGTCAGCGACTGCGCTGGTCCAGCCGCTGTTGTCTGCTCTGCTCGTCTGCGTCAGCGACTGCGCTGTTCCTGCTGCTGTTTTCTGCTCTGCTCGTCGGCATCGTCAACTGCGACGGTCCTGCTGCTGTTTTCTGCTCTGCTCGTCGATATCAGCGCCTGCGCTGGTCCTGCTGCTGCTTTCTGCTCTGCTTGTCAGCGACTGCGATGGTCCAGCTGCTGTTTTCTGCTCTGCTCCTCGGCGTCAGCGACTGCCCTGGTCCTGCAGCTGTTGTCTGCTCTGCTCGTCGATATCAGCGACTGCGCTGGTCCTGCTGCTGTTGTCTGCTCTGCTCGTCGGAGTCAGCGACTGCGCTTGTCCTGCTGCTGTTGTCTGCTCTGCTCGTCGGCGTCAGCGACTGCGCGGGTCCTGCTGCTGTTGTCTGCTCTGCTCGTCAGAGTCAGCGACTGCGCTTGTCCTGCTGCTGTTGTCTGCTCTGCTCGTCGGCGTCAGTGACTTTCCTGGTCCTGCTGCTGTTGTCTGCTCTGCTCGTCGGCGTCAGCGACTGCGCTGATCCTGCTGCTGTTTTCTGCTCTGCTCGTCGGAGTCAGCGACTGCGCTTGTCCTGCTGCTGTTGTCTGCTCTGCTCGTCGGCGTCAGTGACTTTCCTGGTCCTGCTGCTGTTGTCTGCTCTGCTTGTCGGCGTCAGCGACTGCGCTGGTCCTGCTGCTGTTTTCTGCTCTGCTCGTTGGCGTCAGCGACTGCCCTGGTCCTGCAGCTGTTTTCTGCTCTGCTCGTCGGCGTCAGCGACTGCGCTGGTCCTGCTGCTGTTTTCTGCTCTGCTCGTGGGCGTCAGCGACTGCGCTGGTCCTAATGCTGTTGTCTGCTCTGCTCGTCGATTTCAGCGCCTGCGCTGGTCCTGCCTCTGTTTTCTGCTCTGCTCGTCGGCGTCAGCACCTGCGCTGGTCCTGCCGCTGTTTTCTGCTCTACTCGTCAGCGGCAGCGACTGCGGTGGTCCTGCTGCTGTTTCCTGCTCTGCTCGTCGGCGTCAGCGACTGCGCTGATCCTGCTGCTCTTTTCTGCTCTGCTCGTTGGCGTCAGCGATTGCGCTGGTCCTGCCTCTGTTTTCTGCTCTGCTCGTCGGCGTCAGCGACTGCGATGGTCCAGCTGCTGTTTTCTGCTCTGCTCGTCGGCATCAGCAACTGCACTGGTCCTGCTGCTGTTTTCTGCTCTGCTCGTCGGCGTCAGTGACTGCGCTGGTCCAGCTGCTGTTTTCTGCTCTGCTCGTCTGCGTCTGCGACTGCGATGGTCCTGCTGCTGTTTTCTGCTCTGCTCCTTGGCGTCAGCGACTGAGCTGGTCCTGCTGCTGTTTTCTGCTCTGCTCTTCGATATCAGCGACTGCGCTGGTCCTGCTGCTGTTGTCTGCTCTGCTCGTCGATATCAGCGACTGCTCTGGTGCTGCTGCTGTTGTCTGTTCTGCTCGTCGGCGTCAGCGACTGCGCAGGTCCTGCTGCTGTTGTCTGCTCTGCTCGTCGGAGTCAGCGACTGCGCTGGTCCTGCTGCAGTTGTCTGCTCTGCTCGTCGGCGTCAGCGACTTTCCTGGTCCTGCTGCTGTTGTCTGCTCTGCTAGTCGGTGTCAGCGACTGCTCTGATCCTGCTGCTTTTGTCTGCTCTGCTCGTCGGCGTCAGCGACTGCGCGGGTCCTGCTGCTGTTGTCTGCTCTGCTCGTCGGAGTCAGCCACTGCGCTTGTCCTTCTGCTGTTGTCTGCTCTGCTCGTCGGCGTCAGTGACTTTCCTGGTCCTGCTGCTGTTGTCTGCTCTGCTCGTCGGCGTCAGCGACTGCGCTGATCCTGCTGCTGTTGTCTGCTCTGCTCGTCAGCGACTGGGCTGGTCCTGCTGCTGTTGTCTGCTCTGCTCGTCGGCGTCAGCGACTTTCCTGGTCCTGCTGCTGTTTTCTGCTCTGCTCGTCGATATCAAGGCCTGCGCTGGTCCTGCTGCTGCTTTCTGCTATGCTCGTCAGCGACTGCGCTGCTCCTGCTGCTGTTGTCTGCTCTGCTTGTCGATATCAGTGACTGCGCTTGTCCTGCTGCTGTTGTCTGCTCTGCTCGTCGATTTCAGCGCTTTCGCTGGTCCTGCTGCTGCTTTCTGCTCTGCTCGTCAGCGACAGCTCTGGTCCTGCTGCTCTTTTCTGCTCTGCTCGTCGGCGTCAGCGACTGCGCTGGTCCTGCTGCTGTTTTCTGCTCTGCTCGTCGGCTTCAGCGACTGCATTGGTCCTGCTGCTGTTTTCTGCTCTGCTCGTCAGCTGCAGCGACTGCGCTGGTCCTGCTGCTGTTGTCTCCTCTGCTCGTCGGCGTCAGCGACTGCGCTGGTCCTGCTGCTGTTGTCTGCTCTGCTCGTCGGCGTCAGCGACTGCGCTGGTCCTGCTGCTGTTGTCTGCTCTGCTCGTCGGCGACAATGACTTTCCTGGTCCTGCTGCTGTTGTCTGCTCTGCTCGTCAGCATCAGCGACTGCGCTGACCCTGCTGCTGTTGTCTGCTCCACTCGTCGGCCTCAGCGACTGCGCTGGTCCTGCTGCTGTTGTCTGCTCTGCTCGTCGGCGTCAGCGACTGCGCTGGTCCTGCTGCTGTTTTCTGCTCTGCTCGTCGGCGTCAGCGACTGCGCTGGTCCTGCTGCTGTTGTCTGCTCTGCTCGTCGGCGACAGCGACTGCGCTGGTCCTGCTGCTGTTTTCTGCTCTGCTCGTCGGCGTCAGCGACTGCTCTGATCCTGCTGATGTTGTCTGCTCTGCTCGTTAGCGACTGCGCTGTTCCTGCTGCTGTTTTCTGCTCTGCTCGTCGGCGTCAGCGACTGCTCTGATCCTGCTGCTGTTGTCTGCTCTGCTCGTCGGCGTCAGCGACTGCGCTGGACCTGCTGCTGTTTTCTGCTCTGCTCGTCGGCGTCAGCGACTGCCCTGGTCCTGCAGCTGTTTTCTGCTCTGCTCGTCGGCGTCAGCGACTGCGCTGGTCCTGATGCTGTTTTCTGCTCTGCTCGTGGGCGTCAGCGACTGCGCTGGTCCTAATGCTGTTGTCTGCTCTGCTCATCGATTTCAGCGCCTGCACTGGTCCTGCCTCTGTTTTCTGCTCTGCTCGTCGGCCTCAGCACCTGCGCTGGTCCTGCCGCTGTTTTCTGCTCTACTCGTCAGAGGCAGAGACTGCGGTGGTCCTGCTGCTGTTTTCTGCTCTGCTTGTCGGCGTCAGCGACTGCGCTGATCCTGCTGCTCTTTTCTGCTCTGCTCGTTGGCGTCAGCGATTGCGCTGGTCCTGCCTCTGTTTTCTGCTCTGCTCGTTGGCGTCAGCGACTGCGATGGTCCAGCTGCTGTTTTCTGCTCTGCTCGTCGGCGTCAGCAACTGCGCTGGTCCTGCTGCTGTTTTCTGCTCTGCTCGTCGGTGTCAACGACTGCGCTTGACCTGCTGCTGTTGTCTGCTCTGCTCGTCGATATCAGCGACTGCGCTGGTCCTGCTGCTGTTGTCTGCTCTTCTCGGCGGCGTCAGCGACTGCTCGGGTCCTGCTGCTGTTGTCTGCTCTGCTCGTCGGAGTCAGCGACTGCGCTGGTCCTGCTGCTGTTGTCTGCTCTGCTCGTAGGCGTCAGCGACTTTCCTGGTGCTGCTGCTGTTGTCTGCTCTGCTAGTCGGCGTCAGCGACTGCTCTGATCCTGCTGCATTTGTCTGCTCTGCTCGTCAGCGTCAGCGACTGCTCTGATCCTGCTGCTGTTGTCTGCTCTGCTCGTCGGCGTCAGCCACTATGCTGGTTCTGCTGCTGTTGTCTGCTCTTCTCGTCGGCGTCAGCGATTGCAATGATCCTGCTGCTGTTTTCTGCTCTGCTCGTCGGCATCGTCAACTGCGATGGTCCTGCTGCTGTTTTCTGCTCTGCTCGTCGATATCAGCGCCCGCGCTGGTCCTGCTGCTGCTTTCTGCTCTGCTCGTCAGCGACTGCGATGGTCCAGCTGCTGTTTTCTGCTCTGCTCGTCGGCGTCAGCGACTGCCCTGGTCCTGCAGCTGTTTTCTGCTCTGCTGGTCGGCGTCAGCGACTGCGCTGGTCCTGCTGCTGTTTTCTGCTCTGCTCGTGGGCGTCAGCGACTGCGCTGGTCCTGCTGCTGTTGTCTGGTCTGCTCGTCGATTTCATCACCTGTGCTGGTCCTGCCTCTGTTTTCTGCTCTGCTCGTCGGCGTCAGCGACTGCGCTGGTCCTGCCGCTGTTTTCTGCTCTACTCGTCAGCGGCAGCGACTGCCGTGGTCCTGCTGCAGTTTTCTGCTCTGCTCGTCGGCGTCAGCGACTGCGCTGATCCTGCTGCTGTTGTCTGCTCTGCTCGTTAGCGACTGCGCTGTTCCTGCTGCTGTTTTCTGCTCTGCTCGTCAGCTGCAGCGACTGCGCTGGTCCTGCTGCTGTTGTCTCCTCTGCTCGTCGGCGTCAGCGACTGCGCTGGACCTGCTGCAGTTTTCTGCTCTGCTCGTCAGCTGCAGCGACTGCGCTGGTCCTGCTGCTGTTGTCTCCTCTGCACGTCGGCGTCAGTGACTGCGCTGGTCCTGCTGCTGTTGTCTGCTCTGCTCGTCGGCGTCAGCGACTGCGCTGGTCCTGCTGCTGTTGTCTGCTCTGCTCGTCGGCGACAATGACTTTCCTGGTCCGGCTGCTGTTGTCTGCTCTGCTCGTCAGCGTCAGCGACTGCGCTGACCCTGCTGCTGTTGTCTGCTCTGCTCGTCGGCCTCAGCGACTGCTCTGGTCCGGCTGCTGTTGTCTGCTCTGCTCGTCGGCCTCAGCGACTGCTCTGATCCTGCTGCTGTTGTCTGCTCTGCTCGTTAGTGACTGCGCTGTTCCTGCTGCTGTTTTCTGCTCTGCTCGTCGGCGTCAGTGACGGCTCTGATCCTGCTGCTGTTGTCTGCTCTGCTCGTCGGCGTCAGCGACTGCGCTGGACCTGCTGCTGTTTTCTGCTCTGCTCGTTGGCTTCAGCGACTGCGCTGGTCCAACTGCTGTTGTCTGCTCTGCTCTTCGGCGTCAGCAACTGCGCTGGTCCTGCTGCTGTTTTCTGCTCTGTTCGTCGGCGTCAGCGACTGCGCTGGTCCTGCTGCTGTTTTCTGCTCTGCTCGTTGGCGTCAGCGACTGCCCTGGTCCTGCATTTGTTTTCTGCTCTGCTCGTCGGCGTCAGCGACTGCGCTGGTCCTAATGCTGTTGTCTGCTCTGCTCGTGGGCGTCAGCGACTGCGCTGGTCCTAATGCTGTTGTCTGCTCTGCTCGTCGATTTCAGCGCCTGCGCTGGTCCTGCCTCTGTTTTCTGCTCTGCTCGTCGGCGTCAGCGACTGTGATGGTCCTGCTGCTGTTTTCTGCTCTGCTCGTCAGTGTCAACGACTGCGCTGGTCCTGCTGCTGTTTTCTGCTCTGCTCCTTGGCGTCAGCAACTGAGCTGTTCCTGCTGCTGTTTTCTGCTCTGCTCTTCGATATCAGCGACTGCACTCGTCCTGCTGCTGTTGTCTGCTCTGCTCGTCGATATCAGCGACTGCGCTGGTCCTGCTGCTGTTGTCTGCTCTGCTCGTCGGCGTCAGCGACTGCGCTGATCCTGCTGCTGTTTTCTGCTCTGCTCGTCAGCGACTGCGCTGGTCCTGCTGCTGTTTTCTGCTCTTGTCGTCGGCGTCAGCGACTGCGCTGGTCCTGCCGCTGTTGTCTGCTCTGCTCGTCGGCGTCAGCGAGTGCGCTGGTCCTGCCGCTGTTGACTGATCTACTCGTCGGAGTCAGCGACTGCGCTGGTCCAGCCGCTGTTGTCTGCTCTGCTCGTCTGCGTCAGCGACTGCGCTGTTCCTGCTGCTGTTGTCTGCTCTGCTCGTCGATTTCAGCGCCTGCGCTGGTCCTGCCTCTGTTTTCTGCTCTGCTCGTCGGCGTCAGCGACTGTGATGGTCCTGCTGCTGTTTTCTGCTCTGCTCGTCGGTGTCAACGACTGCGCTGGTCCTGCTGCTGTTTTCTGCTCTGCTCCTTGGCGTCAGCAACTGAGCTGTTCCTGCTGCTGTTTTCTGCTCTCCTCTTCGATATCAGCGACTGCACTCGTCCTGCTGCTGTTGTCTGCTCTGCTCGTCGATATCAGCGACTGCGCTGGTCCTGCTGCTGTTGTCTGCTCTGCTCGTCGGCGTCAGCCACTGCGCGGGTCCTGCTGCTGTTGTCTGCTCTGCTCGTCGGCGTCAGCGACTGCGCTGATCCTGCTGCTGTTTTCTGCTCTGCTCGTCAGCGACTGCGCTGGTCCTGCTGCTGTTTTCTGCTCTTGTCGTCGGCGTCAGCGACTGCACTGGTCCTGCCGCTGTTGTCTGCTCTTCTCGTCTGCGTCAGCGACTGCGCTGTTCCTAATGCTGTTGTCTGCTCTGCTCTTCGGCGTCAGCAACTGCGCTGGTCCTGCTGCTGTTTTCTGCTCTGCTCGCCGGCGTCAGCGAGTGCGCTGGTCCTGCTGCTGTTGACTGCTCTACTCGTCGGAGTCAGCGACTGCGCTGGTCCAGCCGCTGTTGTCTGCTCTTCTCGTCTGCGTCAGCGACTGCGCTGTTCCTAATGCTGTTGTCTGCTCTTCTCGTCGGCGTCAGCGATTGCAATGGTCCTGCTGCTGTTTTCTGCTCTGCTCGTCGGCATCGTCAACTGCGATGGTCCTGCTGCTGTTTTCTGCTCTGCTCGTCGATATCAGCGCCTGCGCTGGTCCTGCTGCTGCTTTCTGCTCTGCCCGTCAGCGACTGCGATGGTCCAGCTGCTGTTTTCTGCTCTGCTCGTTGGCGTCAGCGACTGCCCTGGTCCTGCAGCTGTTTTCTGCTCTGCTGGTCGGCGTCAGCGACTGCGCTGGTCCTGCTGCTGTTTTCTGCTCTGCTCGTGGGCGTCAGCGACTGCGCTGGTCCTGCTGCTGTTGTCTGGTCTGCTCGTCGATTTCATCACCTGTGCTGGTCCTGCCTCTGTTTTCTGCTCTGCTCGTCGGCGTCAGCGACTGCGCTGGTCCTGCCGCTGTTTTCTGCTCTACTCGTCAGCGGCAGCGACTGCCGTGGTCCTGCTGCTGTTTTCTGCTCTGCTCGTCGGCGTCAGCGACCGCGCTGATCCTGCTGCTGTTGTCTGCTCTGCTCGTTAGCGACTGCGCTGTTCCTGCTGCTGTTTTCTGCTCTGCTCGTCAGCTGCAGCGACTGCGCTGGTCCTGCTGCTGTTGTCTCCTCTGCTCGTCTGCGTCAGCGACTGCGCTGGACCTGCTGCTGTTTTCTGCTCTGCTCGTCGGCTTCAGCGACTGCGCTGGTCCAACTGCTGTTGTCTGCTCTGCTCTTCGGCGTCAGCAACTGCGCTGGTCCTGCTGCTGTTTTCTGCTCTGCTCGTCGGCGTCAGCGACTGCGCTGGTCCTGCCGCTGTTTTCTGCTCTACTCGTCAGCGGCAGCGACTGCGGTGGTCCTGCTGCTGTTGTCTGCTCTGTTCGTCGGCCTCAGCGATTGCGCTGGTCCTGCCTCTGTTTTCTGCTCTGCTCGTCGGCGTCAGCGACTGCGATGGTCCAGCTGCTGTTTTCTGCTCTGCTCGTCGGCGTCAGCAACTGCGCTGGTCCTGCTGCTGTTTTCTGCTCTGCTCGTCGGCGTCAGCTACTGAGCTGGTCCTGCTGCTGTTTTCTGCTCTGCTCTTCGATATCAGCGACTGCGCTCGTCCTGCTGCTGTTGTCTGCTCTGCTCGTCGATATCAGTGACTGCGCTGGTCCTGCTGCTGTTGTCTGCTCTGCTCGTCGGCGTCAGCGACTGCGCTGGTCCTGCCTCTGTTTTCTGCTCTGCTCGTCGGCGTCAGCGACTGCGATGGTCCAGCTGCTGTTTTCTGCTCTGCTCGTCGGCGTCAGCAACTGCGCTGGTCCTGCTGCTGTTTTCTGCTCTGCTCCTTGGCGTCAGCTACTGAGCTGGTCCTGCTGCTGTTTTCTGCTCTGCTCGTCGATATCAGTGACTGCGCTGGTCCTGCTGCTGTTGTCTGCTCTGCTCGTCGATATCAGTGACTGCGCTGGTCCTGCTGCTGTTGTCTGCTCTGCTCGTCGGCGTCAGCGACTGCGCTGGTCCTGCTGCTGTTGTCTGCTCTGCTCGTCGGCGACAACGACTTTCCTTGTCCTGCTGCTGTTGTCTGCTCTGCTCTTCGGCATCAGCGACTTTCCTGGTCCTGCCTATGTTTTCTGCTCTGCTCGTCAGCTGCAGCGACTGCGCTGGTCCTGCTGCTGTTGTCTGCTTTGCTCGCCGGCGTCAGCGACTGCGCTGGATCTGCTGCTGTTGTCTGCTCTGCTCGTCGGCGTCAGCGACTGCGCTGGTCCTGCTGCTGTTGTCTGCTCTGCTCGTCGGCGACAACGACTTTCCTTGTCCTGCTGCTGTTGTCTGCTCTGCTCATCGGCGCCAGCGACTTTCCTGGTCCTGCTGCTGTTGTTTGCTCTGCTCGTCAGCGTCAGCGACTGCGCTGGTCCTGCTGCTGTTGTCTGCTCTGTTCGTCGGCGTCAGCGACTTTCCTGGTCCTGCTGCTGTTGTCTGCTCTGCTGGTCGGCGTCAGCGACTGCGCTGATCCTGCTGCTTTTTTCTGCTCTGCTCATCAGCGACTGCGCTGGTCCTGCTGCTGTTTTCTGCACTTGTCGTCGGCGTCAGCGACTGCGCTGGTCCTGCCGCTGTTGTCTGCTCTGCTCGTCGGCGTCAGCGAGTGCGCTGGTCCTGCTGCTGTTGACTGCTCTACTCGTCGGAGTCAGCGACTGCGCTGGTCCAGCCGCTGTTGTCTGCTCTGCTCGTCTGCGTCAGCGACTGCGCTGTTCCTGCTGCTGTTTTCTGCTCTGCTCGTCGGCATCGTCAACTGCGACGGTCCTGCTGCTGTTTTCTGCTCTGCTCGTCGATATCAGCGCCTGCGCTGGTCCTGCTGCTGCTTTCTGCTCTGCTTGTCAGCGACTGCGATGGTCCAGCTGCTGTTTTCTGCTCTGCTCCTCGGCGTCAGCGACTGCCCTGGTCCTGCAGCTGTTGTCTGCTCTGCTCGTCGATATCAGCGACTGCGCTGGTCCTGCTGCTGTTGTCTGCTCTGCTCGTCGGAGTCAGCGACTGCGCTTGTCCTGCTGCTGTTGTCTGCTCTGCTCGTCGGCGTCAGCGACTGCGCGGGTCCTGCTGCTGTTGTCTGCTCTGCTCGTCAGAGTCAGCGACTGCGCTTGTCCTGCTGCTGTTGTCTGCTCTGCTCGTCGGCGTCAGTGACTTTCCTGGTCCTGCTGCTGTTGTCTGCTCTGCTCGTCGGCGTCAGCGACTGCGCTGATCCTGCTGCTGTTTTCTGCTCTGCTCGTCGGAGTCAGCGACTGCGCTTGTCCTGCTGCTGTTGTCTGCTCTGCTCGTCGGCGTCAGTGACTTTCCTGGTCCTGCTGCTGTTGTCTGCTCTGCTTGTCGGCGTCAGCGACTGCGCTGGTCCTGCTGCTGTTTTCTGCTCTGCTCGTTGGCGTCAGCGACTGCCCTGGTCCTGCAGCTGTTTTCTGCTCTGCTCGTCGGCGTCAGCGACTGCGCTGGTCCTGCTGCTGTTTTCTGCTCTGCTCGTGGGCGTCAGCGACTGCGCTGGTCCTAATGCTGTTGTCTGCTCTGCTCGTCGATTTCAGCGCCTGCGCTGGTCCTGCCTCTGTTTTCTGCTCTGCTCGTCGGCGTCAGCACCTGCGCTGGTCCTGCCGCTGTTTTCTGCTCTACTCGTCAGCGGCAGCGACTGCGGTGGTCCTGCTGCTGTTTCCTGCTCTGCTCGTCGGCGTCAGCGACTGCGCTGATCCTGCTGCTCTTTTCTGCTCTGCTCGTTGGCGTCAGCGATTGCGCTGGTCCTGCCTCTGTTTTCTGCTCTGCTCGTCGGCGTCAGCGACTGCGATGGTCCAGCTGCTGTTTTCTGCTCTGCTCGTCGGCATCAGCAACTGCACTGGTCCTGCTGCTGTTTTCTGCTCTGCTCGTCGGCGTCAGTGACTGCGCTGGTCCAGCTGCTGTTTTCTGCTCTGCTCGTCTGCGTCTGCGACTGCGATGGTCCTGCTGCTGTTTTCTGCTCTGCTCCTTGGCGTCAGCGACTGAGCTGGTCCTGCTGCTGTTTTCTGCTCTTCTCTTCGATATCAGCGACTGCGCTGGTCCTGCTGCTGTTGTCTGCTCTGCTCGTCGATATCAGCGACTGCTCTGGTGCTGCTGCTGTTGTCTGTTCTGCTCGTCGGCGTCAGCGACTGCGCAGGTCCTGCTGCTGTTGTCTGCTCTGCTCGTCGGAGTCAGCGACTGCGCTGGTCCTGCTGCAGTTGTCTGCTCTGCTCGTCGGCGTCAGCGACTTTCCTGGTCCTGCTGTTGTTGTCTGCTCTGCTAGTCGGTGTCAGCGACTGCTCTGATCCTGCTGCTTTTGTCTGCTCTGCTCGTCGGCGTCAGCGACTGCGCGGGTCCTGCTGCTGTTGTCTGCTCTGCTCGTCGGAGTCAGCCACTGCGCTTGTCCTTCTGCTGTTGTCTGCTCTGCTCGTCGGCGTCAGTGACTTTCCTGGTCCTGCTGCTGTTGTCTGCTCTGCTCGTCGGCGTCAGCGACTGCGCTGATCCTGCTGCTGTTGTCTGCTCTGCTCGTCAGCGACTGGGCTGGTCCTGCTGCTGTTGTCTGCTCTGCTCGTCGGCGTCAGCGACTTTCCTGGTCCTGCTGCTGTTTTCTGCTCTGCTCGTCGATATCAAGGCCTGCGCTGGTCCTGCTGCTGCTTTCTGCTATGCTCGTCAGCGACTGCGCTGCTCCTGCTGCTGTTGTCTGCTCTGCTTGTCGATATCAGTGACTGCGCTTGTCCTGCTGCTGTTGTCTGCTCTGCTCGTCGATTTCAGCGCTTTCGCTGGTCCTGCTGCTGCTTTCTGCTCTGCTCGTCAGCGACAGCTCTGGTCCTGCTGCTCTTTTCTGCTCTGCTCGTCGGCGTCAGCGACTGCGCTGGTCCTGCTGCTGTTTTCTGCTCTGCTCGTCGGCTTCAGCGACTGCATTGGTCCTGCTGCTGTTTTCTGCTCTGCTCGTCAGCTGCAGCGACTGCGCTGGTCCTGCTGCTGTTGTCTCCTCTGCTCGTCGGCGTCAGCGACTGCGCTGGTCCTGCTGCTGTTGTCTGCTCTGCTCGTCGGCGTCAGCGACTGCGCTGGTCCTGCTGCTGTTGTCTGCTCTGCTCGTCGGCGACAATGACTTTCCTGGTCCTGCTGCTGTTGTCTGCTCTGCTCGTCAGCATCAGCGACTGCGCTGACCCTGCTGCTGTTGTCTGCTCCACTCGTCGGCCTCAGCGACTGCGCTGGTCCTGCTGCTGTTGTCTGCTCTGCTCGTCGGCGTCAGCGACTGCGCTGGTCCTGCTGCTGTTTTCTGCTCTGCTCGTCGGCGTCAGCGACTGCGCTGGTCCTGCTGCTGTTGTCTGCTCTGCTCGTCGGCGACAGCGACTGCGCTGGTCCTGCTGCTGTTTTCTGCTCTGCTCGTCGGCGTCAGCGACTGCTCTGATCCTGCTGATGTTGTCTGCTCTGCTCGTTAGCGACTGCGCTGTTCCTGCTGCTGTTTTCTGCTCTGCTCGTCGGCGTCAGCGACTGCTCTGATCCTGCTGCTGTTGTCTGCTCTGCTCGTCGGCGTCAGCGACTGCGCTGGACCTGCTGCTGTTTTCTGCTCTGCTCGTCGGCGTCAGCGACTGCGCTGGTTCAACTGCTGTTGTCTGCTCTACTCGTCGGCGTCAGCAACTGCGCTGGTCCTGCTGCTGTTTTCTGCTCTACTCGTCGGCGTCAGCGACTGCGCTGGTCCTGCTGCTGTTTTCTGCTCTGCTCGTTGGCGTCAGCGACTGCCCTGGTCCTGCAGCTGTTTTCTGCTCTGCTCGTCGGCGTCAGCGACTGCGCTGGTCCTGATGCTGTTTTCTGCTCTGCTCGTGGGCGTCAGCGACTGCGCTGGTCCTAATGCTGTTGTCTGCTCTGCTCATCGATTTCAGCGCCTGCACTGGTCCTGCCTCTGTTTTCTGCTCTGCTCGTCGGCGTCAGCACCTGCGCTGGTCCTGCCGCTGTTTTCTGCTCTACTCGTCAGAGGCAGCGACTGCGGTGGTCCTGCTGCTGTTTTCTGCTCTGCTTGTCGGCGTCAGCGACTGCGCTGATCCTGCTGCTCTTTTCTGCTCTGCTCGTTGGCGTCAGCGATTGCGCTGGTCCTGCCTCTGTTTTCTGCTCTGCTCGTTGGCGTCAGCGACTGCGATGGTCCAGCTGCTGTTTTCTGCTCTGCTCGTCGGCGTCAGCAACTGCGCTGGTCCTGCTGCTGTTTTCTGCTCTGCTCGTCGGTGTCAACGACTGCGCTTGACCTGCTGCTGTTGTCTGCTCTGCTCGTCGATATCAGCGACTGCGCTGGTCCTGCTGCTGTTGTCTGCTCTTCTCGGCGGCGTCAGCGACTGCTCGGGTCCTGCTGCTGTTGTCTGCTCTGCTCGTCGGAGTCAGCGACTGCGCTGGTCCTGCTGCTGTTGTCTGCTCTGCTCGTAGGCGTCAGCGACTTTCCTGGTGCTGCTGCTGTTGTCTGCTCTGCTAGTCGGCGTCAGCGACTGCTCTGATCCTGCTGCATTTGTCTGCTCTGCTCGTCAGCGTCAGCGACTGCTCTGATCCTGCTGCTGTTGTCTGCTCTGCTCGTCGGCGTCAGCCACTATGCTGGTTCTGCTGCTGTTGTCTGCTCTTCTCGTCGGCGTCAGCGATTGCAATGATCCTGCTGCTGTTTTCTGCTCTGCTCGTCGGCATCGTCAACTGCGATGGTCCTGCTGCTGTTTTCTGCTCTGCTCGTCGATATCAGCGCCCGCGCTGGTCCTGCTGCTGCTTTCTGCTCTGCTCGTCAGCGACTGCGATGGTCCAGCTGCTGTTTTCTGCTCTGCTCGTCGGCGTCAGCGACTGCCCTGGTCCTGCAGCTGTTTTCTGCTCTGCTGGTCGGCGTCAGCGACTGCGCTGGTCCTGCTGCTGTTTTCTGCTCTGCTCGTGGGCGTCAGCGACTGCGCTGGTCCTGCTGCTGTTGTCTGGTCTGCTCGTCGATTTCATCACCTGTGCTGGTCCTGCCTCTGTTTTCTGCTCTGCTCGTCGGCGTCAGCGACTGCGCTGGTCCTGCCGCTGTTTTCTGCTCTACTCGTCAGCGGCAGCGACTGCCGTGGTCCTGCTGCAGTTTTCTGCTCTGCTCGTCGGCGTCAGCGACTGCGCTGATCCTGCTGCTGTTGTCTGCTCTGCTCGTTAGCGACTGCGCTGTTCCTGCTGCTGTTTTCTGCTCTGCTCGTCAGCTGCAGCGACTGCGCTGGTCCTGCTGCTGTTGTCTCCTCTGCTCGTCGGCGTCAGCGACTGCGCTGGACCTGCTGCAGTTTTCTGCTCTGCTTGTCGGCTTCAGCGACTGCGCTGGTCCAACTGCTGTTGTCTGCTCTGCTCTTCGGCGTCAGCAACTGCGCTGGTCCTGCTGCTGTTTTCTGCTCTGCTCGTCGGCGTCAGCGACTGCGCTGGTCCTGCCGCTGTTTTCTGCTCTACTCGTCAGCGGCAGCGACTGCGGTGGTCCTGCTGCTGTTGTCTGCTCTGTTCGTCGGCCTCAGCGATTGCGCTGGTCCTGCCTCTGTTTTCTGCTCTGCTCGTCGGCGTCAGCGACTGCGATGGTCAAGCTGCTGTTTTCTGCTCTGCTCGTCGGCGTCAGCAACTGCGCTGGTCCAGCTGCTGTTTTCTGCTCTGGTCGTCTGCGTCAGCGACTGCGATGGTCCTTCTGCTGTTTTCTGCTCTGCTCGTCGGTGTCAACGACTGCGCTGGTCCTGCTGCTGTTTTCTGCTCTGCTCCTTGGCGTCATTTACTGAGCTGGTCCTGCTGCTGTTTTCTGCTCTGCTCTTCGATATCAGCGACTGCGCTCGTCCTGCTGCTGTTGTCTGCTCTGCTCGTCGATATCAGTGACTGCGCTGGTCCTGCTGCTGTTGTCTGCTCTGCTCGTCGGCGACAACGACTTTCCTTGTCCTGCTGCTGTTGTCTGCTCTGCTCATCGGCGCCAGCGACTGCGCTGGATCTGCTGCTGTTGTCTGCTCTGCTCGTCGGCGTCAGCGACTGCGCTGGTCCTGCTGCTGTTGTCTGCTCTGCTCGTCGGCGACAACGACTTTCCTTGTCCTGCTGCTGTTGTCTGCTCTGCTCATCGGCGCCAGCGACTTTCCTGGTCCTGCTGCTGTTGTTTGCTCTGCTCGTCAGCGTCAGCGACTGCGCTGGTCCTGCTGCTGTTGTCTGCTCTGTTCGTCGGCGTCAGCGCCTTTCCTGGTCCTGCTGCTGTTGTCTGCTCTGCTTGTCGGCGTCAGCGACTGCGCTGATCCTGCTGCTTTTTTCTGCTCTGCTCGTCAGCGACTGCGCTGGTCCTGCTGCTGTTTTCTGCACTTGTCGTCGGCGTCAGCGACTGCGCTGGTCCTGCCGCTGTTGTCTGCTCTGCTCGTCGGCGTCAGCGAGTTCGCTGGTCCTGCCGCTGTTGACTGCTCTACTCGTTGGAGTCAGCGACTGCGCTGGTCCAGCCGCTGTTGTCTGCTCTGCTCGTCTGCGTCAGCGACTGCGCTGTTCCTGCTGCTGTTGTCTGCTCTTCTCGTCGGCGTCAGCGATTGCAATGGTCCTGCTGCTGTTTTCTGCTCTGCTCGTCGGCATCGTCAACTGCGATGGTCCTGCTGCTGTTTTCTGCTCTGCTCGTCGATATCAGCGCCTGCGCTGGTCCTGCTGCTGCTTTCTGCTCTGCTTGTCAGCGACTGCGATGGTCCAGCTGCTGTTTTCTGCTCTGCTCGTCGGCGTCAGCGACTGCCCTGGTCCTGCAGCTGTTGTCTGCTCTGCTCGTCGATATCAGCGACTGCGCTGGTCCTGCTGCTGTTGTCTGCTCTGCTCGTCGGAGTCAGCGACTGCGCTTGTCCTGCTGCTGTTGTCTGCTCTGCTCGTCGGCGTCAGCGACTGCGCGGGTCCTGCTGCTGTTGTCTGCTCTGCTCGTCAGAGTCAGCGACTGCGCTTGTCCTGCTGCTGTTGTCTGCTCTGCTCGTCGGCGTCAGTGACTTTCCTGGTCCTGCTGCTGTTGTCTGCTCTGCTCGTCGGCGTCAGCGACTGCGCTGATCCTGCTGCTGTTTTCTGCTCTGCTCGTCGGAGTCAGCGACTGCGCTTGTCCTGCTGCTGTTGTCTGCTCTGCTCGTCGGCGTCAGTGACTTTCCTGGTCCTGCACTGTTGTCTGCTCTGCTTGTCGGCGTCAGCGACTGCGCTGGTCCTGCTGCTGTTTTCTGCTCTGCTCGTTGGCGTCAGCGACTGCCCTGGTCCTGCAGCTGTTTTCTGCTCTGCTCGTCGGCGTCAGCGACTGCGCTGGTCCTGCTGCTGTTTTCTGCTCTGCTCGTGGGCGTCAGCGACTGCGCTGGTACTAATGCTGTTGTCTGAACTGCTCGTCGATTTCAGCGCCTGCGCTGGTCCTGCCTCTGTTTTCTGCTCTGCTCGTCGGCGTCAGCACCTGCGCTGGTCCTGCCGCTGTTTTCTGCTCTACTTGTCAGCGGCAGCGACTGCGGTGGTCCTGCTGCTGTTTTCTGCTCTGCTCGTCGGCGTCAGCGACTGCGCTGATCCTGCTGCTCTTTTCTGCTCTGCTCGTTGGCGTCAGCGATTGCGCTGGTCCTGCCTCTGTTTTCTGCTCTGCTCGTCGGCGTCAGCGACTGCGATGGTCCAGCTGCTGTTTTCTGCTCTGCTCGTCGGCATCAGCAACTGCACTGGTCCTGCTGCTGTTTTCTGCTCTGCTCGTCGGCGTCAGTGACTGTGCTGGTCCAGCTGCTGTTTTCTGCTCTGCTCATCTGCGTCTGCGACTGCGATGGTCCTGCTGCTGTTTTCTGCTCTGCTCCTTGGCGTCAGCGACTGAGCTGGTCCTGCTGCTGTTTTCTGCTCTGCTCTTCGATATCAGCGACTGCGCTGGTCCTGCTGCTGTTGTCTGCTCTGCTCGTCGATATCAGCGACTGCTCTGGTGCTGCTGCTGTTGTCTGTTCTGCTCGTCGGCGTCAGCGACTGCGCGGGTCCTGCTGCTGTTGTCTGCTCTGCTCGTCGGAGTCAGCGACTGCGCTGGTCCTGCTGCTGTTGTCTGCTTTGCTCGTCGGCGTCAGCGACTTTCCTGGTCCTGCTGCTGTTGTCTGCTCTGCTAGTCGGTGTGAGCGACTGCTCTGATCCTGCTGCTTTTGTCTGCTCTGCTCGTCGGCGTCAGCGACTGCGCGGGTCCTGCTGCTGTTGTCTGCTCTGCTGGTCGGAGTCAGCCACTGCGCTTGTCCTTCTGCTGTTGTCTGCTCTGCTCGTCGGCGTCAGTGACTTTCCTGGTCCTGCTGCTGTTGTCTGCTCTGCTCGTCGGCGTCAGCGACTGCGCTGATCCTGCTGCTGTTGTCTGCTCTGCTCGTCAGCGACTGGGCTGGTCCTGCTGCTGTTGTCTGCTCTGCTCATCGGCGTCAGCGACTTTCCTGGTCCTGCTGCTGTTTTCTGCTCTGCTCGTCGATATCAAGGCCTGCGCTGGTCCTGCTGCTGCTTTCTGCTCTGCTCGTCAGCGACTGCGCTGGTCCTGCTGCTGTTTTCTGCTATGCTCGTCGGCGTCAGCGACTGCGCTGCTCCTGCTGCTGTTGTCTGCTCTGCTTGTCGATATCAGTGACTGCGCTTGTCCTGCTGCTGTTAGCTGCTCTGCTCGTCGATTTCAGCGCCTGCGCTGGTCCTGCTGCTGCTTTCTGCTCTGCTCGTCAGCGACAGCTCTGGTCCTGCTGCTCTTTTCTGCTCTGCTCGTCGGCGTCAGCGACTGCGCTGGTCCTGCTGCTGTTTTCTGCTCTGCTTGTCGGCGTCAGTGACTGCGCTTGTCCTGCCTTTGTTTTCTGCTCTGCTCGTCGGCTTCAGCGACTGCATTGGTCCTGCTGCTGTTTTCTGCTCTGCTCGTCAGCTGCAGCGACTGCGCTGGTCCTGCTGCTGTTGTCTCCTCTGCTCGTCGGCGTCAGCGACTGCGCTGGTCCTGCTGCTGTTGTCTGCTCTGCTCGTCGGCGTCAGCGACTGCGCTGGTCCTGCTGCTGTTGTCTGCTCTGCTCGTCGGCGACAATGACTTTCCTGGTCCTGCTGCTGTTGTCTGCTCTGCTCGTCAGCATCAGCGAATGCGCTGACCCTGCTGCTGTTGTCTGCTCTGCTCGTCGGCCTCAGCGACTGCGCTGGTCCTGCTGCTGTTGTCTGCTCTGCTCGTCGGCGTCAGCGACTGCGCTGGTCCTGCTGCTGTTTTCTGCTCTGTTCGTCGGCGTCAGCGACTGCGCTGGTCCTGCTGCTGTTGTCTGCTCTGCTCGTCGGCGACAGCGACTGCGCTGGTCCTGCTGCTGTTTTCTGCTCTGCTCGTCGGCGTCAGCGACTGCTCTGATCCTGCTGATGTTGTCTGCTCTGCTCGTTAGCGACTGCGCTGTTCCTGCTGCTGTTTTCTGCTCTGCTCGTCGGCGTCAGCGACTGCTCTGATCCTGCTGCTGTTGTCTGCTCTGCTCGTCGGCGTCAGCGACTGCGCTGGACCTGCTGCTGTTTTCTGCTCTGCTCGTCGGCGTCAGCGACTGCGCTGGTTCAACTGCTGTTGTCTGCTCTACTCGTCGGCGTCAGCAACTGCGCTGGTCCTGCTGCTGTTTTCTGCTCTACTCGTCGGCATCAGCGACTGCGCTGGTCCTGCTGCTGTTTTCTGCTCTGCTCGTTGGCGTCAGCGACTGCCCTGGTCCTGCAGCTGTTTTCTGCTCTGCTCGTCGGCGTCAGCGACTGCGCTGGTCCTGATGCTGTTTTCTGCTCTGCTCGTGGGCGTCAGCGACTGCGCTGGTCCTAATGCTGTTGTCTGCTCTGCTCATCGATTTCAGCGCCTGCACTGGTCCTGCCTCTGTTTTCTGCTCTGCTCGTCGGCGTCAGCACCTGCGCTGGTCCTGCCGCTGTTTTCTGCTCTACTCGTCAGAGGCAGCGAGTGCGGTGGTCCTGCTGCTGTTTTCTGCTCTGCTTGTCGGCGTCAGCGACTGCGCTGATCCTGCTGCTCTTTTCTGCTCTGCTCGTTGGCGTCAGCGATTGCGCTGGTCCTGCCTCTGTTTTCTGCTCTGCTCGTTGGCGTCAGCGACTGCGATGGTCCAGCTGCTGTTTTCTGCTCTGCTCATCGGCGTCAGCAACTGCGCTGGTCCTGCTGCTGTTTTCTGCTCTGCTCGTCGGTGTCAACGACTGCGCTTGACCTGCTGCTGTTGTCTGCTCTGCTCGTCGATATCAGCGACTCCGCTGGTCCTGCTGCTGTTTTCTGCTCTGCTCGTCGGCGTCAGCGACTGCTCTGATCCTGCTGCTGTTGTCTGCTCTGCTCGTCGGCGTCAGCGACTGCGCTGGACCTGCTGCTGTTTTCTGCTCTGCTCGTCGGCGTCAGCGACTGCGCTGGTTCAACTGCTGTTGTCTGCTCTACTCGTCGGCGTCAGCAACTGCGCTGGTCCTGCTGCTGTTTTCTGCTCTACTCGTCGGCATCAGCGACTGCGCTGGTCCTGCTGCTGTTTTCTGCTCTGCTCGTTGGCGTCAGCGACTGCCCTGGTCCTGCAGCTGTTTTCTGCTCTGCTCGTCGGCGTCAGCGACTGCGCTGGTCCTGATGCTGTTTTCTGCTCTGCTCGTGGGCGTCAGCGACTGCGCTGGTCCTAATGCTGTTGTCTGCTCTGCTCATCGATTTCAGCGCCTGCACTGGTCCTGCCTCTGTTTTCTGCTCTGCTCGTCGGCGTCAGCACCTGCGCTGGTCCTGCCGCTGTTTTCTGCTCTACTCGTCAGAGGCAGCGAGTGCGGTGGTCCTGCTGCTGTTTTCTGCTCTGCTTGTCGGCGTCAGCGACTGCGCTGATCCTGCTGCTCTTTTCTGCTCTGCTCGTTGGCGTCAGCGATTGCGCTGGTCCTGCCTCTGTTTTCTGCTCTGCTCGTTGGCGTCAGCGACTGCGATGGTCCAGCTGCTGTTTTCTGCTCTGCTCGTCGGCGTCAGCAACTGCGCTGGTCCTGCTGCTGTTTTCTGCTCTGCTCGTCGGTGTCAACGACTGCGCTTGACCTGCTGCTGTTGTCTGCTCTGCTCGTCGATATCAGCGACTCCGCTGGTCCTGCTGCTGTTGTCTGCTCTGCTCGTCGATATCAGCGACTGCGCTGGTCCTGCTGCTGTTGTCTGCTCTTCTCGGCGGCGTCAGCGACTGCGCGGGTCCTGCTGCTGTTGTCTGCTCTGCTCATCGATTTCAGCGCCTGCACTGGTCCTGCCTCTGTTTTCTGCTCTGCTCGTCGGCGTCAGCACCTGCGCTGGTCCTGCCGCTGTTTTCTGCTCTACTCGTCAGAGGCAGCGAGTGCGGTGGTCCTGCTGCTGTTTTCTGCTCTGCTTGTCGGCGTCAGCGACTGCGCTGATCCTGCTGCTCTTTTCTGCTCTGCTCGTTGGCGTCAGCGATTGCGCTGGTCCTGCCTCTGTTTTCTGCTCTGCTCGTTGGCGTCAGCGACTGCGATGGTCCAGCTGCTGTTTTCTGCTCTGCTCGTCGGCGTCAGCAACTGCGCTGGTCCTGCTGCTGTTTTCTGCTCTGCTCGTCGGTGTCAACGACTGCGCTTGACCTGCTGCTGTTGTCTGCTCTGCTCGTCGATATCAGCGACTCCGCTGGTCCTGCTGCTGTTGTCTGCTCTGCTCGTCGATATCAGCGACTGCGCTGGTCCTGCTGCTGTTGTCTGCTCTTCTCGGCGGCGTCAGCGACTGCGCGGGTCCTGCTGCTGTTGTCTGCTCTACTCGTCGGAGTCAGCGACTGCGCTGGTCCTGCTGCTGTTGTCTGCTCTGCTCGTAGGCGTCAGCGACTTTCCTGGTGCTGCTGCTGTTGTCTGCTCTGCTAGTCGGCGTCAGCGACTGCTCTGATCCTGCTGCTTTTGTCTGCTCTGCTCGTCAGCATCAGCGACTGCTCTGATCCTGCTGCTGTTGTCTGCTCTGCTCGTCGGCGTCAGCCACTACGCTGTTTCTGCTGCTGTCGTCTGCTCTGCTCGTCGGCGTCAGCGACTGCGCTGGTCCTGCTGCTGTTTTCTGCTCTGCTCGTTGGTGTCAACGACTGCGCTGGTCCTGCTGCTGTTGTCTGCTCTGCTCGTTGGCGTCAGCGACTGCGCTGGTCCTGCTGCTGTTGTCTGCTCTGCTCGTCGATATCAGCACCTGCGCTGGTCCTGCTGCTGCTTTCTGCTCTGCTCGTCAGCGACTGCGCTGGTCCTGCTGCTGTTTTCTGCTCTGCTCGTCGGCGTCAGCGACTGCGATGGTCCTGCTGCTGTTTTCTGCTCTGCTCGTCGGTGTCAACGACTGCGCTGGTCCTGCCTTTGTTTTCTGCTCTGCTCATCGGCCTCAGCGACTGCGTTGGTCCTGCCGCTTTTTTCTGCTCTGCTAGTCAGCTGCAGCGACTGCGCTGGTCCTGCTGCTGTTGTCTGCTCTGCTCGCCGGCGTCAGCAACTGCGCTGGTCCTGCTGCTGTTGTCTGCTCTGCTCGTCGGCGTCAGCGACTGCGCTGGTCCTGCTGCTGTTGTCTGCTCTGCTCATCGGCGACAACAACTTTCCTTGTCCTGCTGCTGTTGTCTGCTCTGCTCGTCAGCGTCAGCGACTTTCCTGGTCCTGCTGCTGTTGTCTGCTCTGCTCGTCGGCCTCAGCGACTGCGCATGTCCCGCTGCTGTTGTCTGCTCTGCTCGTCGGCGTCAGCGACTGCTCTGATCCTGCTGCTGTTGTCTGCTCTGCTCGTCGGCGTCAACAACTGCACTGGTCCTGCTGCTGTTTTCTGCTATGTTCGTCGGCGTCAGCGACTGCGCTGGTCCTGCTGATGTTGCCTGCTCTGCTCGTCGATTTCAGCGCCTGCGCTCGTCCTGCTGCTGCTCTCTGCTCTGCTCGTCAGCGACTGCGCTGGTCCTGCTGCTGTTTTCTGCTCTGCTCGTCGGCGTCAGCGACTGTGCTGGTCCTGCTGCTGTTTTCTGCTCTGCTCGTCGGCGTCAGTGACTGCGCTGGTCCTGCCTTTGTTTTCTGCTCTGCTCGTCGGCGTCAGCGACTGCTTTGGTCCTGCCGCTGTTTTCTGCTCTGCTCAACAGCTGCAGCGACTGCGCTGGTCCTGCTGCTGTTGTCTGCTCTGCTCGCCGGCGTCAGCGACTGCGCTGGTCCTGCTGCTGTTGTCTGCTCTGCTCGTCGGCGTCAGCGACTGCGCTGGTCCTGCTGCTGTTGTCTGCTCTGCTCGTCGGCGACAACGACTTTCCTTGTCCTGCTGCTGTTGTCTGCTCTGCTCGTCGGCGTCAGCGACTTTCCTGGTCCTGCTGCTGTTGTTTGCTCTGCTCGTCAGCGACTGCGCTGATCCTGCTGCTGTTGTCTGCTCTGCTCGTCGGCCTCAGCGACTGCGCTTGTCCCGCTGCTGTTGTCTGCTCTGCTCGTCGGCGTCAGCGACTGCTCTGATCCTGCTGCTGTTGTCTGCTCTGCTCGTAAGCGACTGCACTGTTCCTGCTGCTGTTTTCTGCTCTGCTCATCGGCGTCAGCGACTGCTCTGATCCTGCTGCTGTTGTCTGCTCTGCTCGTCGGCGTCAGCAACTGCGCTGGACCTGCTGCTGTTTTCTGCTCTGCTCGTCGACGTCAGCGACTATGCTGGTCCAACTGCTGTTGTCTGCTCTGCTCGTCGGCGTCAGCGACTGCGCTGGTCCTGCTGCTGTTTTCTGCTCTACTCGCCGGCGTCAGCAACTGCGCTGGTCCTGCTGCTGTTTTCTGCTCTGCTCGTCTGCGTCAGTGCCTGCGCTGGTCCTGCTGCTGTTGTCTGCTCTTCTCGGCGGCGTCAGCGACTGCGCGGGTCCTGCTGCTGTTGTCTGCTCTGCTCATCGATTTCAGCGCCTGCACTGGTCCTGCCTCTGTTTTCTGCTCTGCTCGTCGGCGTCAGCACCTGCGCTGGTCCTGCCGCTGTTTTCTGCTCTACTCGTCAGAGGCAGCGAGTGCGGTGGTCCTGCTGCTGTTTTCTGCTCTGCTTGTCGGCGTCAGCGACTGCGCTGATCCTGCTGCTCTTTTCTGCTCTGCTCGTCGGCGTCAGTGACTGCGCTGGTCCTGCCTTTGTTTTCTGCTCTGCTCGTCGGCGTCAGCGACTGCTTTGGTCCTGCCGCTGTTTTCTGCTCTGCTCAACAGCTGCAGCGACTGCGCTGGTCCTGCTGCTGTTGTCTGCTCTGCTCGCCGGCGTCAGCGACTGCGCTGGTCCTGCTGCTGTTGTCTGCTCTGCTCGTCGGCGTCAGCGACTGCGCTGGTCCTGCTGCTGTTGTCTGCTCTGCTCGTCGGCGACAACGACTTTCCTTGTCCTGCTGCTGTTGTCTGCTCTGCTCGTCGGCGTCAGCGACTTTCCTGGTCCTGCTGCTGTTGTTTGCTCTGCTCGTCAGCGACTGCGCTGATCCTGCTGCTGTTGTCTGCTCTGCTCGTCGGCCTCAGCGACTGCGCTTGTCCCGCTGCTGTTGTCTGCTCTGCTCGTCGGCGTCAGCGACTGCTCTGATCCTGCTGCTGTTGTCTGCTCTGCTCGTAAGCGACTGCACTGTTCCTGCTGCTGTTTTCTGCTCTGCTCATCGGCGTCAGCGACTGCTCTGATCCTGCTGCTGTTGTCTGCTCTGCTCGTCGGCGTCAGCAACTGCGCTGGACCTGCTGCTGTTTTCTGCTCTGCTCGTCGGCGTCAGCGACTATGCTGGTCCAACTGCTGTTGTCTGCTCTGCTCGTCGGCGTCAGCGACTGCGCTGGTCCTGCTGCTGTTTTCTGCTCTACTCGCCGGCGTCAGCAACTGCGCTGGTCCTGCTGCTGTTTTCTGCTCTGCTCGTCTGCGTCAGTGCCTGCGCTGGTCCTGCTGCTGTTGTCTGCTCTTCTCGGCGGCGTCAGCGACTGCGCGGGTCCTGCTGCTGTTGTCTGCTCTGCTCATCGATTTCAGCGCCTGCACTGGTCCTGCCTCTGTTTTCTGCTCTGCTCGTCGGCGTCAGCACCTGCGCTGGTCCTGCCGCTGTTTTCTGCTCTACTCGTCAGAGGCAGCGAGTGCGGTGGTCCTGCTGCTGTTTTCTGCTCTGCTTGTCGGCGTCAGCGACTGCGCTGATCCTGCTGCTCTTTTCTGCTCTGCTCGTTGGCGTCAGCGATTGCGCTGGTCCTGCCTCTGTTTTCTGCTCTGCTCGTTGGCGTCAGCGACTGCGATGGTCCAGCTGCTGTTTTCTGCTCTGCTCGTCGGCGTCAGCAACTGCGCTGGTCCTGCTGCTGTTTTCTGCTCTGCTCGTCGGTGTCAACGACTGCGCTTGACCTGCTGCTGTTGTCTGCTCTGCTCGTCGATATCAGCGACTCCGCTGGTCCTGCTGCTGTTGTCTGCTCTGCTCGTCGATATCAGCGACTGCGCTGGTCCTGCTGCTGTTGTCTGCTCTTCTCGGCGGCGTCAGCGACTGCGCGGGTCCTGCTGCTGTTGTCTGCTCTACTCGTCGGAGTCAGCGACTGCGCTGGTCCTGCTGCTGTTGTCTGCTCTGCTCGTAGGCGTCAGCGACTTTCCTGGTGCTGCTGCTGTTGTCTGCTCTGCTAGTCGGCGTCAGCGACTGCTCTGATCCTGCTGCTTTTGTCTGCTCTGCTCATCAGCATCAGCGACTGCTCTGATCCTGCTGCTGTTGTCTGCTCTGCTCGTCGGCGTCAGCCACTACGCTGTTTCTGCTGCTGTCGTCTGCTCTGCTCGTCGGCGTCAGCGACTGCGCTGGTCCTGCTGCTGTTTTCTGCTCTGCTCGTTGGTGTCAACGACTGCGCTGGTCCTGCTGCTGTTGTCTGCTCTGCTCGTTGGCGTCAGCGACTGCGCTGGTCCTGCTGCTGTTGTCTGCTCTGCTCGTCGATATCAGCACCTGCGCTGGTCCTGCTGCTGCTTTCTGCTCTGCTCGTCAGCGACTGCGCTGGTCCTGCTGCTGTTTTCTGCTCTGCTCGTCGGCGTCAGCGACTGCGATGGTCCTGCTGCTGTTTTCTGCTCTGCTCGTCGGTGTCAACGACTGCGCTGGTCCTGCCTTTGTTTTCTGCTCTGCTCATCGGCCTCAGCGACTGCGTTGGTCCTGCCGCTTTTTTCTGCTCTGCTAGTCAGCTGCAGCGACTGCGCTGGTCCTGCTGCTGTTGTCTGCTCTGCTCGCCGGCGTCAGCAACTGCGCTGGTCCTGCTGCTGTTGTCTGCTCTGCTCGTCGGCGTCAGCGACTGCGCTGGTCCTGCTGCTGTTGTCTGCTCTGCTCATCGGCGACAACAACTTTCCTTGTCCTGCTGCTGTTGTCTGCTCTGCTCGTCAGCGTCAGCGACTTTCCTGGTCCTGCTGCTGTTGTCTGCTCTGCTCGTCGGCCTCAGCGACTGCGCATGTCCCGCTGCTGTTGTCTGCTCTGCTCGTCGGCGTCAGCGACTGCTCTGATCCTGCTGCTGTTGTCTGCTCTGCTCGTCGGCGTCAGCAACTGCACTGGTCCTGCTGCTGTTTTCTGCTATGTTCGTCGGCGTCAGCGACTGCGCTGGTCCTGCTGATGTTGCCTGCTCTGCTCGTCGATTTCAGCGCCTGCGCTCGTCCTGCTGCTGCTCTCTGCTCTGCTCGTCAGCGACTGCGCTGGTCCTGCTGCTGTTTTCTGCTCTGCTCGTCGGCGTCAGCGACTGTGCTGGTCCTGCTGCTGTTTTCTGCTCTGCTCGTCGGCGTCAGTGACTGCGCTGGTCCTGCCTTTGTTTTCTGCTCTGCTCGTCGGCGTCAGCGACTGCTTTGGTCCTGCCGCTGTTTTCTGCTCTGCTCAACAGCTGCAGCGACTGCGCTGGTCCTGCTGCTGTTGTCTGCTCTGCTCGCCGGCGTCAGCGACTGCGCTGGTCCTGCTGCTGTTGTCTGCTCTGCTCGTCGGCGTCAGCGACTGCGCTGGTCCTGCTGCTGTTGTCTGCTCTGCTCGTCGGCGACAACGACTTTCCTTGTCCTGCTGCTGTTGTCTGCTCTGCTCGTCGGCGTCAGCGACTTTCCTGGTCCTGCTGCTGTTGTTTGCTCTGCTCGTCAGCGACTGCGCTGATCCTGCTGCTGTTGTCTGCTCTGCTCGTCGGCCTCAGCGACTGCGCTTGTCCCGCTGCTGTTGTCTGCTCTGCTCGTCGGCGTCAGCGACTGCTCTGATCCTGCTGCTGTTGTCTGCTCTGCTCGTAAGCGACTGCACTGTTCCTGCTGCTGTTTTCTGCTCTGCTCATCGGCGTCAGCGACTGCTCTGATCCTGCTGCTGTTGTCTGCTCTGCTCGTCGGCGTCAGCAACTGCGCTGGACCTGCTGCTGTTTTCTGCTCTGCTCGTCGGCGTCAGCGACTATGCTGGTCCAACTGCTGTTGTCTGCTCTGCTCGTCGGCGTCAGCGACTGCGCTGGTCCTGCTGCTGTTTTCTGCTCTACTCGCCGGCGTCAGCAACTGCGCTGGTCCTGCTGCTGTTTTCTGCTCTGCTCGTCTGCGTCAGTGCCTGCGCTGGTCCTGCTGCTGCTCTCTGCTCTGCTCGTCAGCGACTGCGCTGGTCCTGCTGCTGTTTTCTGCTCTGCTCGTCGGCGTCAGTGACTGCGCTGGTCCTGCCTTTGTTTTCTGCTCTGCTCGTCGGCGTCAGCGACTGCGCTGGTCCTGCCGCTGTTTTCTGCTCTGCTCGTCGGCGTCAGCCACTACGCTGGTTCTGCTGCTGTCGTCTGCTCTGCTCGTCGGCGTCAGCGACTGCGCTGGTCCTGCTGCTGTTTTCTGCTCTGCTCGTTGGTGTCAACGACTGCGCTGTTCCTGCTGCTGTTGTCTACTCTGCTCGTTGGCGTCAGCGACTGCGCTGGTCCTGCTGCTGTTGTCTGCTCTGCTCGTCGATATCAGCGCCTGCGCTGGTCCTGCTGCTGCTTTCTGCTCTGCTCGTCAGCGACTGCGCTGGTCCTGCTGCTGTTTTCTGCTCTGCTCGTCGGCGTCAGCGACTGCGATGGTCCTGCTGCTGTTTTCTGCTCTGCTCTTCGGCGTCAGCGACTGCGCTGGTCCTGCTGCTGTTTTCTGCTCTGCTTGTCGATATCAAGGCCTGCGCTGGTCCTGCTGCTACTTTCTGCTCTGCTCGTCAGCGACTGCGCTGGTCCTGCTGCTGTTTTCTGCTCTGCTCGTCGGCGTCAGCAACTGCGCTGGTCCTGCTGCTGTTTTCTGCTCTGCTCGTCGGTGTCAACGACTGCGCTGGTCCTGCCTTTGTTTTCTGCTCTGCTCATCGGCCTCAGCGACTGCGTTGGTCCTGCCGCTTTTTTCTGCTCTGCTAGTCAGCTGCAGCGACTGCGCTGGTCCTGCTGCTGTTGTCTGCTCTGCTCGCCGGCGTCAGCAACTGCGCTGGTCCTGCTGCTGTTGTCTGCTCTGCTCGTCGGCGTCAGCGACTGCGCTGGTCCTGCTGCTGTTGTCTGCTCTGCTCATCGGCGACAACAACTTTCCTTGTCCTGCTGCTGTTGTCTGCTCTGCTCGTCAGCGTCAGCGACTTTCCTGGTCCTGCTGCTGTTGTCTGATCTGCTCGTCGGCCTCAGCGACTGCGCATGTCCCGCTGCTGTTGTCTGCTCTGCTCGTCGGCGTCAGCGACTGCTCTGATCCTGCTGCTGTTGTCTGCTCTGCTCGTCGGCGTCAGCAACTGCACTGGTCCTGCTGCTGTTTTCTGCTATGTTCGTCGGCGTCAGCGACTGCGCTGGTCCTGCTGCTGTTGCCTGCTCTGCTCGTCGATTTCAGCGCCTGCGCTCGTCCTGCTGCTGCTCTCTGCTCTGCTCGTCAGCGACTGCGCTGGTCCTGCTGCTGTTTTCTGCTCTGCTCGTCGGCGTCAGCGACTGCGCTGGTCCTGCTGCTGTTTTCTGCTCTGCTCGTCGGCGTCAGTGACTGCGCTGGTCCTGCCTTTGTTTTCTGCTCTGCTCGTCGGCGTCAGCGACTGCTTTGGTCCTGCCGCTGTTTTCTGCTCTGCTCAACAGCTGCAGCGACTGCGCTGGTCCTGCTGCTGTTGTCTGCTCTGCTCGCCGGCGTCAGCGACTGCGCTGGTCCTGCTGCTGTTGTCTGCTCTGCTCGTCGGCGTCAGCGACTGCGCTGGTCCTGCTGCTGTTGTCTGCTCTGCTCGTCGGCGACAACGACTGTCCTTGTCCTGCTGCTGTTGTCTGCTCTGCTCGTCGGCGTCAGCGACTTTCCTGGTCCTGCTGCTGTTGTTTGCTCTGCTCGTCAGCGACTGCGCTGATCCTGCTGCTGTTGTCTGCTCTGCTCGTCGGCCTCAGCGACTGCGCTTGTCCCGCTGCTGTTGTCTGCTCTGCTCGTCGGCGTCAGCGACTGCTCTGATCCTGCTGCTGTTGTCTGCTCTGCTCGTAAGCGACTGCACTGTTCCTGCTGCTGTTTTCTGCTCTGCTCATCGGCGTCAGCGACTGCTCTGATCCTGCTGCTGTTGTCTGCTCTGCTCGTCGGCGTCAGCAACTGCGCTGGACCTGCTGCTGTTTTCTGCTCTGCTCGTCGGCGTCAGCGACTATGCTGGTCCAACTGCTGTTGTCTGCTCTGCTCGTCGGCGTCAGCGACTGCGCTGGTCCTGCTGCTGTTTTCTGCTCTACTCGCCGGCGTCAGCAACTGCGCTGGTCCTGCTGCTGTTTTCTGCTCTGCTCGTCAGCGTCAGCGACTGCGCTGGTCCTGCTGCTGTTTTCTGCTCTGCTCGTCTGCGTCAGTGCCTGCGCTGGTCCTGCTGCTGCTCTCTGCTCTGCTCGTCAGCGACTGCGACTGCGCTGATCCTGCTTCTGTTTTCTGCTCTGCTCGTCGGCGTCAGAGACTGTGGTGGTCCTGCTGCTGTTTTCTGCTCTGCTCGTTGGCGTCAGCGACTGCACTGGTCCTGCTGCTGTTTTCTGCTATGCTCGTCGGCGTCAGCGGCTGCTCTGGTCCTGCTGCTGTTGTCTGCTCTGCTCGTCAGCGTCAGCAACTGCGCAGATCCTGCTGCTGTTTTCTGCTCTGCTCGCTGGCGTCAGCGACTGCGCTGGTCCTGCCGCTGTTTTCTGCTCTGCTCGTCGGCGTCAGCGACTGCGCTGGTCCTGCTTCTGTTTTCTGCTCTGCTCGTCGGCGTCAGCGACTGCGCTGGTCCTGCTTCTGTTTTCTGCTCTGCTCGTCAGCGTCAGCGACTGCGCTGGTCCATCTGCTGTTGTCTGCTCTGCTCGTCGGCGTCAGCGACTGCGCTGGTCCCGCTGCTGTTTTCTGCTCTGCTAGTCGGCGTCAGCAACTGCACTGTTCCTGCCTCTGTTTTCTGCTCTGCTCATCGGCGTCAGCGACTGCGCTGGTCCTGCTGCTGTTGTCTGCTCTGCTCGTCGGCGTCAGCGACTGCGCTGGTCCTGCTGCTGCTTTCTGCTCTGCTTGTCAGCAACTGCGATGGTCCAGCTGCTGTTTTCTGCTCTGCTCGTCGGCGTCAGCGACTGCCCTGGTCCTGCAGCTGTTGTCTGCTCTGCTCGTCGATATCAGCGACTGCGCTGGTCCTGCTGCTGTTGTCTGCTCTGATCGTCGGCGTCAGCGACTGCGCGGGTGCTGCTGCTGTTGTCTGCTCTGCTCGTCGGAGTCAGCGACTGCGCTTGTCCTGCTGCTGTTGTCTGCTCTGCTCGTCGGCGTCAGTGACTTTCCTGGTCCTGCTGCTGTTGTCTGCTCTGCTCGTCGGCGTCAGCGACTGCGCTGATCCTGCTGCTGTTTTCTGCTCTGCTCGTCGGAGTCAGCGACTGCGCTTGTCCTGCTGCTGTTGTCTGCTCTGCTCGTCGGCGTCAGTGACATTCCTGGTCCTGCTGCTGTTTTCTGCTCTGCTCGTTGGCGTCAGCGACTGCCCTGGTCCTGCAGTTGTTTTCTGCTCTGCTCGTCGGCGTCAGCAACTGCGCTGGTCCTTCTGCTGTTTTCTGCTCTGCTCGTGGGCGTCAGCGACTGCGCTGGTCCTAATGCTGTTGTCTGCTCTGCTCGTCGATTTCAGCGCCTGCGCTGGTCCTGCCTCTGTTTTCTGCTCTGCTCGTTGGCGTCAGCGACTGCCCTGGTCCTGCAGCTGTTTTCTGCTCTGCTCGTCGGCGTCAGCGACTGCACTGGTCCTGCTGCTGTTTTCTGCTCTGCTCGTGGGCGTCAGCGACTGCGCTGGTCCTAATGCTGTTGTCTGCTCTGCTCGTCGATTTCAGCGCCTGCGCTGGTCCTGCCTCTGTTTTCTGCTCTGCTCGTCGGCGTCAGCACCTGCGCTGGTCCTGCCGCTGTTTTCTGCTCTACTCGTCAGCGGCAGCGACTGCGGTGGTCCTGCTGCTGTTTTCTGCTCTGCTCGTCGGCGTCAGCGACTGCGCTGATCCTGCTGCTCTTTTCTGCTCTGCTCGTTGGCGTCAGCGATTGCGCTGGTCCTGCCTCTGTTTTCTGCTCTGCTCGTCGGCGTCAGCGACTGCGATGGTCCAGCTGCTGTTTTCTGCTCTGCTCGTCGGCGTCAGCAACTGCGCTGGTCCTGCTGCTGTTTTCTGCTCTGCTCGTCGGCGTCAGTGACTGCGCTGGTCCAGCTGCTGTTTTCTGCTCTGCTCATCTGCGCCTGCGACTGCGATGGTCCTGCTGCTTTTTTCTGCTCTGCTCCTTGGCGTCAGCGACTGAGCTGGTCCTGCTGCTGTTTTCTGCTCTGCTCTTCGATATCAGCGACTGCGCTGGTCCTGCTGCTGTTGTCTGCTCTGCTCGTCGATATCAGCGACTGCTCTGGTGCTGCTGCTGTTGTCTGTTCTGCTCGTCGGCATCAGCGACTGCGCGGGTCCTGCTGCTGTTGTCTGCTCTGCTCGTCGGAGTCAGCGACTGCGCTGGTCCTGCTGCTGTTGTCTGCTCTGCTCGTCGGCGTCAGCGACTTTCCTGGTCCTGCTGCTGTTGTCTGCTCTGCTAGTCGGTGTCAGCGACTGCTCTGATCCTGCTGCTTTTGTCTGCTCTGCTCGTCGGCGTCAGCGACTGCGCGGGTCCTGCTGCTGTTGTCTGCTCTGCTCGTCGGAGTCAGCCACTGCGCTTGTCCTGCTGCTGTTGTCTGCTCTGCTCGTCGGCGTCAGTGACTTTCCTGGTCCTGCTGCTATTGTCTGCTCTGCTCGTCGGCGTCAGCGAAAGCGCTGATCCTGCTGCTGTTGTCTGCTCTGCTCGTCAGCGACTGGGCTGGTCCTGCTGCTGTTTTCTGCTCTGCTCGTCGATATCAAGGCCTGCGCTGGTCCTGCTGCTGCTTTCTGCTCTGCTCGTCAGCGACTGCGCTGGTCCTGCTGCTGTTTTCTGCTATGCTCGTCGGCGTCAGCGACTGCGCTGGTCCTGCTGCTGTTGTCTGCTCTGCTTGTCGATATCAGTGACTGACTGCGCTTGTCCTGCTGCTGTTGTCTGCTCTGCTCGTCGATTTCAGCGCCTGCGCTGGTCCTGCTGCTGCTTTCTGCTCTGCTCGTCGGCGTCAGCGACTGCGCTGTTCCTGCTGCTGTTTTCTGCTCTGCTCGTCGGCGTCAGTGACTGCGCTTGTCCTGCCTTTGTTTTCTGCTCTGCTCGTCGGCTTCAGCGACTGCATTGGTCCTGCTGCTGTTTTCTGCTCTGCTCGTCAGCTGCAGCGACTGCACTGGTCCTGCTGCTGTTGTCTCCTCTGCTCGTCGGCGTCAGCGACTGCGCTGGTCCTGCTGCTGTTGTCTGCTCTGCTCGTCGGCGTCAGCGACTGCGCTGGTCCTGCTGCTGTTGTCTGCTCTGCTCGTCGGCGACAATGACTTTCCTGGTCCTGCTGCTGTTGTCTGCTCTGCTCGTCAGCATCAGCGACTGCGCTGACCCTGCTGCTGTTGTCTGCTCTGCTCGTCGGCGTCAGCGACTGCGCTGGTCCTGCTGCTGTTTTCTGCTCTTCTCGTCGGCGTCAGCGACTGCGCTGGTCCTGCTGCTGTTGTCTGCTCTGCTCGTCGGCGACAGCGACTGCGCTGGTCCTGCTGCTGTTTTCTGCTCTGCTCGTCGGCGTCAGCGACTGCTCTGATCCTGCTGCTGTTGTCTGCTCTGCTCGTTAGCGACTGCGCTGTTCCTGCTGCTGTTTTCTGCTCTGCTCGTCGGCGTCAGCGACTGCTCTGATCCTGCTGCTGTTGTCTGCTCTGCTCGTCGGCGTCAGCGACTGCGCTGGACCTGCTGCTGTTTTCTGCTCTGCTCGTCGGCGTCAGCGACTGCGCTGGTCCAACTGCTGTTGTCTGCTCTACTCGTCGGCGTCAGCAACTGCGCTGGTCCTGCTGCTGTTGTCTGCTCTGCTCGTCGATTTCAGCGCCTGCACTGGTCCTGCCTCTGTTTTCTGCTCTGCTCTTCGGCGTCAGCACCTGCGCTGGTCCTGCCGCTGTTTTCTGCTCACATCGTCAGCGGCAGCGACTGCGGTGGTCCTGCTGCTGTTTTCTGCTCTGCTCGTCGGCGTCAGCGACTGCGCTGATCCTGCTGCTCTTTTCTGCTCTGCTCGTTGGCGTCAGCGATTGCGCTGGTCCTGCCTCTGTTTTCTGCTCTGCTCGTCGGCGTCAGCACCTGCGCTGGTCCTGCCGCTGTTTTCTGCTCACAACGTCAGCGGCAGCGACTGCGGTGGTCCTGCTGCTGTTTTCTGCTCTGCTCTTCGATATCAGCGACTGCGCTGGTCCTGCTGCTGTTGTCTGCTCTGCTCGTCGATATCAGCGACTGCTCTGGTGCTGCTGCTGTTGTCTGCTCTGCTCGTCGGTGTCAGCGACTGCGCGGGTCCTGCTGCTGTTGTCTGCTCTGCTCGTCGGCGTCAGCGACTTTCCTGGTCCTGCTGCTGTTGTCTGCTCTGCTAGTCGGCGTCAGCGACTGCTCTGATCCTTCTGCTTTTGTCTGCTCTGCTCGTCAGCGTCAGCGACTGCTCTGATCCTGCTGCAGTTGTCTGCTCTGCTCGTTGGCGTCAGACACTACGCTGGTTCTGCTGCTGTTGTCTGCTCTGCTCGTCGGCGTCAGCTACTGAGCTGGTCCTGCTGCTGTTTTCTGCTCTGCTCGTCTGTGTCAACGACTGCGCTTGACCTGCTGCTGTTGTCTGCTCTGCTCGTCGATATCAGCGACTGCGCTGGTCCTGCTGCTGTTGTCTGCTCTGCTCGTCGATATCAGCGACTGCGCTGGTCCTGCTGCTGTTGTCTGCTCTGCTCGGCGGCGTCAGCGACTGCGCGGGTCCTGCTGCTGTTGTCTGCTCTGCTCGTCGGAGTCAGCGACTGCGCTGGTCCTGCTGCTGTTGTCTGCTCTGCTCGTAGGCGTCAGCGACTTTCCTGGTGCTGCTGCTGTTGTCTGCTCTGCTAGTCGGCGTCAGCGACTGCTCTGATCCTGCTGCTTTTGTCTGCTCTGCTCGTCAACGTCAGCGACTGCTCTGATCCTACTGCTGTTGTCTGCTCTGCTCGTCGGCGTCAGCCACTACGCTGGTTCTGCTGCTGTTGTCTGCTCTGCTCCTCGGCGTCAGCGACTGCGCTGGACCTGCTGCTGTTGTCTGCTCTGCTCGTTGGCGTCAGCGACTGCGCTGGTCCTGCTGCTGTTGTCTGCTCTGCTCGTCGATATCAGCGCCTGCGCTGGTCCTGCTGCTGCTTTCTGCTCTGCTCGTCAGCGACTGCGCTGGTCCTGCTGCTGTTTTCTGCTCTGCTCGTCGGCGTCAGCGACTGCGATGGTCCTGCTGCTGTTTTCTGCTCTGCTCTTCGGCGTCAGCGACTGCGCTGGTCCTGCTGCTGTTTTCTGCTCTGCTTGTCGATATCAAGGCCTGCGCTGATCCTGCTGCTACTTTCTGCTCTGCTCGTCAGCGACTGCGCTGGTGCTGCTGCTGTTTTCTGCTATGTTCGTCTGCGTCAGCGACTGCGCTGGTCCTGCTGCTGTTGCCTGCTCTGCTCGTCGATTTCATCGCCTGCACTCGTCCTGCTGCTGCTCTCTGCTCTGCTCGTCAGCGACTGCGCTGGTCCTGCTGCTGTTTTCTGCTCTGCTCGTCGGCATCAGTGACTGCGCTGGTCCTGCTGCTGTTTTCTGCTCTGCTCGTCGGCGTCAGTGACTGCGCTGGTCCTGCCTTTGTTTTCTGCTCTGCTCGTCGGCCTCAGCGACTGCGTTGGTCCTGCCGCTGTTTTCTGCTCTGCTAGTCAGCTGCAGCGACTGCGCTGGTCCTGCTGCTGTTGTCTGCTCTGCTCGTCGGCGTCAGCGACTGCACTGGTCCTGCTGCTGTTGTCTGCTCTGCTCATCGGCGACAACAACTTTCCTTGTCCTGCTGCTGTTGTCTGCTCTGCTCGTCGGCGTCAGCAACTTTCCTGGTCCTGCTGCTGTTGTCTGCACTGCTCGTCGGCCTCAGCGACTGCGCATGTCCCGCTGCTGTTGTCTGCTCTGCTCGTCGGCGTCAGCGACTGCTCTGATCCTGCTGCTGTTGTCTGCTCTGCTCGTCGGCGTCAGCAACTGCGCTGGTCCTGCTGCTGTTTTCTGCTATGTTCGTCGGCGTCAGCGACTGCGCTGGTCCTGCTGCTGTTGCCTGCTCTGCTCGTCGATTTCAGCGCCTGCGCTCGTCCTGCTGCTGCTCTCTGCTCTGCTCGTCAGCGACTGCGCTGGTCCTGCTGCTGTTTTCTGCTCTGCTCGTTGGCGTCAGCGACTGCGCTGGTCCTGCTGCTGTTTTCTGCTCTTCTCGTCGGCGTCAGTGACTGCGCTGGTCCTGCCTTTGTTTTCTGCTCTGCTCGTTGGCGTCAGCGACTGCTTTGGTCCTGCTGCTGTTTTCTGCTCTGCTCGTCAGCTGCAGCGACTGCGCTGGTCCTGCTGCTATTGTCTGCTCTGCTCGCCGGCGTCAGCGACTGCGCTGGTCCTGCTGCTGTTGTCTGCTCTGCTCGTCGGCGTCAGCGACTGCGCTGGTCCTGCTGCTGTTGTCTGCTCTGCTCGTCGGCGACAACGACTTTCCTTGTCCTGCTGCTGTTGTCTGCTCTGCTCGTCGGCGTCAGTGACTTTCCTGGTCCTGCTGCTGTTGTTTGCTCTGCTCGTCAGCGACTGCGCTGATCCTGCTGCTGTTGTCTGCTCTGCTCGTCGGCCTCAGCGACTGCGCTTGTCCCGCTGCTGTTGTCTGCTCTGCTCGTCGGCGTCAGCGACTGCTCTGATCCTGCTGCTGTTGTCTGCTCTGCTCGTAAGCGACTGCACTGTTCCTGCTGCTGTTTTCTGCTCTGCTCATCGGCGTCAGCGACTGCTCTGATCCTGCTGCTGTTGTCTGCTCTGCTCGTCGGCGTCAGCAACTGCGCTGGACCTGCTGCTGTTTTCTGCTCTGCTCGTCGGCGTCAGCGACTATGCTGGTCCAACTGCTGTTGTCTGCTCTGCTCGTCGGCGTCAGCGACTGCGCTGGTCCTGCTGCTGTTTTCTGCTCTACTCGTCGGCGTCAGCAACTGCGCTGGTCCTGCTGCTGTTTTCTGCTCTGCTCGTCAGCGTCAGCGACTGCGCTGGTCCTGCTGCTGTTTTCTGCTCTGCTCGTCTGCATCAGTGCCTGCGCTGGTCCTGCTGCTGCTCTCTGCTCTGCTCGTCAGCGACTGCGCTGGTCCTGCTGCTGTTTTCTGCTCTGCTCGTCGGCGTCAGTGACTGCGCTGGTCCTGCCTTTGTTTTCTGCTCTGCTCGTCGGCGTCAGCGACTGCGCTGGTCCTGCCGCTGTTTTCTGCTCTGCTCGTCGGCATCAGCGACTGCACTGATCCTGCTTCTGTTTTCTGCTATGCTCGTCGGCGTCAGAGACTTTGGTGGTCCTGCTGCTGTTTTCTGCTCTGCTCGTTGGCGTCAGCGACTGCACTGGTCCTGCTGCTGTTTTCTGCTATGCTCGTCGGCGTCATCGGCTGCTCTGGTCCTGCTGCTGTTGTCTGCTCTGCTCGTCAGCGTCAGCAACTGCGCAGATCCTGCTGCTGTTTTCTGCTCTGCTCGCTGGCGTCAGCGACTGCGCTGGTCCTGCCTCTGTTTTCTGCTCTGCTTGTCGGCGTCAGCGACTGCGCTGGTCCTGCCGCTGTTTTCTGCTCTGCTCATCGGCGTCAGCGACTGCGCTGGTCCTGCTTCTGTTTTCTGCTCTGCTCGTCGTCGTCAGCGACTGCGCTGGTCCTGCTTCTGTTTTCTGCTCTGCTCGTCAGCGTCAGCGACTGCGCTGGTCCATCTGCTGTTGTCTGCTCTGCTCGTCGGCGTCAGCGACTGCGCTGGTCCCGCTGCTGTTTTCTGCTCTGCTAGTCGGCGTCAGCAACTGCACTGTTCCTGCCTCTGTTTTCTGCTCTGCTCGTCGGCGTCAGCGACTGGGCTGGTCCTGTCTCTGTTTTCTGCTCTGCTCGTCGATATCAGTGCCTGTGCTGGTCCTGCTGCTGCTTTCTGCTCTGCTCATCAGCCACTGCACTGGTCCTGCTGCTGTTGTCTGCTCTGCTCGTCGGCGTCAGAGACTGCGCTGTCCCTTCCTCTGTTTTCTGCTCTGCTCATCGGCGTCAGCGACTGCGCTGGTCCTGCTGCTGTTGTTTGCTCTGCTCATCGGCGTCAGTGACTGCGCTGGTCCTGCTGCTGTTTTCTGCTCCGCTCATCGGCGTCAGCAACTGCGCTGGTCCTGCTGCTGTTTTCTGCTCTGCTCGTCTGCGTCAGCGACTGCGATGGTCCTGCTGATGTTTTCTGCTCTGCTCGTCGGTGTCAACGACTGTGGTGGTTTCTGCAGCTGTTTTCTGCTCTGCTCCTCGGCGTCAGCGACTGAGCTGGTCCTGCTGCTGTTTTCTGCTCTGCTCTTCGATATCAGCGACTGCGCTAGTCCTGCTGCTGTTGTCTGCTCTGCTCGTCGATATCAGCGACTGCGCTGGTCCTGCTGCTGTTGTTTGCTCTGCTCGTCAGCGTCAGCGACTGCGCGGGTCCTGCTGCTGTTGTCTGCTCTGCTCGTCGGAGTCAGCGACTGCGCTGGTCCGGCTGCTGTTGTCTGCTCTTCTCGTCGGCGTCAGCGACTTTCCTGGTCCTGCTGCTGTTGTCTGCTCTGCTCGTCGGCGTCAGCGACTGCGCTGATCCTGCTGCTGTTGTCTGCTCTGCTCGTCAGCGACTACGCTGGTCCTGCTGCTGTTGTCTGCTCTGCTCGTCGGCGTCAGCGACTTTCCTGGTCCTGCTGCTGTTGTCTGCTCTGCTAGTCGGCGTCAGCGACTGCTCAGATCCTGCTGCTTTTGTCTGCTCTGCTCATCAGCGTCAGCGACTGCTCTGATCCTGCTGCTGTTGTCTGCTCTGCTCGTCGGCGTCAGCCACTACGCTGGTTCTGCTGCTGTTGTCTGCTCTGCTCGTCGGCGTCAGTGACTGCGCTGGTCCTGCTGCTGTTGTCTTCTCTGCTCGGCGATATCAGCGCCTGCGCTGGTCCTGCTGCTGTCTTCTGCTCCGCTTATCGGCGTCAGCGACTGCACTGGACCTGCTGCTGTTGTCTGCTCTGCTCGTTGGCGTCAGCGACTGCCCTGGTCCTGCTGCTGTTGTCTGCTCTGCTCGTCGATATCAGCGCCTGCGCTGGTCCTGCTGCTGCTTTCTGCTCTGCTCGTCAGTGACTGCGCTGGTCCTGCTGCTGTTTTCTGCTCTGCTCGTCGGCGTCAGCGACTGCGATGGTCCTGCTGCTGTTTTCTGCTCTGCTCGTCGGCGTCAGCGACTGCGCTGGTCCTGCTGCTGTTTTCTGCTCTGCTTGTTGATATCAAGGCCTGCGCTGGTCCTGCTGCTGTTTTCTGCTATGCTCGTCGGCGTCAGCGACTGCGCTGGTCCTGCTGCTGTTGCCTCCTCTGCTCGTTGATTTCAGCGCCTGCGCTGGTCCTGCTGCTGCTCTCTGCTCTGCTCGTCAGCGACTGCGCTGGTCCTGCTGCTGTTTTCTGCTCTGCTCGTCGGCATCAGGGACTGCGCTGGTCCTGCCTTTGTTTTCTGCTCTGCTCGTCAGCTGCAGCGACTGCGCTGGTCCTGCTGCTGTTGTCTGCTCTGCTCGCCGGCGTCAGCGACTGCGCTGGATCTGCTGCTGTTGTCTGCCCTGCTCGTCGGCGTCAGCGACTGCGCTGGTCCTGCTGCTGTTGTCTGCTCTGCTCGTCGGCGACAATGACTTTCCTTGTCCTGCTGCTGTTGTCTGCTCTGCTCGTCGGCGTCAGCGACTTTCCTGGTCCTGCTGCTGTTGTTTGCTCTGCTCGTCAGCGTCAGCGACTGCACTGATCCTGCTGCTGTTGTCTGCTCTGTTCGTCGGCCTCAGCGACTGCGCTTGTCCCGCTGCTGTTGTCTGCTCTGCTCGTCGGCGTCAGCGACTGCTCTGATCCTGCTGCTGTTGTCTGCTCTGCTCGTAAGCGACTGCGCTGTTCCTGCTGCTGGTGTCTGCTCTGCTCGTCGGCGTCAGCGACTACGCTGGTCCAACTGCTGTTGTCTGCTCTGCTCGTCGGCGTCAGCAACTGCGCTGGTCCTGCTGCTGTTTTCTGCTCTACTCGTCGGCGTCAGCAACTGCGCTGGTCTTGCTGCTGTTGTCTGCTCTGCTCGTCGGCGTCAGCGACTGCGCTGGTCCTGCCTCTGTTTTCTGCTCTGCTCGTCGGCGTCAGCGACTGCGATAGTCCAGCTGCTGTTTTCTAATCTGCTCGTCGGCGTCAGCGACTGAGCTGGTCCTGCTGCTGTTTTCTGCTCTGCTCTTCGATATCAGCGACTGCGCTGGTCCTGCTGCTGTTGTCTGCTCTGCTCGTCGATATCAGCGACTGCGCTGGTCCTGCTGCTGTTGTCTGCTCTGCTCGTCGGCGTCAGCGACTGCGCGGGTCCTGCTGCTGTTGTCTGCTCTGCTCGTCGGAGTCAGCGACTGCGCTGGTCCTGCTGCTGTTGTCTGCTCTGCTCGTCAGCGACAGCGACTGCGCTGATCCTGCTGCTGTTGTCTGCTCTGCTCGTCAGCGACTGCGCTGGTCCTGCTGCTGTTGTCTGCTCTGCTCGTCGGCGTCAGCGACTTTCCTGGTCCTGCTGCTGTTTTCTGCTCTGCTCGTCGATATCAAGGCCTGCGCTGGTCCTTCTGCTGCTTTCTGCTCTGCTCGTCAGCGACTGCGCTGGTCCTGCTGCTGTTTTCTGCTATGGTCGTCGGCGTCAGCGACTGCGCTGGTCCTGCTGCTGTTGTCTGCTCTGCTTGTCGATATCAGTGACTGCGCTTGTCCTGCTGCTGTTGTCTGCTCTGCTCGTCGATTTCAGCGCCTGCGCTGTTCCTGCTGCTGCTCTCTGCTCTGCTCGTCAGCGACAGCTCTGGTCCTGCTGCTGTTTTCTGCTCTGCTCGTCGGCGTCAGCGACTGCGCTGGTCCTGCTGCTGTTTTCTGCTCTGCTCGTCGGCGTCAGCGACTGCGCTGGTCCTGCTGCTGTTTTCTGCTCTGCTCGTCGGAGTCAGTAACTGCGCTTGTCCTGCCTTTGTTTTCTGCTCTGCTCGTCGGCTTCAGCGACTGCATTGGTCCTGCTGCTGTTTTCTGCTCTGCTCGTCAGCTGCAGCGACTGTGCTGGTCCTGCTGCTGTTGTCTCCTCTGCACGTCGGCGTCAGTGACTGCGCTGGTCCTGCTGCTGTTGTCTGCTCTGCTCGTCGGCGTCAGCGACTGCGCTGGTCCTGCTGCTGTTGTCTGCTCTGCTCGTCGGCGACAATGACTTTCCTGGTCCGGCTGCTGTTGTCTGCTCTGCTCGTCAGCGTCAGCGACTGCGCTGACCCTGCTGCTGTTGTCTGCTCTGCTCGTCGGCCTCAGCGACTGCTCTGGTCCGGCTGCTGTTGTCTGCTCTGCTCGTCGGCCTCAGCGACTGCTCTGATCCTGCTGCTGTTGTCTGCTCTGCTCGTTAGTGACTGCGCTGTTCCTGCTGCTGTTTTCTGCTCTGCTCGTCGGCGTCAGTGACGGCTCTGATCCTGCTGCTGTTGTCTGCTCTGCTCGTCGGCGTCAGCGACTGCGCTGGACCTGCTGCTGTTTTCTGCTCTGCTCGTTGGCTTCAGCGACTGCGCTGGTCCAACTGCTGTTGTCTGCTCTGCTCTTCGGCGTCAGCAACTGCGCTGGTCCTGCTGCTGTTTTCTGCTCTGTTCGTCGGCGTCAGCGACTGCGCTGGTCCTGCTGCTGTTTTCTGCTCTGCTCGTTGGCGTCAGCGACTGCCCTGGTCCTGCATTTGTTTTCTGCTCTGCTCGTCGGCGTCAGCGACTGCGCTGGTCCTAATGCTGTTGTCTGCTCTGCTCGTGGGCGTCAGCGACTGCGCTGGTCCTAATGCTGTTGTCTGCTCTGCTCGTCGATTTCATCGCCTGTGCTGGTCCTGCCTCTGTTTTCTGCTCCGCTCGTCGGCGTCAGCGACTGTGATGGTCCTGCTGCTGTTTTCTGCTCTGCTCGTCGGTGTCAACGACTGCGCTGGTCCTGCTGCTGTTTTCTGCTCTGCTCCTTGGCGTCAGCAACTGAGCTGTTCCTGCTGCTGTTTTCTGCTCTGCTCTTCGATATCAGCGACTGCACTCGTCCTGCTGCTGTTGTCTGCTCTGCTCGTCGATATCAGCGACTGCGCTGGTCCTGCTGCTGTTGTCTGCTCTGCTCGTCGGCGTCAGCGACTGCGCTGATCCTGCTGCTGTTTTCTGCTCTGCTCGTCAGCGACTGCGCTGGTCCTGCTGCTGTTTTCTGCTCTTGTCGTCGGCGTCAGCGACTGCGCTGGTCCTGCCGCTGTTGTCTGCTCTGCTCGTCGGCGTCAGCGAGTGCGCTGGTCCAGCCGCTGTTGTCTGCTCTGCTCGTCGGAGTCAGCGACTGCGCTGTTCCTGCTGCTGTTGTCTGCTCTGCTCGTCGATTTCAGCGCCTGCGCTGGTCCTGCCTCTGTTTTCTGCTCTGCTCGTCGGCGTCAGCGACTGTGATGGTCCTGCTGCTGTTTTCTGCTCTGCTCGTCGGTGTCAACGACTGCGCTGGTCCTGCTGCTGTTTTCTGCTCTGCTCCTTGGCGTCAGCAACTGAGCTGTTCCTGCTGCTGTTTTCTGCTCTCCTCTTCGATATCAGCGACTGCACTCGTCCTGCTGCTGTTGTCTGCTCTGCTCGTCGATATCAGCGACTGCGCTGGTCCTGCTGCTGTTGTCTGCTCTGCTCGTCGGCGTCAGCGACTGCGCGGGTCCTGCTGCTGTTGTCTGCTCTGCTCGTCGGCGTCAGCGACTGCGCTGATCCTGCTGCTGTTTTCTGCTCTGCTCGTCAGCGACTGCGCTGGTCCTGCTGCTGTTTTCTGCTCTTGTCGTCGGCGTCAGCGACTGCACTGGTCCTGCCGCTGTTGTCTGCTCTGCTCGTCGGCGTCAGCGAGTGCGCTGGTCCTGCTGCTGTTGACTGCTCTACTCGTCGGAGTCAGCGACTGCGCTGGTCCAGCCGCTGTTGTCTGCTCTTCTCGTCTGCGTCAGCGACTGCGCTGTTCCTAATGCTGTTGTCTGCTCTTCTCGTCGGCGTCAGCGATTGCAATGGTCCTGCTGCTGTTTTCTGCTCTGCTCGTCGGCATCGTCAACTGCGATGGTCCTGCTGCTGTTTTCTGCTCTGCTCGTCGATATCAGCGCCTGCGCTGGTCCTGCTGCTGCTTTCTGCTCTGCTCGTCAGCGACTGCGATGGTCCAGCTGCTGTTTTCTGCTCTGCTCGTTGGCGTCAGCGACTGCCCTGGTCCTGCAGCTGTTTTCTGCTCTGCTGGTCAGCGTCAGCGACTGCGCTGGTCCTGCTGCTGTTTTCTGCTCTGCTCGTGGGCGTCAGCGACTGCGCTGGTCCTGCTGCTGTTGTCTGGTCTGCTCGTCGATTTCATCACCTGTGCTGGTCCTGCCTCTGTTTTCTGCTCTGCTCGTCGGCGTCAGCGACTGCGCTGGTCCTGCCGCTGTTTTCTGCTCTACTCGTCAGCGGCAGCGACTGCCGTGGTCCTGCTGCTGTTTTCTGCTCTGCTCGTCGGCGTCAGCGACCGCGCTGATCCTGCTGCTGTTGTCTGCTCTGCTCGTTAGCGACTGCGCTGTTCCTGCTGCTGTTTTCTGCTCTGCTCGTCAGCTGCAGCGACTGCGCTGGTCCTGCTGCTGTTGTCTCCTCTGCTCGTCTGCGTCAGCGACTGCGCTGGACCTGCTGCTGTTTTCTGCTCTGCTCGTCGGCTTCAGCGACTGCGCTGGTCCAACTGCTGTTGTCTGCTCTGCTCTTCGGCGTCAGCAACTGCGCTGGTCCTGCTGCTGTTTTCTGCTGTGCTCGTCGGCGTCAGCGACTGCGCTGGTCCTTCCGCTGTTTTCTGCTCTACTCGTCAGCGGCAGCGACTGCGGTGGTCCTGCTGCTGTTGTCTGCTCTGTTCGTCGGCCTCAGCGATTGCGCTGGTCCTGCCTCTGTTTTCTGCTCTGCTCGTCGGCGTCAGCGACTGCGATGGTCCAGCTGCTGTTTTCTGCTCTGCTCGTCGGCGTCAGCAACTGCGCTGGTCCTGCTGCTGTTTTCTGCTCTGCTCGTCGGCGTCAGCTACTGAGCTGGTCCTGCTGCTGTTTTCTGCTCTGCTCTTCGATATCAGCGACTGCGCTCGTCCTGCTGCTGTTGTCTGCTCTGCTCGTCGATATCAGTGACTGCGCTGGTCCTGCTGCTGTTGTCTGCTCTGCTCGTCGGCGTCAGCGACTGCGCTGGTCCTGCCTCTGTTTTCTGCTCTGCTCGTCGGCGTCAGTGACTGCGATGGTCCAGCTGCTGTTTTCTGCTCTGCTCGTCGGCGTCAGCAACTGCGCTGGTCCTGCTGCTGTTTTCTGCTCTGCTCCTTGGCGTCAGCTACTGAGCTGGTCCTGCTGCTGTTTTCTGCTCTGCTCTTCGATATCAGCGACTGCGCTCGTCCTGCTGCTGTTGTCTGCTCTGCTCGTCGATATCAGTGACTGCGCTGGTCCTGCTGCTGTTGTCTGCTCTGCTCGTCGGCGTCAGCGACTGCGCTGGTCCTGCTGCTGTTGTCTGCTCTGCTCGTCGGCGACAACGACTTTCCTTGTCCTGCTGCTGTTGTCTGCTCTGCTCTTCGGCATCAGCGACTTTCCTGGTCCTGCCTTTGTTTTCTGCTCTGCTCGTCAGCTGCAGCGACTGCGCTGGTCCTGCTGCTGTTGTCCACTTTGCTCGCCGGCGTCAGCGACTGCGCTGGATCTGCTGCTGTTGTCTGCTCTGCTCGTCGGCGTCAGCGACTGCGCTGGTCCTGCTGCTGTTGTCTGCTCTGCTCGTCGGCGACAACGACTTTCCTTGTCCTGCTGCTGTTGTCTGCTCTGCTCATCGGCGCCAGCGACTTTCCTGGTCCTGCTGCTGTTGTTTGCTCTGCTCGTCAGCGTCAGCGACTGCGCTGGTCCTGCTGCTGTTGTCTGCTCTGTTCGTCGGCGTCAGCGACTTTCCTGGTCCTGCTGCTGTTGTCTGCTCTGCTTGTCGGCGTCAGCGACTGCGCTGATCCTGCTGCTCTTTTCTGCTCTGCTCGTCAGCGACTGCGCTGGTCCTGCTGCTGTTTTCTGCACTTGTCGTCGGCGTCAGCGACTGCGCTGGTCCTGCCGCTGTTGTCTGCTCTGCTCGTCGGCGTCAGCGAGTGCGCTGGTCCTGCCGCTGTTGACTGCTCTACTCGTCGGAGTCAGCGACTGCGCTGGTCCAGCCGCTGTTGTCTGCTCTGCTCGTCTGCGTCAGCGACTGCGCTGTTCCTGCTGCTGTTGTCTGCTCTTCTCGTCGGCGTCAGCGATTGCAATGGTCCTGCTGCTGTTTTCTGCTCTGCTCGTCGGCATCGTCAACTGCGACGGTCCTGCTGCTGTTTTCTGCTCTGCTCGTCGATTTCAGCGCCTGCGCTGGTCCTGCTGCTGCTTTCTGCTCTGCTTGTCAGCGACTGCGATGGTCCAGCTGCTGTTTTCTGCTCTGCTCGTCGGCGTCAGCGACTGCCCTGGTCCTGCAGCTGTTGTCTGCTCTGCTCGTCGATATCTGCGACTGCGCTGGTCCTGCTGCTGTTGTCTGCTCTGCTCGTCGGAGTCAGCGACTGCGCTTGTCCTGCTGCTGTTGTCTGCTCTGCTCGTCGGCGTCAGCGACTGCGCGGGTCCTGCTGCTGTTGTCTGCTCTGCTCGTCAGAGTCAGCGACTGCGCTTGTCCTGCTGCTGTTGTCTGCTCTGCTCGTCGGCGTCAGTGACTTTCCTGGTCCTGCTGCTGTTGTCTGCTCTGCTCGTCGGCGTCAGCGACTGCGCTGATCCTGCTGCTGTTTTCTGCTCTGCTCGTCGGAGTCAGCGACTGCGCTTGTCCTGCTGCTGTTGTCTGCTCTGCTCGTCGGCGTCAGTGACTTTCCTGGTCCTGCTGCTGTTGTCTGCTCTGCTTGTCGGCGTCAGCGACTGCGCTGGTCCTGCTGCTGTTTTCTGCTCTGCTCGTTGGCGTCAGCGACTGCCCTGGTCCTGCAGCTGTTTTCTGCTCTGCTCGTCGGCGTCAGCGACTGCGCTGGTCCTGCTGCTGTTTTCTGCTCTGCTCGTGGGCGTCAGCGACTGCGCTGGTCCTAATGCTGTTGTCTGCTCTGCTCGTCGATTTCAGCGCCTGCGCTGGTCCTGCCTCTGTTTTCTGCTCTGCTCGTCGGCGTCAGCACCTGCGCTGGTCCTGCCGCTGTTTTCTGCTCTACTCGTCAGCGGCAGCGACTGCGGTGGTCCTGCTGCTGTTTCCTGCTCTGCTCGTCGGCGTCAGCGACTGCGCTGATCCTGCTGCTCTTTTCTGCTCTGCTCGTTGGCGTCAGCGATTGCGCTGGTCCTGCCTCTGTTTTCTGCTCTGCTCGTCGGCGTCAGCGACTGCGATGGTCCAGCTGCTGTTTTCTGCTCTGCTCGTCGGCATCAGTACCTGCACTGGTCCTGCTGCTGTTTTCTGCTCTGCTCGTCGGCGTCAGTGACTGCGCTGGTCCAGCTGCTGTTTTCTGCTCTGCTCGTCTGCGTCTGCGACTGCGATGGTCCTGCTGCTGTTTTCTGCTCTGCTCCTTGGCGTCAGCGACTGAGCTGGTCCTGCTGCTGTTTTCTGCTCTGCTCTTCGATATCAGCGACTGCGCTGGTCCTGCTGCTGTTGTCTGCTCTGCTCGTCGATATCAGCGACTGCTCTGGTGCTGCTGCTGTTGTCTGTTCTGCTCGTCGGCGTCAGCGACTGCGCGGGTCCTGCTGCTGTTGTCTGCTCTGCTCGTCGGAGTCAGCGACTGCGCTGGTCCTGCTGCTGTTGTCTGCTCTGCTCGTCGGCGTCAGCGACTTTCCTGGTCCTGCTGCTGTTGTCTGCTCTGCTAGTCGGTGTCAGCGACTGCTCTGATCCTGCTGCTTTTGTCTGCTCTGCTCGTCGGCGTCAGCGACTGCGCGGGTCCTGCTGCTGTTGTCTGCTCTGCTCGTCGGAGTCAGCCACTGCGCTTGTCCTTCTGCTGTTGTCTGCTCTGCTCGTCGGCGTCAGTGACTTTCCTGGTCCTGCTGCTGTTGTCTGCTCTGCTCGTCGGCGTCAGCGACTGCGCTGATCCTGCTGCTGTTGTCTGCTCTGCTCGTCAGCGACTGGGCTGGTCCTGCTGCTGTTGTCTGCTCTGCTCGTCGGCGTCAGCGACTTTCCTGGTCCTGCTGCTGTTTTCTGCTCTGCTCGTCGATATCAAGGCCTGCGCTGGTCCTGCTGCTGCTTTCTGCTATGCTCGTCAGCGACTGCGCTGGTCCTGCTGCTGTTTTCTGCTATGCTCGTCGGCGTCAGCGACTGCGCTGCTCCTGCTGCTGTTGTCTGCTCTGCTTGTCGATATCAGTGACTGCGCTTGTCCTGCTGCTGTTGTCTGCTCTGCTCGTCGATTTCAGCGCTTTCGCTGGTCCTGCTGCTGCTTTCTGCTCTGCTCGTCAGCGACAGCTCTGGTCCTGCTGCTCTTTTCTGCTCTGCTCGTCGGCGTCAGCGACTGCGCTGGTCCTGCTGCTGTTTTCTGCTCTGCTCGTCGGCTTCAGCGACTGCATTGGTCCTGCTGCTGTTTTCTGCTCTGCTCGTCAGCTGCAGCGACTGCGCTGGTCCTGCTGCTGTTGTCTCCTCTGCTCGTCGGCGTCAGCGACTGCGCTGGTCCTGCTGCTGTTGTCTGCTCTGCTCGTCGGCGTCAGCGACTGCGCTGGTCCTGCTGCTGTTGTCTGCTCTGCTCGTCGGCGACAATGACTTTCCTGGTCCTGCTGCTGTTGTCTGCTCTGCTCGTCAGCATCAGCGACTGCGCTGACCCTGCTGCTGTTGTCTGCTCCACTTGTCGGCCTCAGCGACTGCGCTGGTCCTGCTGCTGTTGTCTGCTCTGCTCGTCGGTGTCAGCGACTGCGCTGGTCCTGCTGCTGTTTTCTGCTCTGCTCGTCGGCGTCAGCGACTGCGCTGGTCCTGCTGCTGTTGTCTGCTCTGCTCGTCGGCGACAGCGACTGCGCTGGTCCTGCTGCTGTTTTCTGCTCTGCTCGTCGGCGTCAGCGACAGCTCTGATCCTGCTGATGTTGTCTGCTCTGCTCGTTAGCGACTGCGCTGTTCCTGCTGCTGTTTTCTGCTCTGCTCGTCGGCGTCAGCGACTGCTCTGATCCTGCTGCTGTTGTCTGCTCTGCTCGTCGGCGTCAGCGACTGCGCTGGACCTGCTGCTGTTTTCTGCTCTGCTCGTCTGCGTCAGCGACTGCGCTGGTTCAACTGCTGTTGTCTGCTCTACTCGTCGGCGTCAGCAACTGCGCTGGTCCTGCTGCTGTTTTCTGCTCTACTCGTCGGCGTCAGCGACTGCGCTGGTCCTGCTGCTGTTTTCTGCTCTGCTCGTTGGCGTCAGCGACTGCCCTGGTCCTGCAGCTGTTTTCTGCTCTGCTCGTCGGCGTCAGCGACTGCGCTGGTCCTGATGCTGTTTTCTGCTCTGCTCGTGGGCGTCAGCGACTGCGCTGGTCCTAATGCTGTTGTCTGCTCTGCTCATCGATTTCAGCGCCTGCACTGGTCCTGCCTCTGTTTTCTGCTCTGCTCGTCGGCGTCAGCACCTGCGCTGGTCCTGCCGCTGTTTTCTGCTCTACTCGTCAGAGGCAGCGACTGCGGTGGTCCTGCTGCTGTTTTCTGCTCTGCTCGTCGGCGTCAGCGACTGCGCTGATCCTGCTGCTCTTTTCTGCTCTGCTCGTTGGCGTCAGCGATTGCGCTGGTCCTGCCTCTGTTTTCTGCTCTGCTCGTCGGCGTCAGCGACTGCGATGGTCCAGCTGCTGTTTTCTGCTCTGCTCGTCGGCATCAGCAACTGCACTGGTCCTGCTGCTGTTTTCTGCTCTGCTCGTCGGCGTCAGTGACTGCGCTGGTCCAGCTGCTGTTTTCTGCTCTGCTCGTCTGCGTCTGCGACTGCGATGGTCCTGCTGCTGTTTTCTGCTCTGCTCCTTGGCGTCAGCGACTGAGCTGGTCCTGCTGCTGTTTTCTGCTCTGCTCTTCGATATCAGCGACTGCGCTGGTCCTGCTGCTGTTGTCTGCTCTGCTCGTCGATATCAGCGACTGCTCTGGTGCTGCTGCTGTTGTCTGTTCTGCTCGTCGGCGTCAGCGACTGCGCGGGTCCTGCTGCTGTTGTCTGCTCTGCTCGTCGGAGTCAGCGACTGCGCTGGTCCTGCTGCTGTTGTCTGCTCTGCTCGTCGGCGTCAGCGACTTTCCTGGTCCTGCTGCTGTTGTCTGCTCTGCTAGTCGGTGTCAGCGACTGCTCTGATCCTGCTGCTTTTGTCTGCTCTGCTCGTCGGCGTCAGCGACTGCGCGGGTCCTGCTGCTGTTGTCTGCTCTGCTCGTCGGAGTCAGCCACTGCGCTTGTCCTTCTGCTGTTGTCTGCTCTGCTCGTCGGCGTCAGTGACTTTCCTGGTCCTGCTGCTGTTGTCTGCTCTGCTCGTCGGCGTCAGCGACTGCGCTGATCCTGCTGCTGTTGTCTGCTCTGCTCGTCAGCGACTGGGCTGGTCCTGCTGCTGTTGTCTGCTCTGCTCGTCGGCGTCAGCGACTTTCCTGGTCCTGCTGCTGTTTTCTGCTCTGCTCGTCGATATCAAGGCCTGCGCTGGTCCTGCTGCTGCTTTCTGCTATGCTCGTCAGCGACTGCGCTGGTCCTGCTGCTGTTTTCTGCTATGCTCGTCGGCGTCAGCGACTGCGCTGCTCCTGCTGCTGTTGTCTGCTCTGCTTGTCGATATCAGTGACTGCGCTTGTCCTGCTGCTGTTGTCTGCTCTGCTCGTCGATTTCAGCGCTTTCGCTGGTCCTGCTGCTGCTTTCTGCTCTGCTCGTCAGCGACAGCTCTGGTCCTGCTGCTCTTTTCTGCTCTGCTCGTCGGCGTCAGCGACTGCGCTGGTCCTGCTGCTGTTTTCTGCTCTGCTCGTCGGCTTCAGCGACTGCATTGGTCCTGCTGCTGTTTTCTGCTCTGCTCGTCAGCTGCAGCGACTGCGCTGGTCCTGCTGCTGTTGTCTCCTCTGCTCGTCGGCGTCAGCGACTGCGCTGGTCCTGCTGCTGTTGTCTGCTCTGCTCGTCGGCGTCAGCGACTGCGCTGGTCCTGCTGCTGTTGTCTGCTCTGCTCGTCGGCGACAATGACTTTCCTGGTCCTGCTGCTGTTGTCTGCTCTGCTCGTCAGCATCAGCGACTGCGCTGACCCTGCTGCTGTTGTCTGCTCCACTTGTCGGCCTCAGCGACTGCGCTGGTCCTGCTGCTGTTGTCTGCTCTGCTCGTCGGCGTCAGCGACTGCGCTGGTCCTGCTGCTGTTTTCTGCTCTGCTCGTCGGCGTCAGCGACTGCGCTGGTCCTGCTGCTGTTGTCTGCTCTGCTCGTCGGCGACAGCGACTGCGCTGGTCCTGCTGCTGTTTTCTGCTCTGCTCGTCGGCGTCAGCGACTGCTCTGATCCTGCTGATGTTGTCTGCTCTGCTCGTTAGCGACTGCGCTGTTCCTGCTGCTGTTTTCTGCTCTGCTCGTCGGCGTCAGCGACTGCTCTGATCCTGCTGCTGTTGTCTGCTCTGCTCGTCGGCGTCAGCGACTGCGCTGGACCTGCTGCTGTTTTCTGCTCTGCTCGTCTGCGTCAGCGACTGCGCTGGTTCAACTGCTGTTGTCTGCTCTACTCATCGGCGTCAGCAACTGCGCTGGTCCTGCTGCTGTTTTCTGCTCTACTCGTCGGCGTCAGCGACTGCGCTGGTCCTGCTGCTGTTTTCTGCTCTGCTCGTTGGCGTCAGCGACTGCCCTGGTCCTGCAGCTGTTTTCTGCTCTGCTCGTCGGCGTCAGCGACTGCGCTGGTCCTGATGCTGTTTTCTGCTCTGCTCGTGGGCGTCAGCGACTGCGCTGGTCCTAATGCTGTTGTCTGCTCTGCTCATCGATTTCAGCACCTGCGCTGGTCCTGCCGCTGTTTTCTGCTCTACTCGTCAGAGGCAGCGACTGCGGTGGTCCTGCTGCTGTTTTCTGCTCTGCTTGTCGGCGTCAGCGACTGCGCTGATCCTGCTGCTCTTTTCTGCTCTGCTCGTTGGCGTCAGCGATTGCGCTGGTCCTGCCTCTGTTTTCTGCTCTGCTCGTTGGCGTCAGCGACTGCGATGGTCCAGCTGCTGTTTTCTGCTCTGCTCGTCGGCGTCAGCAACTGCGCTGGTCCTGCTGCTGTTTTCTGCTCTGCTCGTCGGTGTCAACGACTGCGCTTGACCTGCTGCTGTTGTCTGCTCTGCTCGTCGATATCAGCGACTGCGCTGGTCCTGCTGCTGTTGTCTGCTCTGCTCGTCGATATCAGCGACTGCGCTGGTCCTGCTGCTGTTGTCTGCTCTTCTCGGCGGCGTCAGCGACTGCTCGGGTCCTGCTGCTGTTGTCTGCTCTGCTCGTCGGAGTCAGCGACTGCGCTGGTCCTGCTGCTGTTGTCTGCTCTGCTCGTAGGCGTCAGCGACTTTCCTGGTGCTGCTGCTGTTGTCTGCTCTGCTAGTCGGCGTCAGCGACTGCTCTGATCCTGCTGCATTTGTCTGCTCTGCTCGTCAGCGTCAGCGACTGCTCTGATCCTGCTGCTGTTGTCTGCTCTGCTCGTCGGCGTCAGCCACTATGCTGGTTCTGCTGCTGTTGTCTGCTCTTCTCGTCGGCGTCAGCGATTGCAATGGTCCTGCTGCTGTTTTCTGCTCTACTCGTCGGCATCGTCAACTGCGATGGTCCTGCTGCTGTTTTCTGCTCTGCTCGTCGATATCAGCGCCCGCGCTGGTCCTGCTGCTGCTTTCTGCTCTGCTCGTCAGCGACTGCGATGGTCCAGCTGCTGTTTTCTGCTCTGCTGGTCGGCGTCAGCGACTGCGCTGGTCCTGCTGCTGTTTTCTGCTCTGCTCGTGGGCGTCAGCGACTGCGCTGGTCCTGCTGCTGTTGTCTGGTCTGCTCGTCGATTTCATCACCTGTGCTGGTCCTGCCTCTGTTTTCTGCTCTGCTCGTCGGCGTCAGCGACTGCCCTGGTCCTGCAGCTGTTTTCTGCTCTGCTGGTCGGCGTCAGCGACTGCGCTGGTCCTGCTGCTGTTTTCTGCTCTGCTCGTGGGCGTCAGCGACTGCGCTGGTCCTGCTGCTGTTGTCTGGTCTGCTCGTCGATTTCATCACCTGTGCTGGTCCTGCCTCTGTTTTCTGCTCTGCTCGTCGGCGTCAGCGACTGCGCTGGTCCTGCCGCTGTTTTCTGCTCTACTCGTCAGCGGCAGCGACTGCCGTGGTCCTGCTGCTGTTTTCTGCTCTGCTCGTCGGCGTCAGCGACTGCGCTGATCCTGCCGCTGTTGTCTGCTCTGCTCGTTAGCGACTGCGCTGTTCCTGCTGCTGTTTTCTGCTCTGCTCGTCAGCTGCAGCGACTGCGCTGGTCCTGCTGCTGTTGTCTCCTCTGCTCGTCAGCGTCAGCGACTGCGCTGGACCTGCTGCTGTTGTCTGCTCTGCTCGTCGATATCAGCGACTGCGCTGGTCCTGCTGCTGTTGTCTGCTCTTCTCGGCGGCGTCAGCGACTGCTCGGGTCCTGCTGCTGTTGTCTGCTCTGCTCGTCGGAGTCAGCGACTGCGCTGGTCCTGCTGCTGTTGTCTGCTCTGCTCGTAGGCGTCAGCGACTTTCCTGGTGCTGCTGCTGTTGTCTGCTCTGCTAGTCGGCGTCAGCGACTGCTCTGATCCTGCTGCTTTTGTCTGCTCTGCTCGTCAGCGTCAGCGACTGCTCTGATCCTGCTGCTGTTGTCTGCTCTGCTCGTCGGCGTCAGCCACTATGCTGGTTCTGCTGCTGTTGTCTGCTCTTCTCGTCGGCGTCAGCGATTGCAATGGTCCTGCTGCTGTTTTCTGCTCTGCTCGTCGGCATCGTCAACTGCGATGGTCCTGCTGCTGTTTTCTGCTCTGCTCGTCGATATCAGCGCCCGCGCTGGTCCTGCTGCTGCTTTCTGCTCTGCTCGTCAGCGACTGCGATGGTCCAGCTGCTGTTTTCTGCTCTGCTCGTCGGCGTCAGCGACTGCCCTGGTCCTGCAGCTGTTTTCTGCTCTGCTGGTCGGCGTCAGCGACTGCGGTGGTCCTGCTGCTGTTTTCTGCTCTGCTCGTGGGCGTCAGCGACTGCGCTGGTCCTGCTGCTGTTGTCTGGTCTGCTCGTCGATTTCATCACCTGTGCTGGTCCTGCCTCTGTTTTCTGCTCTGCTCGTCGGCGTCAGCGACTGCGCTGGTCCTGCCGCTGTTTTCTGCTCTACTCGTCAGCGGCAGCGACTGCCGTGGTCCTGCTGCTGTTTTCTGCTCTGCTCGTCGGCGTCAGCGACTGCGCTGATCCTGCTGCTTTTGTCTGCTCTGCTCGTTAGCGACTGCGCTGTTCCTGCTGCTGTTTTCTGCTCTGCTCGTCAGCTGCAGCGACTGCGCTGGTCCTGCTGCTGTTGTCTCCTCTGCTCGTCGGCGTCAGCGACTGCGCTGGACCTGCTGCAGTTTTCTGCTCTGCTTGTCGGCTTCAGCGACTGCGCTGGTCCAACTGCTGTTGTCTGCTCTGCTCTTCGGCGTCAGCAACTGCGCTGGTCCTGCTGCTGTTTTCTGCTCTGCTCGTTGGCGTCAGCGACTGCGCTGGTCCTGCCGCTGTTTTCTGCTCTACTCGTCAGCGGCAGCGACTGCGGTGGTCCTGCTGCTGTTGTCTGCTCTGTTCGTCGGCCTCAGCGATTGCGCTGGTCCTGCCTCTGTTTTCTGCTCTGCTCGTCGGCGTCAGCGACTGCGATGGTCCAGCTGCTGTTTTCTGCTCTGCTCGTCGGAGTCAGCAACTGCGCTGGTCCAGCTGCTGTTTTCTGCTCTGGTTGTCTGCGTCAGCGACTGCGATGGTCCTTCTGCTGTTTTCTGCTCTGCTCGTCGGTGTCAACGACTGCGCTGGTCCTGCTGCTGTTTTCTGCTCTGCTCCTTGGCGTCATTTACTGAGCTGGTCCTGCTGCTGTTTTCTGCTCTGCTCTTCGATATCAGCGACTGCGCTCGTCCTGCTGCTGTTGTCTGCTCTGCTCGTCGATATCAGTGACTGCGCTGGTCCTGCTGCTGTTGTCTGCTCTGCTCGTCGGCGACAACGACTTTCCTTGTCCTGCTGCTGTTGTCTGCTCTGCTCATCGGCGCCAGCGACTGCGCTGGATCTGCTGCTGTTGTCTGCTCTGCTCGTCGGCGTCAGCGACTGCGCTGGTCCTGCTGCTGTTGTCTGCTCTGCTCGTCGGCGACAACGACTTTCCTTGTCCTGCTGCTGTTGTCTGCTCTGCTCATCGGCGCCAGCGACTTTCCTGGTCCTGCTGCTGTTGTTTGCTCTGCTCGTCAGCGTCAGCGACTGCGCTGGTCCTGCTGCTGTTGTCTGCTCTGTTCGTCGGCGTCAGCACCTTTCCTGGTCCTGCTGCTGTTGTCTGCTCTGCTTGTCGGCGTCAGCGACTGCGCTGATCCTGCTGCTTTTTTCTGCTCTGCTCGTCAGCGACTGCGCTGGTCCTGCTGCTGTTTTCTGCACTTGTCGTCGGCGTCAGCGACTGCGCTGGTCCTGCCGCTGTTGTCTGCTCTGCTCGTCGGCGTCAGCGAGTTCGCTGGTCCTGCCGCTGTTGACTGCTCTACTCGTTGGAGTCAGCGACTGCGCTGGTCCAGCCGCTGTTGTCTGCTCTGCTCGTCTGCGTCAGCGACTGCGCTGTTCCTGCTGCTGTTGTCTGCTCTTCTCGTCGGCGTCAGCGATTGCAATGGTCCTGCTGCTGTTTTCTGCTCTGCTCGTCGGCATCGTCAACTGCGATGGTCCTGCTGCTGTTTTCTGCTCTGCTCGTCGATATCAGCGCCTGCGCTGGTCCTGCTGCTGCTTTCTGCTCTGCTTGTCAGCGACTGCGATGGTCCAGCTGCTGTTTTCTGCTCTGCTCGTCGGCGTCAGCGACTGCCCTGGTCCTGCAGCTGTTGTCTGCTCTGCTCGTCGATATCAGCGACTGCGCTGGTCCTGCTGCTGTTGTCTGCTCTGCTCGTCGGAGTCAGCGACTGCGCTTGTCCTGCGTCTGTTGTCTGCTCTGCTCGTCGGCGTCAGCGACTGCGCGGGTCCTGCTGCTGTTGTCTGCTCTGCTAGTCAGAGTCAGCGACTGCGCTTGTCCTGCTGCTTTTGTCTGCTCTGCTCGTCGGCGTCAGTGACTTTCCTGGTCCTGCTGCTGTTGTCTGCTCTGCTCGTCGGCGTCAGCGACTGCCCTGGTCCTGCAGCTGTTTTCTGCTCTGCTCGTCGGCGTCAGCGACTGCGCTGGTCCTGCTGCTGTTTTCTGCTCTGCTCGTGGGCGTCAGCGACTGCGCTGGTCCTAATGCTGTTGTCTGAACTGCTCGTCGATTTCAGCGCCTGCGCTGGTCCTGCCTCTGTTTTCTGCTCTGCTCGTCGGCGTCAGCGACTGCGCTGGTCCTGCTGCTGTTTTCTGCTCTGCTCGTGGGCGTCAGCGACTGCGCTGGTCCTAATGCTGTTGTCTGAACTGCTCGTCGATTTCAGCGCCTGCGCTGGTCCTGCCTCTGTTTTCTGCTCTGCTCGTCGGCGTCAGCACCTGCGCTGGTCCTGCCGCTGTTTTCTGCTCTACTTGTCAGCGGCAGCGACTGCGGTGGTCCTGCTGCTGTTTTCTGCTCTGCTCGTCGGCGTCAGCGACTGCGCTGATCCTGCTGCTCTTTTCTGCTCTGCTCGTTGGCGTCAGCGATTGCGCTGGTCCTGCCTCTGTTTTCTGCTCTGCTCGTCGGCGTCAGCGACTGCGATGGTCCAGCTGCTGTTTTCTGCTCTGCTCGTCGGCATCAGCAACTGCACTGGTCCTGCTGCTGTTTTCTGCTCTGCTCGTCGGCGTCAGTGACTGCGCTGGTCCAGCTGCTGTTTTCTGCTCTGCTCATCTGCGTCTGCGACTGCGATGGTCCTGCTGCTGTTTTCTGCTCTGCTCCTTGGCGTCAGCGACTGAGCTGGTCCTGCTGCTGTTTTCTGCTCTGCTCTTCGATATCAGCGACTGCGCTGGTCCTGCTGCTGTTGTCTGCTCTGCTCGTCGATATCAGCGACTGCTCTGGTGCTGCTGCTGTTGTCTGTTCTGCTCGTCGGCGTCAGCGACTGCGCGGGTCCTGCTGCTGTTGTCTGCTCTGCTCGTCGGAGTCAGCGACTGCGCTGGTCCTGCTGCTGTTGTCTGCTCTGCTGGTCGGAGTCAGCCACTGCGCTTGTCCTTCTGCTGTTGTCTGCTCTGCTCGTCGGCGTCAGTGACTTTCCTGGTCCTGCTGCTGTTGTCTGCTCTGCTCGTCGGCGTCAGCGACTGCGCTGATCCTGCTGCTGTTGTCTGCTCTGCTCGTCAGCGACTGGGCTGGTCCTGCTGCTGTTGTCTGCTCTGCTCGTCGGCGTCAGCGACTTTCCTGGTCCTGCTGCTGTTTTCTGCTCTGCTCGTCGATATCAAGGCCTGCGCTGGTCCTGCTGCTGCTTTCTGCTCTGCTCGTCAGCGACTGCGCTGGTCCTGCTGCTGTTTTCTGCTATGCTCGTCGGCGTCAGCGACTGCGCTGCTCCTGCTGCTGTTGTCTGCTCTGCTTGTCGATATCAGTGACTGCGCTTGTCCTGCTGCTGTTAGCTGCTCTGCTCGTCGATTTCAGCGCCTGCGCTGGTCCTGCTGCTGCTTTCTGCTCTGCTCGTCAGCGACAGCTCTGGTCCTGCTGCTCTTTTCTGCTCTGCTCTTCGGCGTCAGCGACTGCGCTGGTCCTGCTGCTGTTTTCTGCTCTGCTTGTCGGCGTCAGTGACTGCGCTTGTCCTGCCTTTGTTTTCTGCTCTGCTCGTCGGCTTCAGCGACTGCATTGGTCCTGCTGCTGTTTTCTGCTCTGCTCGTCAGCTGCAGCGACTGCGCTGGTCCTGCTGCTGTTGTCTCCTCTACTCGTCGGCGTCAGCGACTGCGCTGGTCCTGCTGCTGTTGTCTGCTCTGCTCGTCGGCGTCAGCGACTGCGCTGGTCCTGCTGCTGTTGTCTGCTCTGCTCGTCGGCGACAATGACTTTCCTGGTCCTGCTGCTGTTGTCTGCTCTGCTCGTCAGCATCAGCGACTGCGCTGACCCTGCTGCTGTTGTCTGCTCTGCTCGTCGGCCTCAGCGACTGCGCTGGTCCTGCTGCTGTTGTCTGCTCTGCTCGTCGGCGTCAGCGACTGCGCTGGTCCTGCTGCTGTTTTCTGCTCTGCTCGTCGGCGTCAGCGACTGCGCTGGTCCTGCTGCTGTTGTCTGCTCTGCTCGTCGGCGACAGCGACTGCGCTGGTCCTGCTGCTGTTTTCTGCTCTGCTCGTCGGCGTCAGCGACTGCTCTGATCCTGCTGATGTTGTCTGCTCTGCTCGTTAGCGACTGCGCTGTTCCTGCTGCTGTTTTCTGCTCTGCTCGTCGGCGTCAGCGACTGCTCTGATCCTGCTGCTGTTGTCTGCTCTGCTCGTCGGCGTCAGCGACTGCGCTGGACCTGCTGCTGTTTTCTGCTCTGCTCGTCGGCGTCAGCGACTGCGCTGGTTCAACTGCTGTTGTCTGCTCTACTCGTCGGCGTCAGCAACTGCGCTGGTCCTGCTGCTGTTTTCTGCTCTACTCGTCGGCATCAGCGACTGCGCTGGTCCTGCTGCTGTTTTCTGCTCTGCTCGTTGGCGTCAGCGACTGCCCTGGTCCTGCAGCTGTTTTCTGCTCTGCTCGTCGGCGTCAGCGACTGCGCTGGTCCTGATGCTGTTTTCTGCTCTGCTCGTGGGCGTCAGCGACTGCACTGGTCCTAATGCTGTTGTCTGCTCTGCTCATCGATTTCAGCGCCTGCACTGGTCCTGCCTCTGTTTTCTGCTCTGCTCGTCGGCGTCAGCACCTGCGCTGGTCCTGCCGCTGTTTTCTGCTCTACTCGTCAGAGGCAGTGAGTGCGGTGGTCCTGCTGCTGTTTTCTGCTCTGCTTGTCGGCGTCAGCGACTGCGCTGATCCTGCTGCTCTTTTCTGCTCTGCTCGTTGGCGTCAGCGATTGCGCTGGTCCTGCCTCTGTTTTCTGCTCTGCTCGTTGGCGTCAGCGACTGCGATGGTCCAGCTGCTGTTTTCTGCTCTGCTCGTCGGCGTCAGCAACTGCGCTGGTCCTGCTGCTGTTTTCTGCTCTGCTCGTCGGTGTCAACGACTGCGCTTGACCTGCTGCTGTTGTCTGCTCTGCTCGTCGATATCAGCGACTCCGCTGGTCCTGCTGCTGTTGTCTGCTCTGCTCGTCGATATCAGCGACTGCGCTGGCCCTGCTGCTGTTGTCTGCTCTTCTCGGCGGCGTCAGCGACTGCGCGGGTCCTGCTGCTGTTGTCTGCTCTGCTCATCGATTTCAGCGCCTGCACTGGTCCTGCCTCTGTTTTCTGCTCTGCTCGTCGGCGTCAGCACCTGCGCTGGTCCTGCCGCTGTTTTCTGCTCTACTCGTCAGAGGCAGCGAGTGCGGTGGTCCTGCTGCTGTTTTCTGCTCTGCTTGTCGGCGTCAGCGACTGCGCTGATCCTGCTGCTCTTTTCTGCTCTGCTCGTTGGCGTCAGCGATTGCGCTGGTCCTGCCTCTGTTTTCTGCTCTGCTCGTTGGCGTCAGCGACTGCGATGGTCCAGCTGCTGTTTTCTGCTCTGCTCGTCGGCGTCAGCAACTGCGCTGGTCCTGCTGCTGTTTTCTGCTCTGCTCGTCGATATCAGCGACTGCGCTTGACCTGCTGCTGTTGTCTGCTCTGCTCGTCGATATCAGCGACTCCGCTGGTCCTGCTGCTGTTGTCTGCTCTGCTCGTCGATATCAGCGACTGCGCTTGACCTGCTGCTGTTGTCTGCTCTGCTCGTCGATATCAGCGACTCCGCTGGTCCTGCTGCTGTTGTCTGCTCTGCTCGTCGATATCAGCGACTGCGATGGTCCAGCTGCTGTTTTCTGCTCTGCTCGTCGGCGTCAGCAACTGCGCTGGTCCTGCTGCTGTTTTCTGCTCTGCTCGTCGGTGTCAACGACTGCGCTTGACCTGCTGCTGTTGTCTGCTCTGCTCGTCGATATCAGCGACTCCGCTGGTCCTGCTGCTGTTGTCTGCTCTGCTCGTCGATATCAGCGACTGCGCGGGTCCTGCTGCTGTTGTCTGCTCTGCTCGTCGGAGTCAGCGACTGCGCTGGTCCTGCTGCTGTTGTCTGCTCTGCTCGTAGGCGTCAGCGACTTTCCTGGTGCTGCTGCTGTTGTCTGCTCTGCTAGTCGGCGTCAGCGACTGCTCTGATCCTGCTGCTTTTGTCTGCTCTGCTCGTCAGCGTCAGCGACTGCTCTGATCCTGCTGCTGTTGTCTGCTCTGCTCGTCGGCGTCAGCCACTACGCTGTTTCTGCTGCTGTCGTCTGCTCTGCTCGTCGGCGTCAGCGACTGCGCTGGTCCTGCTGCTGTTTTCTGCTCTGCTCGTTGGTGTCAACGACTGCGCTGGTCCTGCTGCTGTTGTCTGCTCTGCTCGTTGGCGTCAGCGACTGCGCTGGTCCTGCTGCTGTTGTCTGCTCTGCTCGTCGATATCAGCACCTGCGCTGGTCCTGCTGCTGCTTTCTGCTCTGCTCGTCAGCGACTGCGCTGGTCCTGCTGCTGTTTTCTGCTCTGCTCGTCGGCGTCAGCGACTGCGATGGTCCTGCTGCTGTTTTCTGCTCTGCTCTTCGGCGTCAGCGACTGCGCTGGTCCTGCTGCTGTTTTCTGCTCTGCTCGTCGATTTCAGCGCCTGCGCTCGTCCTGCTGCTGCTCTCTGCTCTGCTCGTCAGCGACTGCGCTGGTCCTGCTGCTGTTTTCTGCTCTGCTCGTCGGCATCAGCGACTGTGCTGGTCCTGCTGCTGTTTTCTGCTCTGCTCGTCGGCGTCAGTGACTGCGCTGGTCCTGCCTTTGTTTTCTGCTCTGCTCGTCGGCGTCAGCGACTGCTTTGGTCCTGCCGCTGTTTTCTGCTCTGCTCAACAGCTGCAGCGACTGCGCTGGTCCTGCTGCTGTTGTCTGCTCTGCTCGCCGGCGTCAGCGACTGCGCTGGTCCTGCTGCTGTTGTCTGCTCTGCTCGTCGGCGTCAGCGACTTTCCTGGTCCTGCTGCTGTTGTTTGCTCTGCTCATCAGCGACTGCGCTGATCCTGCTGCTGTTGTCTGCTCTGCTCGTCGGCCTCAGCGACTGCGCTTGTCCCGCTGCTGTTGTCTGCTCTGCTCGTCGGCGTCAGCGACTGCTCTGATCCTGCTGCTGTTGTCTGCTCTGCTCGTAAGCGACTGCACTGTTCCTGCTGCTGTTTTCTGCTCTGCTCATCGGCGTCAGCGACTGCTCTGATCCTGCTGCTGTTGTCTGCTCTGCTCGTCGGCGTCAGCAACTGCGCTGGACCTGCTGCTGTTTTCTGCTCTGCTCGTCGGCGTCAGCGACTATGCTGGTCCAACTGCTGTTGTCTGCTCTGCTCGTCGGCGTCAGCGACTGCGCTGGTCCTGCTGCTGTTTTCTGCTCTACTCGCCGGCGTCAGCAACTGCGCTGGTCCTGCTGCTGTTTTCTGCTCTGCTCGTCTGCGTCAGTGCCTGCGCTTGTCCTGCTGCTGCTCTCTGCTCTGCTCGTCAGCGACTGCGCTGGTCCTGCTGCTGTTTTCTGCTCTGCTCGTCGGCGTCAGTGACTGCGCTGTTCCTGCCTTTGTTTTCTGCTCTGCTCGTCGGCGTCAGCGACTGCGCTGGTCCTGCCGCTGTTTTCTGCTCTGCTCGTCGGCGTCAGCCACTACGCTGGTTCTGCTGCTGTCGTCTGCTCTGCTCGTCGGCGTCAGCGACTGCGCTGGTCCTGCTGCTGTTTTCTGCTCTGCTCGTTGGTGTCAACGACTGCGCTGTTCCTGCTGCTGTTGTCTGCTCTGCTCGTTGGCGTCAGCGACTGCGCTGGTCCTGCTGCTGTTGTCTGCTCTGCTCGTCGATATCAGCGCCTGCGCTGGTCCTGCTGCTGCTTTCTGCTCTGCTCGTCAGCGACTGCGCTGGTCCTGCTGCTGTTTTCTGCTCTGCTCGTCGGCGTCAGCGACTGCGATGGTCCTGCTGCTGTTTTCTGCTCTGCTCTTCGGCGTCAGCGACTGCGCTGGTCCTGCTGCTGTTTTCTGCTCTGCTTGTCGATATCAAGGCCTGCGCTGGTCCTGCTGCTACTTTCTGCTCTGCTCGTCAGCGACTGCGCTGGTCCTGCTGCTGTTTTCTGCTCTGCTCGTCGGCGTCAGCAACTGCGCTGGTCCTGCTGCTGTTTTCTGCTCTGCTCGTCGGTGTCAACGACTGCGCTGGTCCTGCCTTTGTTTTCTGCTCTGCTCGTTGGCGTCAGCGACTGCGGTGGTCCTGCTGCTGTTGTCTGCTCTGCTCGTCGGCGTCAGCGACTGCGCTGGTCCTGCTGCTGTTGTCTGCTCTGCTCGTCGGCGTCAGCGACTGCGCTGGTCCTGCTGCTGTTGTCTGCTCTGCTCGTCGGCGACAATGACTTTCCTGGTCCTGCTGCTGTTGTCTGCTCTGCTCGTCAGCATCAGCGACTGCGCTGACCCTGCTGCTGTTGTCTGCTCTGCTCGTCGGCCTCAGCGACTGCGCTGGTCCTGCTGCTGTTGTCTGCTCTGCTCGTCGGCGTCAGCGACTGCGCTGGTCCTGCTGCTGTTTTCTGCTCTGCTCGTCGGCGTCAGCGACTGCGCTGGTCCTGCTGCTGTTGTCTGATCTGCTCGTCGGCGACAGCGACTGCGCTGGTCCTGCTGCTGTTTTCTGCTCTGCTCGTCGGCGTCAGCGACTGCTCTGATCCTGCTGATGTTGTCTGCTCTGCTCGTTAGCGACTGCGCTGTTCCTGCTGCTGTTTTCTGCTCTGCTCGTCGGCGTCAGCGACTGCTCTGATCCTGCTGCTGTTGTCTGCTCTGCTCGTCGGCGTCAGCGACTGCGCTGGACCTGCTGCTGTTTTCTGCTCTGCTCGTCGGCGTCAGCGACTGCGCTGGTTCAACTGCTGTTGTCTGCTCTACTCGTCGGCGTCAGCAACTGCGCTGGTCCTGCTGCTGTTTTCTGCTCTACTCGTCGGCATCAGCGACTGCGCTGGTCCTGCTGCTGTTTTCTGCTCTGCTCGTTGGCGTCAGCGACTGCCCTGGTCCTGCAGCTGTTTTCTGCTCTGCTCGTCGGCGTCAGCGACTGCGCTGGTCCTGATGCTGTTTTCTGCTCTGCTCGTGGGCGTCAGCGACTGCACTGGTCCTAATGCTGTTGTCTGCTCTGCTCATCGATTTCAGCGCCTGCACTGGTCCTGCCTCTGTTTTCTGCTCTGCTCGTCGGCGTCAGCACCTGCGCTGGTCCTGCCGCTGTTTTCTGCTCTACTCGTCAGAGGCAGTGAGTGCGGTGGTCCTGCTGCTGTTTTCTGCTCTGCTTGTCGGCGTCAGCGACTGCGCTGATCCTGCTGCTCTTTTCTGCTCTGCTCGTTGGCGTCAGCGATTGCGCTGGTCCTGCCTCTGTTTTCTGCTCTGCTCGTTGGCGTCAGCGACTGCGATGGTCCAGCTGCTGTTTTCTGCTCTGCTCGTCGGCGTCAGCAACTGCGCTGGTCCTGCTGCTGTTTTCTGCTCTGCTCGTCGGTGTCAACGACTGCGCTTGACCTGCTGCTGTTGTCTGCTCTGCTCGTCGATATCAGCGACTCCGCTGGTCCTGCTGCTGTTGTCTGCTCTGCTCGTCGATATCAGCGACTGCGCTGGCCCTGCTGCTGTTGTCTGCTCTTCTCGGCGGCGTCAGCGACTGCGCGGGTCCTGCTGCTGTTGTCTGCTCTGCTCATCGATTTCAGCGCCTGCACTGGTCCTGCCTCTGTTTTCTGCTCTGCTCGTCGGCGTCAGCACCTGCGCTGGTCCTGCCGCTGTTTTCTGCTCTACTCGTCAGAGGCAGCGAGTGCGGTGGTCCTGCTGCTGTTTTCTGCTCTGCTTGTCGGCGTCAGCGACTGCGCTGATCCTGCTGCTCTTTTCTGCTCTGCTCGTTGGCGTCAGCGATTGCGCTGGTCCTGCCTCTGTTTTCTGCTCTGCTCGTTGGCGTCAGCGACTGCGATGGTCCAGCTGCTGTTTTCTGCTCTGCTCGTCGGCGTCAGCAACTGCGCTGGTCCTGCTGCTGTTTTCTGCTCTGCTCGTCGATATCAGCGACTGCGCTTGACCTGCTGCTGTTGTCTGCTCTGCTCGTCGATATCAGCGACTCCGCTGGTCCTGCTGCTGTTGTCTGCTCTGCTCGTCGATATCAGCGACTGCGCTTGACCTGCTGCTGTTGTCTGCTCTGCTCGTCGATATCAGCGACTCCGCTGGTCCTGCTGCTGTTGTCTGCTCTGCTCGTCGATATCAGCGACTGCGATGGTCCAGCTGCTGTTTTCTGCTCTGCTCGTCGGCGTCAGCAACTGCGCTGGTCCTGCTGCTGTTTTCTGCTCTGCTCGTCGGTGTCAACGACTGCGCTTGACCTGCTGCTGTTGTCTGCTCTGCTCGTCGATATCAGCGACTCCGCTGGTCCTGCTGCTGTTGTCTGCTCTGCTCGTCGATATCAGCGACTGCGCGGGTCCTGCTGCTGTTGTCTGCTCTGCTCGTCGGAGTCAGCGACTGCGCTGGTCCTGCTGCTGTTGTCTGCTCTGCTCGTAGGCGTCAGCGACTTTCCTGGTGCTGCTGCTGTTGTCTGCTCTGCTAGTCGGCGTCAGCGACTGCTCTGATCCTGCTGCTTTTGTCTGCTCTGCTCGTCAGCGTCAGCGACTGCTCTGATCCTGCTGCTGTTGTCTGCTCTGCTCGTCGGCGTCAGCCACTACGCTGTTTCTGCTGCTGTCGTCTGCTCTGCTCGTCGGCGTCAGCGACTGCGCTGGTCCTGCTGCTGTTTTCTGCTCTGCTCGTTGGTGTCAACGACTGCGCTGGTCCTGCTGCTGTTGTCTGCTCTGCTCGTTGGCGTCAGCGACTGCGCTGGTCCTGCTGCTGTTGTCTGCTCTGCTCGTCGATATCAGCACCTGCGCTGGTCCTGCTGCTGCTTTCTGCTCTGCTCGTCAGCGACTGCGCTGGTCCTGCTGCTGTTTTCTGCTCTGCTCGTCGGCGTCAGCGACTGCGATGGTCCTGCTGCTGTTTTCTGCTCTGCTCTTCGGCGTCAGCGACTGCGCTGGTCCTGCTGCTGTTTTCTGCTCTGCTCGTCGATTTCAGCGCCTGCGCTCGTCCTGCTGCTGCTCTCTGCTCTGCTCGTCAGCGACTGCGCTGGTCCTGCTGCTGTTTTCTGCTCTGCTCGTCGGCATCAGCGACTGTGCTGGTCATGCTGCTGTTTTCTGCTCTGCTCGTCGGCGTCAGTGACTGCGCTGGTCCTGCCTTTGTTTTCTGCTCTGCTCGTCGGCGTCAGCGACTGCTTTGGTCCTGCCGCTGTTTTCTGCTCTGCTCAACAGCTGCAGCGACTGCGCTGGTCCTGCTGCTGTTGTCTGCTCTGCTCGCCGGCGTCAGCGACTGCGCTGGTCCTGCTGCTGTTGTCTGCTCTGCTCGTCGGCGTCAGCGACTTTCCTGGTCCTGCTGCTGTTGTTTGCTCTGCTCATCAGCGACTGCGCTGATCCTGCTGCTGTTGTCTGCTCTGCTCGTCGGCCTCAGCGACTGCGCTTGTCCCGCTGCTGTTGTCTGCTCTGCTCGTCGGCGTCAGCGACTGCTCTGATCCTGCTGCTGTTGTCTGCTCTGCTCGTAAGCGACTGCACTGTTCCTGCTGCTGTTTTCTGCTCTGCTCATCGGCGTCAGCGACTGCTCTGATCCTGCTGCTGTTGTCTGCTCTGCTCGTCGGCGTCAGCAACTGCGCTGGACCTGCTGCTGTTTTCTGCTCTGCTCGTCGGCGTCAGCGACTATGCTGGTCCAACTGCTGTTGTCTGCTCTGCTCGTCGGCGTCAGCGACTGCGCTGGTCCTGCTGCTGTTTTCTGCTCTACTCGCCGGCGTCAGCAACTGCGCTGGTCCTGCTGCTGTTTTCTGCTCTGCTCGTCTGCGTCAGTGCCTGCGCTTGTCCTGCTGCTGCTCTCTGCTCTGCTCGTCAGCGACTGCGCTGGTCCTGCTGCTGTTTTCTGCTCTGCTCGTCGGCGTCAGTGACTGCGCTGGTCCTGCCTTTGTTTTCTGCTCTGCTCGTCGGCGTCAGCGACTGCGCTGGTCCTGCCGCTGTTTTCTGCTCTGCTCGTCGGCGTCAGCCACTACGCTGGTTCTGCTGCTGTCGTCTGCTCTGCTCGTCGGCGTCAGCGACTGCGCTGGTCCTGCTGCTGTTTTCTGCTCTGCTCGTTGGTGTCAACGACTGCGCTGTTCCTGCTGCTGTTGTCTGCTCTGCTCGTTGGCGTCAGCGACTGCGCTGGTCCTGCTGCTGTTGTCTGCTCTGCTCGTCGATATCAGCGCCTGCGCTGGTCCTGCTGCTGCTTTCTGCTCTGCTCGTCAGCGACTGCGCTGGTCCTGCTGCTGTTTTCTGCTCTGCTCGTCGGCGTCAGCGACTGCGATGGTCCTGCTGCTGTTTTCTGCTCTGCTCTTCGGCGTCAGCGACTGCGCTGGTCCTGCTGCTGTTTTCTGCTCTGCTTGTCGATATCAAGGCCTGCGCTGGTCCTGCTGCTACTTTCTGCTCTGCTCGTCAGCGACTGCGCTGGTCCTGCTGCTGTTTTCTGCTCTGCTCGTCGGCGTCAGCAACTGCGCTGGTCCTGCTGCTGTTTTCTGCTCTGCTCGTCGGTGTCAACGACTGCGCTGGTCCTGCCTTTGTTTTCTGCTCTGCTCATCGGCCTCAGCGACTGCGTTGGTCCTGCCCCTTTTTTCTGCTCTGCTAGTCAGCTGCAGCGACTGCGCTGGTCCTGCTGCTGTTGTCTGCTCTGCTCGCCGGCGTCAGCAACTGCGCTGGTCCTGCTGCTGTTGTCTGCTCTGCTCGTCGGCGTCAGCGACTGCGCTGGTCCTGCTGCTGTTGTCTGCTCTGCTCATCGGCGACAACAACTTTCCTTGTCCTGCTGCTGTTGTCTGCTCTGCTCGTCAGCGTCAGCGACTTTCCTGGTCCTGCTGCTGTTGTCTGATCTGCTCGTCGGCCTCAGCGACTGCGCATGTCCCGCTGCTGTTGTCTGCTCTGCTCGTCGGCGTCAGCGACTGCTCTGATCCTGCTGCTGTTGTCTGCTCTGCTCGTCGGCGTCAGCAACTGCACTGGTCCTGCTGCTGTTTTCTGCTATGTTCGTCGGCGTCAGCGACTGCGCTGGTCCTGCTGCTGTTGCCTGCTCTGCTCGTCGATTTCAGCGCCTGCGCTCGTCCTGCTGCTGCTCTCTGCTCTGCTCGTCAGCGACTGCGCTGGTCCTGCTGCTGTTTTCTGCTCTGCTCGTCGGCGTCAGCGACTGCGCTGGTCCTGCTGCTGTTTTCTGCTCTGCTCGTCGGCGTCAGTGACTGCGCTGGTCCTGCCTTTGTTTTCTGCTCTGCTCGTCGGCGTCAGCGACTGCTTTGGTCCTGCCGCTGTTTTCTGCTCTGCTCAACAGCTGCAGCGACTGCGCTGGTCCTGCTGCTGTTGTCTGCTCTGCTCGCCGGCGTCAGCGACTGCGCTGGTCCTGCTGCTGTTGTCTGCTCTGCTCGTCGGCATCAGCGACTGCGCTGGTCCTGCTGCTGTTGTCTGCTCTGCTCGTCGGCGACAACGACTGTCCTTGTCCTGCTGCTGTTGTCTGCTCTGCTCGTCGGCGTCAGCGACTTTCCTGGTCCTGCTGCTGTTGTTTGCTCTGCTCGTCAGCGACTGCGCTGATCCTGCTGCTGTTGTCTGCTCTGCTCGTCGGCCTCAGCGACTGCGCTTGTCCCGCTGCTGTTGTCTGCTCTGCTCGTCGGCGTCAGCGACTGCTCTGATCCTGCTGCTGTTGTCTGCTCTGCTCGTAAGCGACTGCACTGTTCCTGCTGCTGTTTTCTGCTCTGCTCATCGGCGTCAGCGACTGCTCTGATCCTGCTGCTGTTGTCTGCTCTGCTCGTCGGCGTCAGCAACTGCGCTGGACCTGCTGCTGTTTTCTGCTCTGCTCGTCGGCGTCAGCGACTATGCTGGTCCAACTGCTGTTGTCTGCTCTGCTCGTCGGCGTCAGCGACTGCGCTGGTCCTGCTGCTGTTTTCTGCTCTACTCGCCGGCGTCAGCAACTGCGCTGGTCCTGCTGCTGTTTTCTGCTCTGCTCGTCAGCGTCAGCGACTGCGCTGGTCCTGCTGCTGTTTTCTGCTCTGCTCGTCTGCGTCAGTGCCTGCGCTGGTCCTGCTGCTGCTCTCTGCTCTGCTCGTCAGCGACTGCGCTGGTCCTGCTGCTGTTTTCTGATCTGCTCATCGGCGTCAGTGACTGCGCTGGTCCTGCCTTTGTTTTCTGCTCTGCTCGTCGGCGTCAGCGACTGCGCTGGTCCTGCCGCTGTTTTCTGCTCTGCTCGTCGGCGTCAGCGACTGCGCTGATCCTGCTTCTGTTTTCTGCTCTGCTCGTCGGCGTCAGAGACTGTGGTGGTCCTGCTGCTGTTTTCTGCTCTGCTCGTTGGCGTCAGCGACTGCACTGGTCCTGCTGCTGTTTTCTGCTATGCTCGTCGGCGTCAGCGGCTGCTCTGGTCCTGCTGCTGTTGTCTGCTCTGCTCGTCAGCGTCAGCAACTGCGCAGATCCTGCTGCTGTTTTCTGCTCTGCTCGCTGGCGTCAGCGACTGCGCTGGTCCTGCCTCTGTTTTCTGCTCTGCTTGTCGGCGTCAGCGACTGCGCTGGTCCTGCTTCTGTTTTCTGCTCTGCTCGTCGGCGTCAGCGACTGCGCTGGTCCTGCTTCTGTTTTCTGCTCTGCTCGTCAGCGTCAGCGACTGCGCTGGTCCATCTGCTGTTGTCTGCTCTGCTCGTCGGCGTCAGCGACTGCGCTGGTCCCGCTGCTGTTTTCTGCTCTGCTAGTCGGCGTCAGCAACTGCACTGTTCCTGCCTCTGTTTTCTGCTCTGCTCATCGGCGTCAGCGACTGCGCTGGTCCTGCTGCTGTTGTCTGCTCTGCTCGTCGGCGTCAGCGACTGCGCTGGTCCTGCTGCTGCTTTCTGCTCTGCTTGTCAGCAACTGCGATGGTCCAGCTGCTGTTTTCTGCTCTGCTCGTCGGCGTCAGCGACTGCCCTGGTCCTGCAGCTGTTGTCTGCTCTGCTCGTCGATATCAGCGACTGCGCTGGTCCTGCTGCTGTTGTCTGCTCTGCTCGTCGGCGTCAGCGACTGCGCGGGTGCTGCTGCTGTTGTCTGCTCTGCTCGTCGGAGTCAGCGACTGCGCTTGTCCTGCTGCTGTTGTCTGCTCTGCTCGTCGGCGTCAGTGACTTTCCTGGTCCTGCTGATGTTGTCTGCTCTGCTCGTCGGCGTCAGCGACTGCGCTGATCCTGCTGCTGTTTTCTGCTCTGCTCGTCGGAGTCAGCGACTGCGCTTGTCCTGCTGCTGTTGTCTGCTCTGCTCGTCGGCGTCAGTGACTTTCCTGGTCCTGCTGCTGTTGTCTGCTCTGCTTGTCGGCGTCAGCGACTGCGCTGGTCCTGCTGCTGTTTTCTGCTCTGCTCGTTGGCGTCAGCGACTGCCCTGGTCCTGCAGTTGTTTTCTGCTCTGCTCGTCGGCGTCAGCGACTGCGCTGGTCCTTCTGCTGTTTTCTGCTCTGCTCGTGGGCGTCAGCGACTGCGCTGGTCCTAATGCTGTTGTCTGCTCTGCTCGTCGATTTCAGCGCCTGCGCTGGTCCTGCCTCTGTTTTCTGCTCTGCTCGTTGGTGTCAGCGACTGCCCTGGTCCTGCAGCTGTTTTCTGCTCTGCTCGTCGGCGTCAGCGACTGCGCTGGTCCTGCTGCTGTTTTCTGCTCTGCTCGTGGGCGTCAGCGACTGCGCTGGTCCTAATGCTGTTGTCTGCTCTGCTCGTCGATTTCAGCGCCTGCGCTGGTCCTGCCTCTGTTTTCTGCTCTGCTCGTCGGCGTCAGCACCTGCGCTGGTCCTGCCGCTGTTTTCTGCTCTACTCGTCAGCGGCAGCGACTGCGGTGGTCCTGCTGCTGTTTTCTGCTCTGCTCGTCGGCGTCAGCGACTGCGCTGATCCTGCTGCTCTTTTCTGCTCTGCTCGTTGGCGTCAGCGATTGCGCTGGTCCTGCCTCTGTTTTCTGCTCTGCTCGTCGGCGTCAGCGACTGCGATGGTCCAGCTGCTGTTTTCTGCTCTGCTCGTCGGCGTCAGCAACTGCGCTGGTCCTGCTGCTGTTTTCTGCTCTGCTCGTCGGCGTCAGTGACTGCGCTGGTCCAGCTGCTGTTTTCTGCTCTGCTCATCTGCGCCTGCGACTGCGATGGTCCTGCTGCTTTTTTCTGCTCTGCTCCTTGGCGTCAGCGACTGAGCTGGTCCTGCTGCTGTTTTCTGCTCTGCTCTTCGATATCAGCGACGGCGCTGGTCCTGCTGCTGTTGTCTGCTCTGCTCGTCGATATCAGCGACTGCTCTGGTGCTGCTGCTGTTGTCTGTTCTGCTCGTCGGCGTCAGCTACTGCGCGGGTCCTGCTGCTGTTGTCTGCTCTGCTCGTCGGAGTCAGCGACTGCGCTGGTCCTGCTGCTGTTGTCTGCTCTGCTCGTCGGCGTCAGCGACTTTCCTGGTCCTGCTGCTGTTGTCTGCTCTGCTAGTCGGTGTCAGCGACTGCTCTGATCCTGCTGCTTTTGTCTGCTCTGCTCGTCGGCGTCAGCGACTGCGCGGGTCCTGCTGCTGTTGTCTGCTCTGCTCGTCGGAGTCAGCCACTGCGCTTGTCCTGCTGCTGTTGTCTGCTCTGCTCGTCGGCGTCAGTGACTTTCCTGGTCCTGCTGCTATTGTCTGCTCTGCTCGTCGGCGTCAGCGAAAGCGCTGATCCTGCTGCTGTTGTCTGCTCTGCTCGTCAGCGACTGGGCTGGTCCTGCTGCTGTTGTCTGCTCTGCTCGTCGGCGTCAGCGACTTTCCTGGTCCTGCTTCTGTTTTCTGCTCTGCTCGTCGATATCAAGGCCTGCGCTGGTCCTGCTGCTGCTTTCTGCTCTGCTCGTCAGCGACTGCGCTGGTCCTGCTGCTGTTTTCTGCTATGCTCGTCGGCGTCAGCGACTGCGCTGGTCCTGCTGCTGTTGTCTGCTCTGCTTGTCGATATCAGTGACTGACTGCGCTTGTCCTGCTGCTGTTGTCTGCTCTGCTCGTCGATTTCAGCGCCTGCGCTGGTCCTGCTGCTGCTTTCTGCTCTGCTCGTCGGCGACAATGACTTTCCTGGTCCTGCTGCTGTTGTCTGCTCTGCTCGTCAGCATCAGCGACTGCGCTGACCCTGCTGCTGTTGTCTGCTCTGCTCGTCGGCGTCAGCGACTGCGCTGGTCCTGCTGCTGTTTTCTGCTCTTCTCGTCGGCGTCAGCGACTGCGCTGGTCCTGCTGCTGTTGTCTGCTCTGCTCGTCGGCGACAGCGACTGCGCTGGTCCTGCTGCTGTTTTCTGCTCTGCTCGTCGGCGTCAGCGACTGCTCTGATCCTGCTGCTGTTGTCTGCTCTGCTCGTTAGCGACTGCGCTGTTCCTGCTGCTGTTTTCTGCTCTGCTCGTCGGCGTCAGCGACTGCTCTGATCCTGCTGCTGTTGTCTGCTCTGCTCGTCGGCGTCAGCGACTGCGCTGGACCTGCTGCTGTTTTCTGCTCTGCTCGTCGGCGTCAGCGACTGCGCTGGTCCAACTGCTGTTGTCTGCTCTACTCGTCGGCGTCAGCAACTGCGCTGGTCCTGCTGCTGTTTTCTGCTCTACTCGTCGGCGTCAGCGACTGCGCTGGTCCTGCTGCTGTTTTCTGCTCTGCTCGTTGGCGTCAGCGACTGCCCTGGTCCTGCAGCTGTTTTCTGCTCTGCTCGTCGGCGTCAGCGACTGCGCTGGTCCTGATGCTGTTTTCTGCTCTGCTCGTGGGCGTCAGCGACTGCGCTGGTCCTAATGCTGTTGTCTGCTCTGCTCGTCGATTTCAGCGCCTGCACTGGTCCTGCCTCTGTTTTCTGCTCTGCTCGTCGGCGTCAGCACCTGCGCTGGTCCTGCCGCTGTTTTCTGCTCACATCGTCAGCGGCAGCGACTGCGGTGGTCCTGCTGCTGTTTTCTGCTCTGCTCGTCGGCGTCAGCGACTGCGCTGATCCTGCTGCTCTTTTCTGCTCTGCTCGTTGACGTCAGCGATTGCGCTGGTCCTGCCTCTGTTTTCTGCTCTGCTCGTCGGCGTCAGCACCTGCGCTGGTCCTGCCGCTGTTTTCTGCTCACATCGTCAGCGGCAGCGACTGCGGTGGTCCTGCTGCTGTTTTCTGCTCTGCTCTTCGATATCAGCGACTGCGCTGGTCCTGCTGCTGTTGTCTGCTCTGCTCGTCGATATCAGCGACTGCTCTGGTGCTGCTGCTGTTGTCTGCTCTGCTCGTCGGTGTCAGCGACTGCGCGGGTCCTGCTGCTGTTGTCTGCTCTGCTCGTCGGCGTCAGCGACTTTCCTGGTCCTGCTGCTGTTGTCTGCTCTGCTAGTCGGCGTCAGCGACTGCTCTGATCCTGCTGCTTTTGTCTGCTCTGCTCGTCAGCGTCAGCGACTGCTCTGATCCTGCTGCTGTTGTCTGCTCTGCTCGTCGGCGTCAGGCACTACGCTGGTTCTGCTGCTGTTGTCTGCTCTGCTCGTCGGCGTCAGCTACTGAGCTGGTCCTGCTGCTGTTTTCTGCTCTGCTCGTCTGTGTCAACGACTGCGCTTGACCTGCTGCTGATGTCTGCTCTGCTCGTCGATATCAGCGACTGCGCTGGTCCTGCTGCTGTTGTCTGCTCTGCTCGTCGATATCAGCGACTGCGCTGGTCCTGCTGCTGTTGTCTGCTCTGCTCGGCGGTGTCAGCGACTGCGCGGGTCCTGCTGCTGTTGTCTGCTCTGCTCGTCGGAGTCAGCGACTGCGCTGGTCCTGCTGCTGTTGTCTGCTCTGCTCGTAGGCGTCAGCGACTTTCCTGGTGCTGCTGCTGTTGTCTGCTCTGCTCGTCGGCGTCAGCGAAAGCGCTGATCCTGCTGCTGTTGTCTGCTCTGCTCGTCAGCGACTGGGCTGGTCCTGCTGCTGTTGTCTGCTCTGTTCGTCGGCGTCAGCGACTTTCCTGGTCCTGCTTCTGTTTTCTGCTCTGCTCGTCGATATCAAGGCCTGCGCTGGTCCTGCTGCTGCTTTCTGCTCTGCTCGTCAGCGACTGCGCTGGTCCTGCTGCTGTTTTCTGCTATGCTCGTCGGCGTCAGCGACTGCGCTGGTCCTGCTGCTGTTGTCTGCTCTGCTTGTCGATATCAGTGACTGACTGCGCTTGTCCTGCTGCTGTTGTCTGCTCTGCTCGTCGATTTCAGCGCCTGCGCTGGTCCTGCTGCTGCTTTCTGCTCTGCTCGTCGGTGTCAGCGACTGCGCTGGTCCTGCTGCTGTTTTCTGCTCTGCTCGTCGGCGTCAGTGACTGCGCTTGTCCTGCCTTTGTTTTCTGCTCTGCTCGTCGGCTTCAGCGACTGCATTGGTCCTGCTGCTGTTTTCTGCTCTGCTCGTCAGCTGCAGCGACTGCGCTGGTCCTGCTGCTGTTGTCTCCTCTGCTCGTCGGCGTCAGCGACTGCGCTGGTCCTGCTGCTGTTGTCTGCTCTGCTCGTCGGCGACAATGACTTTCCTGGTCCTGCTGCTGTTGTCTGCTCTGCTCGTCAGCATCAGCGACTGCGCTGACCCTGCTGCTGTTGTCTGCTCTGCTCGTCGGCGTCAGCGACTGTGCTGGTCCTGCTGCTGTTTTCTGCTCTTCTCGTCGGCGTCAGCGACTGCGCTGGTCCTGCTGCTGTTGTCTGCTCTGCTCGTCGGCGACAGCGACTGCGCTGGTCCTGCTGCTGTTTTCTGCTCTGCTCGTCGGCGTCAGCGACTGCTCTGATCCTGCTGCTGTTGTCTGCTCTGCTCGTTAGCGACTGCGCTGTTCCTGCTGCTGTTTTCTGCTCTGCTCGTCGGCGTCAGCGACTGCTCTGATCCTGCTGCTGTTGTCTGCTCTGCTCGTCGGCGTCAGCGACTGCGCTGGACCTGCTGCTGTTTTCTGCTCTGCTCGTCGGCGTCAGCGACTGCGCTGGTCCAACTGCTGTTGTCTGCTCTACTCGTCGGCGTCAGCAACTGCGCTGGTCCTGCTGCTGTTTTCTGCTCTACTCGTCGGCGTCAGCGACTGCGCTGGTCCTGCTGCTGTTTTCTGCTCTGCTCGTTGGCGTCAGCGACTGCCCTGGTCCTGCAGCTGTTTTCTGCTCTGCTCGTCGGCGTCAGCGACTGCGCTGGTCCTGATGCTGTTTTCTGCTCTGCTCGTGGGCGTCAGCGACTGCGCTGGTCCTAATGCTGTTGTCTGCTCTGCTCGTCGATTTCAGCGCCTGCACTGGTCCTGCCTCTGTTTTCTGCTCTGCTCGTCGGCGTCAGCACCTGCGCTGGTCCTGCCGCTGTTTTCTGCTCACATCGTCAGCGGCAGCGACTGCGGTAGTCCTGCTGCTGTTTTCTGCTCTGCTCGTCGGCGTCAGCGACTGCGCTGATCCTGCTGCTCTTTTCTGCTCTGCTCGTTGGCGTCAGCGATTGCGCTGGTCCTGCCTCTGTTTTCTGCTCTGCTCGTCGGCGTCAGCACCTGCGCTGGTCCTGCCGCTGTTTTCTGCTCACATCGTCAGCGGCAGCGACTGCGGTGGTCCTGCTGCTGTTTTCTGCTCTGCTCTTCGATATCAGCGACTGCGCTGGTCCTGCTGCTGTTGTCTGCTCTGCTCGTCGATATCAGCGACTGCTCTGGTGCTGCTGCTGTTGTCTGCTCTGCTCGTCGGTGTCAGCGACTGCGCGGGTCCTGCTGCTGTTGTCTGCTCTGCTCGTCGGCGTCAGCGACTTTCCTGGTCCTGCTGCTGTTGTCTGCTCTGCTAGTCGGCGTCAGCGACTGCTCTGATCCTGCTGCTTTTGTCTGCTCTGCTCGTCAGCGTCAGCGACTGCTCTGATCCTGCTGCTGTTGTCTGCTCTGCTCGTCGGCGTCAGGCACTACGCTGGTTCTGCTGCTGTTGTCTGCTCTGCTCGTCGGCGTCAGCTACTGAGCTGGTCCTGCTGCTGTTTTCTGCTCTGCTCGTCTGTGTCAACGACTGCGCTTGACCTGCTGCTGTTGTCTGCTCTGCTCGTCGATATCAGCGACTGCGCTGGTCCTGCTGCTGTTGTCTGCTCTGCTCGTCGATATCAGCGACTGCGCTGGTCCTGCTGCTGTTGTCTGCTCTGCTCGGCGGCGTCAGCGACTGCGCGGGTCCTGCTGCTGTTGTCTGCTCTGCTCGTCGGAGTCAGCGACTGCGCTGGTCCTGCTGCTGTTGTCTGCTCTGCTCGTAGGCGTCAGCGACTTTCCTGGTGCTGCTGCTGTTGTCTGCTCTGCTAGTCGGCGTCAGCGACTGCTCTGATCCTGCTGCTTTTGTCTGCTCTGCTCGTCAACGTCAGCGACTGCTCTGATCCTACTGCTGTTGTCTGCTCTGCTCGTCGGCGTCAGCCACTACGCTGGTTCTGCTGCTGTTGTCTGCTCTGCTCCTCGGCGTCAGCGACTGCGCTGGACCTGCTGCTGTTGTCTGCTCTGCTCGTTGGCGTCAGCGACTGCGCTGGTCCTGCTGCTGTTGTCTGCTCTGCTCGTCGATATCAGCGCCTGCGCTGGTCCTGCTGCTGCTTTCTGCTCTGCTCGTCAGCGACTGCGCTGGTCCTGCTGCTGTTTTCTGCTCTGCTCGTCGGCGTCAGCGACTGCGATGGTTCTGCTGCTGTTTTCTGCTCTGCTCTTCGGCGTCAGCGACTGCGCTGGTCCTGCAGCTGTTTTCTGCTCTGCTTGTCGATATCAAGGCCTGCGCTGATCCTGCTGCTACTTTCTGCTCTGCTCGTCAGCGACTGCGCTGGTCCTGCTGCTGTTTTCTGCTATGTTCGTCTGCGTCAGCGACTGCGCTGGTCCTGCTGCTGTTGCCTGCTCTGCTCGTCGATTTCATCGCCTGCACTCGTCCTGCTGCTGCTCTCTGCTCTGCTCGTCAGCGACTGCGCTGGTCCTGCTGCTGTTTTCTGCTCTGCTCGTCGGCATCAGTGACTGCGCTGGTCCTGCTGCTGTTTTCTGCTCTGCTCGTCGGCGTCAGTGACTGCGCTGGTCCTGCCTTTGTTTTCTGCTCTGCTCGTCGGCCTCAGCGACTGCGTTGGTCCTGCCGCTGTTTTCTGCTCTGCTAGTCAGCTGCAGCGACTGCGCTGGTCCTGCTGCTGTTGTCTGCTCTGCTCGTCGGCGTCAGCGACTGCACTGGTCCTGCTGCTGTTGTCTGCTCTGCTCATCGGCGACAACAACTTTCCTTGTCCTGCTGCTGTTGTCTGCTCTGCTCGTCGGCGTCAGCAACTTTCCTGGTCCTGCTGCTGTTGTCTGCTCTGCTCGTCGGCCTCAGCGACTGCGCATGTCCCGCTGCTGTTGTCTGCTCTGCTCGTCGGCGTCAGCGACTGCTCTGATCCTGCTGCTGTTGTCTGCTCTGCTCGTCGGCGTCAGCAACTGCGCTGGTCCTGCTGCTGTTTTCTGCTATGTTCGTCGGCGTCAGCGACTGCGCTGGTCCTGCTGCTGTTGCCTGCTCTGCTCGTCGATTTCAGCGCCTGCGCTCGTCCTGCTGCTGCTCTCTGCTCTGCTCGTCAGCGACTGCGCTGGTCCTGCTGCTGTTTTCTGCTCTGCTCGTTGGCGTCAGCGACTGCGCTGGTCCTGCTGCTGTTTTCTGCTCTTCTCGTCGGCGTCAGTGACTGCGCTGGTCCTGCCTTTGTTTTCTGCTCTGCTCGTCGGCGTCAGCGACTGCTTTGGTCCTGCTGCTGTTTTCTGCTCTGCTCGTCAGCTGCAGCGACTGCGCTGGTCCTGCTGCTGTTGTCTGCTCTGCTCGCCGGCGTCAGCGACTGCGCTGGTCCTGCTGCTGTTGTCTGCTCTGCTCGTCGGCGTCAGCGACTGCGCTGGTCCTGCTGCTGTTGTCTGCTCTGCTCGTCGGCGACAACGACTTTCCTTGTCCTAATGCTGTTGTCTGCTCTGCTCGTCGGCGTCAGTGACTTTCCTGGTCCTGCTGCTGTTGTTTGCTCTGCTCGTCAGCGACTGCGCTGATCCTGCTGCTGTTGTCTGCTCTGCTCGTCGGCCTCAGCGACTGCGCTTGTCCCGCTGCTGTTGTCTGCTCTGCTCGTCGGCGTCAGCGACTGCTCTGATCCTGCTTCTGTTGTCTGCTCTGCTCGTAAGCGACTGCACTGTTCCTGCTGCTGTTTTCTGCTCTGCTCATCGGCGTCAGCGACTGCTCTGATCCTGCTGCTCTTGTCTGCTCTGCTCGTCGGCGTCAGCAACTGCGCTGGACCTGCTGCTGTTTTCTGCTCTGCTCGTCGGCGTCAGCGACTATGCTGGTCCAACTGCTGTTGTCTGCTCTGCTCGTCGGCGTCAGCGACTGCGCTGGTCCTGCTGCTGTTTTCTGCTCTACTCGTCGGCGTCAGCAACTGCGCTGGTCCTGCTGCTGTTTTCTGCTCTGCTCGTCAGCGTCAGCGACTGCGCTGGTCCTGCTGCTGTTTTCTGCTCTGCTCGTCTGCATCAGTGCCTGCGCTGGTCCTGCTGCTGCTCTCTGCTCTGCTCGTCAGCGACTGCGCTGGTCCTGCTGCTGTTTTCTGCTCTGCTCGTCGGCGTCAGTGACTGCGCTGGTCCTGCCTTTGTTTTCTGCTCTGCTCGTCGGCGTCAGCGACTGCGCTGGTCCTGCTGCTGTTTTCTGCTCTACTCTTCGATATCAGCGACTGCGCTAGTCCTGCTGCTGTTGTCTGCTCTGCTCGTCGATATCAGCGACTGCGCTGGTCCTGCTGCTGTTGTTTGCTCTGCTCGTCAGCGTCAGCGACTGCGCGGGTCCTGCTGCTGTTGTCTGCTCTGCTCGTCGGAGTCAGCGACTGCGCTGGTCCGGCTGCTGTTGTCTGCTCTTCTCGTCGGCGTCAGCGACTTTCCTGGTCCTGCTGCTGTTGTCTGCTCTGCTCGTCGGCGTCAGCGACTGCGCTGATCCTGCTGCTGTTGTCTGCTCTGCTCGTCAGCGACTACGCTGGTCCTGCTGCTGTTGTCTGCTCTGCTCGTCGGCGTCAGCGACTTTCCTGGTCCTGCTGCTGTTGTCTGCTCTGCTAGTCGGCGTCAGCGACTGCTCAGATCCTGCTGCTTTTGTCTGCTTTGCTCATCAGCGTCAGCGACTGCTCTGATCCTGCTGCTGTTGTCTGCTCTGCTCGTCGGCGTCAGCCACTACGCTGGTTCTGCTGCTGTTGTCTGCTCTGCTCGTCGGCGTCAGTGACTGCGCTGGTCCTGCTGCTGTTGTCTTCTCTGCTCGGCGATATCAGCGCCTGCGCTGGTCCTGCTGCTGTCTTCTGCTCCGCTTATCGGCGTCAGCGACTGCACTGGACCTGCTGCTGTTGTCTGCTCTGCTCGTTGGCGTCAGCGACTGCCCTGGTCCTGCTGCTGTTGTCTGCTCTGCTCGTCGATATCAGCGCCTGCGCTGGTCCTGCTGCTGCTTTCTGCTCTGCTCGTCAGTGACTGCGCTGGTCCTACTGCTGTTTTCTGCTCTGCTCGTCGGCGTCAGCGACTGCGATGGTCCTGCTGCTGTTTTCTGCTCTGCTCGTCGGCGTCAGCGACTGCGCTGGTCCTGCTGCTGTTTTCTGCTCTGCTTGTTGATATCAAGGCCTGCGCTGGTCCTGCTGCTGTTTTCTGCTATGCTCGTCGGCGTCAGCGACTGCGCTGGTCCTGCTGCTGTTGCCTGCTCTGCTCGTTGATTTCAGCGCCTGCGCTGGTCCTGCTGCTGCTCTCTGCTCTGCTCGTCAGCGACTGCGCTGGTCCTGCTGCTGTTTTCTGCTCTGCTCGTCGGCAACAGTGACTGCGCTGGTCCTGCCTTTGTTTTCTGCTCTGCTCGTCAGCTGCAGCGACTGCGCTGGTCCTGCTGCTGTTGTCTGCTCTGCTCGCCGGCGTCAGCGACTGCGCTGGATCTGCTGCTGTTGTCTGCCCTGCTCGTCGGCGTCAGCGACTGCGCTGGTCCTGCTGCTGTTGTCTGCTCTGCTCGTCGGCGACAATGACTTTCCTGGTCCTGCTGCTGTTGTTTGCTCTGCTCGTCAGCGTCAGCGACTGCACTGATCCTGCTGCTGTTGTCTGCTCTGTTCGTCGGCCTCAGCGACTGCGCTTGTCCCGCTGCTGTTGTCTGCTCTGCTCGTCGGCGTCAGCGACTGCTCTGATCCTGCTGCTGTTGTCTGCTCTGCTCGTAAGCGACTGCGCTGTTCCTGCTGCTGGTGTCTGCTCTGCTCGTCGGCGTCAGCGACTACGCTGGTCCAACTGCTGTTGTCTGCTCTGCTCGTCGGCGTCAGCAACTGCGCTGGTCCTGCTGCTGTTTTCTGCTCTACTCGTCGGCGTCAGCAACTGCGCTGGTCTTGCTGCTGTTGTCTGCTCTGCTCGTCGGCGTCAGCGACTGCGCTGGTCCTGCTGCTGTTTTCTGTTCTGCTCGTCTGCGTCAGCGCCTGCGCTGGTCCTGCTGTTGCTCTCTGCTCTGCTCGTCAGCGACTGCGCTGGTCCTGCTGCTGTTTTCTGCTCTGCTCGTTGGCGTCAGGGACTGCGCTGGTCCTGCTGCTGTTTTCTGCTCTGCTCGTCGGCGTCAGTGACTGCGCTTGTCCTGCCTTTGTTTTCTGCTCTGCTCGTCGGCGTCAGCGACTGCGCTGGTCCTGCCGCTGTTTTCTGCTCTGCTCGTCGGAGTCAGCGACTGCGCTGGTCCTGCCTCTGTTTTCTGCTCTGCTCATCGGCGTCAGCGACCGCGATGGTCCAGCTGCTGTTTTCTGCTCTGCTCGTCGGCGTCAGTGACTGCGGTGGTCCTGCTGCTGTTTTCTGCTATGCTCGTCGGCGTCAGCGGCTGCTCTGGTCCTTCTGCTGTTGTCTGCTCTGCTCGTCGGCGTCAGTGACTGCGCTGATCCTGCTGCTGTTTTCTGCTATGCTCGTTGGCGTCAGCAACTGCGCTGTTCCTGCCTCTGTTTTCTGCTCTGCTCGTCAGCGTCAGCGACTGCGCTGGTCCTGCCGCTGTTTTCTGCTCTGCTCGTCGGCGTCAGCGACTGCGCTGGTCCTGCTTCTGTTTTCTGCTCTGCTCGTCGGCGTCAGCGACTGCGCTGGTCCTGCTGCTGTTGTCTGCTCTGCTCGTCGGCGTCAGCGACTTTCCTGGTCCTGCTGCTGTTGTCTGCTCTGCTAGTCGGCGTCAGCGACTGCTCTGATCCTGCTGCTTTTGTCTGCTCTGCTCGTCGGCATCAGCCACTACGCTGGTTCTGCTGCTGTTGTCTGCTCTGCTCGTCGATATCAGCGCCTGCGCTGGTCCTGCTGCTGTTTTCTGCTCCGCTTATCTGCGTCAGCGACTGCGCTGGACCTGCTGCTGTTGTCTGCTCTGCTCGTTGGCGTCAGCGACTGCGCTGGTCCTGCTGTTGTTGTCTGCTCTGCTCGTCGATATCAGCCCCTGCGCTGTTCCTGCTGCTGCTTTCTGCTCTGCTCGTCAGCGACTGCGCTGGTCCTGCTGCTGTTTTCTGCTCTGCTCGTCGGCGTCAGCGACTGCGATGGTCCTGCTGCTGTTTTCTGCTCTGCTCGTCGGCAAATGCGCTGGTCCTGCTGCTGTTTTCTGCTCTGCTTGTCGATATCAAGGCCTGCGCTGGTCCTGCTGCTGCTTTCTGCTCTGCTATTCAGCGACTGCGCTGGTCCGGCTGCTGTTTTCTGCTATACTCGTCGGAGTCTGTGACTGCGCTGGTCCTGCTGCTGTTGCCTGCTCTGCTCGTCGATTTCAGCGCATGCGCTGGTCCTGCTGCTGCTCTCTGCTCTGCTCGTCAGCGACTGCGCTGGTCCTGCTGCTGTTTTCTGCTCTGCTCGTCGGCGTCAGCGACTGCGCGGGTCCTGCTGCTGTTTTCTGCTCTGCTCGTCGGCGTCAGTGACTGCGCTGGTCCTGCCTTTATTTTCTGCTCTGCTCGTCGGCGTCAGCAACTGCGTTGGTCCTGCCGCTGTTTTCTGCTCTGCTCGTCAGCTGCAGCGACTGCGCTGGTCCTGCTGCTGTTGTCTGCTCTGCTCGCCGGCGTCAGCGACTGCGCTGGTCCTGCTGCTGTTGTCTGCTCTGCTCGTCGGCGTCAGCGACTGCGCTGGTCCTGCTGCTGTTGTCTGCTCTGCTCGTCGGCGACAACGACTTTCCTTTTCCTGCTGCTGTTGTCTGCTCTGCTCGTCAGCGACTTTCCTGGTCCTGCTGCTGTTGTTTGCTCTGCTCGTCAGCGTCAGCGACTGCGCTGATCCTGCTGCTGTTGTCTGCTCTGCTCCTCGGCCTCAGCGACTGCGCTTGTCCCGCTGCTGTTGTCTGCTCTGCTCGTCGGCGTCAGCGACTGCTCTGATCCTGCTGCTGTTGTCTGCTCTGCTCGTAAGCGACTGCGCTGTTCCTGCTTCTGTTTTCTGCTCTGCTCGTCTGCGTCAGCAACTGCCTCGAACGTGCTGCTGATGTCTGCTCTGCTCGTCGGCGTCAGCAACTGCGCTGGTCCTGCTGCTGTTTTCTGCTCTGCTAGTCGGCGTCAGCGACTGCGCTGGTCCTGCTGCTGTTTTCTGCTCTGCTCGTCTTCGTCAGCGACTATGCTGGTCCAACTGCTGTTGTCTGCTCTGCTCGTCGGCGTCAGCGACTGCGCTGGTCCTGCTGCTGCTCACTGCTCTGCTCGTCAGCGACTGCGCTGGTCCTGCTGCTGTTGTCTGCTCTGCTCGTCGGCGTCAGCGACTACGCTGGTCCAACTGCTGTTGTCTGCTCTGCTCGTCGGCGTCAGCGACTGCGCTGGTCCTGCTGCTGTTTTCTGCTCTGCTCGTTGGCGTCAGCGACTGCGGTGGTCCTGCTGCTGTTTTCTGCTCTGCTCGTCGGTGTCAGCGACTGCGCTGGTCCTGCTGCTGTTGTTTGCTCTGCACGTCAGCGTCAGTGACTGCGCTGATCCTGCTGCTGTTGTCTGCTCTGCTCGTCGGCCTCAGCGACTGCGCTTGTCCCGCTGCTGTTGTCTGCTCTGCTCGTCGGCGTCAGCGACTGCTCTGATCCTGCTGCTGTTGTCTGCTCTGCTCGTAAGCGACTGCGCTGTTCCTGCTTCTGTTTTCCTCTCTGCTCGTCTGCGTCAGCAACTGCCTCGAACGTGCTGCTGATGTCTGCTCTGCTCGTCGGCGTCAGCCACTACGCTGGTTCTGCTGCTGTTGTCTGCTCTGCTCGTCGGCGTCAGTGACTGCGCTGGTCCTTCTGCTGTTGTCTGCTCTGCTCGTCGATATCAGCGCCTGCGCTGGTCCTGCTGCTGTTTTCTGCTCCGCTTATCTGCGTCAGCGACTGCACTGGACCTGCTGCTGTTGTCTGCTCTGCTCGTTGGCGTCAGCGACTGCCCTGGTCCTGCTGCTGTTGTCTGCTCTGCTCGTTGATATCAGCGACTGCGCTGGTCCTGCTGCTGTTTTCTGCTCTGCTCGTCGGCGTCAGCGACTGCGATGGTCCTGCTGCTGTTTTCTGCTCTGCTCGTCGGCGTCAGCGACTGCGCTGGTCCTGCTGCTGTTTTCTGCTCTGCTTGTCGATATCAAGGCCTGCGCTGGTCCTGCTGCTGTTTTCTGCTATGCTCGTTGGCGTCAGCGACTGCGCTGGTCCTGCTGCTGTTGCCTGCTCTGCTCGTTGATTTCAGCGCCTGCGCTGGTCCTGCTGCTGCTCTCTGCTCTGCTCGTCAGCGACTGCGCTGGTCCTGCTGCTGTTTTCTGCTCTGCTCGTCGGCATCAGTGACTGCGCTGGTCCTGCCTTTGTTTTCTGCTCTGCTCGTCAGCTGCAGCGACTGCGCTGGTCCTGCTGCTGTTGTCTGCTCTGCTCGCCGGCGTCAGCGACTGCGCTGGATCTGCTGCTGTTGTCTGCTCTGCTCGTCGGCGTCAGCGACTGCGCTGGTCCTGCTGCTGTTGTCTGCTCTGCTCGTCGGCGACAATGACTTTCCTTGTCCTGCTGCTGTTGTCTGCTCTGCTCGTCGGCGTCAGCGACTTTCCTGGTCCTGCTGCTGTTGTTTGCTCTGCTCGTCAGCGTCAGCGACTGCACTGATCCTGCTGCTGTTGTCTGCTCTGTTCGTCGGCCTCAGCGACTGCGCTTGTCCCGCTGCTGTTGTCTGCTCTGCTCGTCGGCGTCAGCGACTGCTCTGATCCTGCTGCTGTTGTCTGCTCTGCTCGTAAGCGACTGCGCTGTTCCTGCTGCTGTTGTCTGCTCTGCTCGTCGGCGTCAGCGACTACGCTGGTCCAACTGCTGTTGTCTGCTCTGCTCGTCGGCGTCAGCAACTGCGCTGGTCCTGCTGCTGTTTTCTGCTCTACTCGTCGGCGTCAGCAACTGCACTGGTCTTGCTGCTGTTGTCTGCTCTGCTCGTCGGCGTCAGCGACTGCGCTGGTCCTGCTGCTGTTTTCTGTTCTGCTCGTCTGCGTCAGCGCCTGCACTGGTCCTGCTGCTGCTCTCTGCTCTGCTCGTCAGCGACTGCGCTGGTCCTGCTGCTGTTTTCTGCTCTGCTCGTTGGCGTCAGGGACTGCGCTGGTCCTGCTGCTGTTTTCTGCTCTGCTCGTCGGCGTCAGTGACTGCGCTTGTCCTGCCTTTGTTTTCTGCTCTGCTCGTCGGCGTCAGCGACTGCGCTGGTCCTGCCGCTGTTTTCTGCTCTGCTCGTCAGCGTCAGCGACTGTGCTGATCCTGCTTCTGTTTTCTGCTCTGCTCGTCGGAGTCAGCGACTGCGCTGGTCCTGCCTCTGTTTTCTGCTCTGCTCATCGGCGTCAGCGACCGCGATGGTCCAGCTGCTGTTTTCTGCTCTGCTCGTCGGCGTCAGTGACTGCGGTGGTCCTGCTGCTGTTTTCTGCTCTGCTCGTCGGCGTCAGCAACTGCGCTGGTCCTGCTGCTGTTTTCTGCTATGCTCGTCGGCGTCAGCGCCTGCTCTGGTCCTGCTGCTTTTGTCTGCTCTGCTCGTCGGCGTCAGCGACTGCGCTGATCCTGCTGCTGTTTTCTGCTCTGCTCGTTGGCGTCAGCAACTGCGCTGGTCCTGCCTCTGTTTTCTGCTCTGCTCGTCGGCGTCAGCCACTACGCTGGTTCTGCTGCTGTTGTCTGCTCTGCTCGTCGATATCAGCGCCTGCGCTGGTCCTGCTGCTGTTTTCTGCTCCGCTTATCGGCGTCAGCGACTGCGCTGGACCTGCTGCTGTTGTCTGCTCTGCTCGTTGGCGTCAGCGACTGCGCTGTTCCTGCTGCTGTTGTCTGCTCTGCTCGTCGATATCAGCCCCTGCGCTGGTCCTGCTGCTGCTTTCTGCTCTGCTCATCAGCGACTGCGCTGGTCCTGCTGCTGTTTTCTGCTCTGCTCGTCAGCGTCAGCGACTGCGATGGTCCTGCTGCTGTTTTCTGCTCTGCTCGTCGGCGTCAGCGACTGCACTGGTCCTGCTGCTGTTTTCTGCTCTGCTTGTCGATATCAAGGCCTGCGCTGGTCCTGCTGCTGCTTTCTGCTCTGCTCGTCAGCGACTGCGCTGGTCCAGCTGCTGTTTTCTGCTATGCTCGTCGGAGTCAGCGACTGTGCTGGTCCTGCTGCTGTTGCCTGCTCTGCTCGTCGATTTCAGCGCCTGCGCTGGTCCTGCTGCTGCTCTCTGCTCTGCTCGTCAGCGACTGCGCTGGTCCTGCTGCTGTTTTCTGCTCTGCTCGTCGGCGTCAGCGACTGCGCGGGTCCTGCTGCTGTTTTCTGCTCTGCTCGTCGGCGTCAGTGACTGCGCTGGTCCTGCCTTTGTTTTCTGCCCTGCTCGTCGGCGTCAGCAACTGCGTTGGTCCTGCCGCTGTTTTCTGCTCTGCTCGTCAGCTGCAGCGACTGCGCTGGTCCTGCTGCTGTTGTCTGCTCTGCTCGCCGGCGTCAGCGACTGCGCTGGTCCTGCTGCTGTTGTCTGCTCTGCTCGTCGGCGTCAGCGACTGCGCTGGTCCTGCTGCTGTTGTCTGCTCTGCTCGTCGGCGACAACGACTTTCCTTTTCCTGCTGCTGTTGTCTGCTCTGCTCGTCGGCGTCAGCGACTTTCCTGGTCCTGCTGCTGTTGTTTGCTCTGCTCGTCAGCGTCAGCGACTGCGCTGATCCTGCTGCTGTTGTCTGCTCTGCTCGTCGGCCTCAGCGACTGCGCTTGTCCCGCTGCTGTTGTCTGCTCTGCTCGTCGGCGTCAGCGACTGCTCTGATCCTGCTGCTGTTGTCTGCTCTGCTCGTAAGCGACTGCGCTGTTCCTGCTTCTGTTTTCTGCTCTGCTCGTCTGCGTCAGCAACTGCCTCGAACGTGCTGCTGATGTCTGCTCTGCTCGTCGGCGTCAGCAACTGCGCTGGTCCTGCTGCTGTTTTCTGCTCTGCTAGTCGGCGTCAGCGACTGCGCTGGTCCTGCTGCTGTTTTCTGCTCTGCTCGTCTGCGTCAGCGACTATGCTGGTCCAACTGCTGTTGTCTGCTCTGCTCGTCGGCATCAGCGACTGCGCTGGTCCTGCTGCTGCTCACTGCTCTGCTCGTCAGCAACAGCGCTGGTCCTGCTGCTGTTGTCTGCTCTGCTCGTCGGCGTCAGCGACTACGCTGGTCCAACTGCTGTTGTCTGCTCTGCTCGTCGGCGTCAGCGACTGCGCTGGTCCTGCTGCTGTTTTCTGCTCTGCTCGTTGGCGTCAGCGACTGCGGTGGTCCTGCTGCTGTTTTCTGCTCTGCTCGTCGGCGTCAGCGACTGCGCTGGTCCTGCTGCTGTTGTCTGCTATGCTCGTCAGCGTCAGCGGCTGCTCTGGTCCTGCGGCTGTTGTTTGCTCTGCACGTCAGCGTCAGCGACTGCGCTGATCCTGCTGCTGTTGTCTGCTCTGCTCGTCGGCCTCAGCGACTGCGCTTGTCCCGCTGCTGTTGTCTGCTCTGCTCGTCGGCGTCAGTGACTGCTCTGATCCTGCTGCTGTTGTCTGCTCTGCTCGTAAGCGACTGCGCTGTTCCTGCTTCTGTTTTCTGCTCTGCTCGTCTGCGTCAGCAACTGCCTCGAACGTGCTGCTGATGTCTGCTCTGCTCGTCGGCGTCAGCAACTGCGCTGGACCTGCTGCTGTTGTCTGCTCTGCTCGTCGGCGTCAGCAACTACGCTGGTCCAACTGCTGTTGTCTGCTCTGCTCGTCGGCGTCAGCAACTGCGCTGGTCCTGCTGCTGTTGTCTGCTCTGCTCGTCGGCGTCAGCGACTCCGCTGGTCCTGCTGCTGTTTTCTGTTCTGTTCGTCTGCGTCGGCGCCTGCGCTGGTCCTGCTGCTGCTCTCTGCTCTGCTCGTCGGCGTCAGTGACTGCGCTTGTCCTGCCTTTGTTTTCTGCTCTGCTCGTCGGCGTCAGCGACTGCGCTGGTCCTGCCGCTGTTTTCTGCTCTCCTCGTCGGTGTCAGCGACTGCGCTGATCCTGCTTCTGTTTTCTGCTCTGCTCGTCGGAGTCAGCGACTGCGCTGGTCCTGCCTCTGTTTTCTGCTCTGCTCATCGGCGTCAGCGACCGCGATGGTCCAGCTGCTGTTTTCTGCTCTGCTCGTCGGCGTCAGCGACTGCGGTGGTCCTGCTGCTGTTGTCTGCTCTGCTCGTCGGCGTCAGCAACTGCGCTGGTCCTGCTGCTGTTTTCTGCTATGCTCGTCGGCGTCAGTGGCTGCTCTGGTCCTGCTGCTGTTGTCTGCTCTGCTCGTTGGCGTCAGTGGCTGCTCTGGTCCTGCTGCTGTTGTCTGCTCTCTTCGTCGGCCTCAGCGACTGCGCTTGTCCCGCTGCTGTTGTCTGCTCTGCTCGTCGGCCTCAGCGACTGCGCTTGTCCCGCTGCTGTTGTCTGCTCTGCTCGTCGGCGTCAGCGACTGCTCTGATCCTGCTGCTGTTGTCTGCTCTGCTCGTAAGCGACTGCGCTGTTCCTGCTTCTGTTTTCTGCTCTGCTCGTCTGCGTCAGCAACTGCCTCGAACTTGCTGCTGATGTCTGCTCTGCTCGTCGGCGTCAGCCACTACGCTGGTTCTGCTGCTGTTGTCTGCTCTGCTCGTCGGCGTCAGTGACTGCGCTGGTCCTGCTGCTGTTGTCTGCTCTGCTCGTCGATATCAGCGCCTGCGCTGGTCCTGCTGCTGTTTTCTGCTCCGCTTATCGGCGTCAGCGACTGCACTGGACCTTCTGCTGTTGTCTGCTCTGCTCGTTGGCGTCAGCGACTGCCCTGGTCCTGCTGCTGTTGTCTGCTCTGCTCGTCGATATCAGCGCCTGCGCTGGTCCTGCTGCTGCTTTCTGCTCTGCTCGTCAGTGACTGCGCTGGTCCTGCTGCTGTTTTCTGCTCTGCTCGTCGGCGTCAGCGACTGCGATGGTCCTGCTGCTGTTTTCTGCTCTGCTCGTCGACGTCAGCGACTGCGCTGGTCCTGCTGCTGTTTTCTGCTCTGCTCGTCGGCGTCAGTGACTGCGCTTGTCCTGCCTTTGTTTTCTGCTCTGCTCGTCGGCGTCAGCGACTGCGCTGGTCCTGCCGCTGTTTTCTGCTCTCCTCGTCGGTGTCAGCGACTGCGCTGATCCTGCTTCTGTTTTCTGCTCTGCTCGTCGGAGTCAGCGACTGCGCTGGTCCTGCCTCTGTTTTCTGCTCTGCTCATCGGCGTCAGCGACCGCGATGGTCCAGCTGCTGTTTTCTGCTCTGCTCGTCGGCGTCAGCGACTGCGGTGGTCCTGCTTCTGTTGTCTGCTCTGCTCGTCGGCGTCAGCAACTGCGCTGGTCCTGCTGCTGTTTTCTGCTATGCTCGTCGGCGTCAGTGGCTGCTCTGGTCCTGCTGCTGTTGTCTGCTCTGCTCGTCGGCGTCAGTGGCTGCTCTGGTCCTGCTGCTGTTGTCTGCTCTGCTCGTCGGCGTCAGCGACTGCACTGATCCTGCTGCTGTTGTCTGCTCTCTTCGTCGGCCTCAGCGACTGCGCTTGTCCCGCTGCTGTTGTCTGCTCTGCTCGTCGGCGTCAGCGACTGCGCTGATCCTGCTGCTGTTGTCTGCTCTGCTCGTCGGCCTCAGCGACTGCGCTTGTCCCGCTGCTGTTGTCTGCTCTGCTCGTCGGCGTCAGCGACTGCTCTGATCCTGCTGCTGTTGTCTGCTCTGCTCGTAAGCGACTGCGCTGTTCCTGCTTCTGTTTTCTGCTCTGCGCGTCTGCGTCAGCAACTGCCTCGAACGTGCTGCTGATGTCTGCTCTGCTCGTAGGCGTCAGCCACTACGCTGGTTCTGCTGCTGTTGTCTGCTCTGCTCGTCAGCGTCAGTGACTGCGCTGGTCCTGCTGCTGTTGTCTGCTCTGCTCGTCGATATCAGCGCCTGCGCTGGTCCTGCTGCTGTTTTCTGCTCCACTTATCGGCGTCAGCGACTGCACTGGACCTGCTGCTGTTGTCTGCTCTGCTCGTTGGCGTCAGCGACTGCCCTGGTCCTGCTGCTGTTGTCTGCTCTGCTCGTCGATATCAGCGCCTGCGCTGGTCCTGCTGCTGCTTTCTGCTCTGCTCGTCAGTGACTGCGCTGGTCCTGCTGCTGTTTTCTGCTCTGCTCGTCGGCGTCAGCGACTGCGATGGTCCTGCTGCTGTTTTCTGCTCTGCTCGTCGGCGTCAGCGACTGCGCTGGTCCTGCTGCTGTTTTCTGCTCTGCTTGTCAATATCAAGGCCTGCGCTGGTCCTGCTGCTGTTTTCTGCTATGCTCGTCGGCGTCAGCGACTGCGCTGGTCCTGCTGCTGTTGCCTGCTCTGCTCGTTGATTTCAGCGCCTGCGCTGGTCCTGCTGCTGCTCTCTGCTCTGCTCGTCAGCGACTGCGCTGGTCCTGCCTTTGTTTTCTGCTCTGCTCGTCAGCTGCAGCGACTGCGCTGGTCCTGCTGCTGTTGTCTGCTCTGCTCGCCGGCGTCAGCGACTGCGCTGGATCTGCTGCTGTTGTCTGCTCTGCTCGTCGGCGTCAGCGACTGCGCTGGTCCTGCTGCTGTTGTCTGCTCTGCTCGTCGGCGACAATGACTTTCCTTGTCCTGCTGCTGTTGTCTGCTCTGCTCGTCGGCGTCAGCGACTTTCCTGGTCCTGCTGCTGTTGTTTGCTCTGCTCGTTGGCGTCAGCGACTGCACTGATCCTGCTGCTGTTGTCTGCTCTGTTCGTCGGCCTCAGCGACTGCGCTTGTCCCGCTGCTGTTGTCTGCTCTGCTCGTCGGCGTCAGCGACTGCTCTGATCCTGCTGCTGTTGTCTGCTCTGCTCGTAAGCGACTGCGCTGTTCCTGCTGCTGTTGTCTGCTCTGCTCGTCGGCGTCAGCGACTACGCTGGTCCAACTGCTGTTGTCTGCTCTGCTCGTCGGCGTCAGCAACTGCGCTGGTCCTGCTGCTGTTTTCTGCTCTACTCGTCGGCGTCAGCAACTGCGCTGGTCTTGCTGCTGTTGTCTGCTCTGCTCGTCGGCGTCAGCGACTGCGCTGGTCCTGCTGCTGTTTTCTGTTCTGCTCGTCTGCGTCAGCGCCTGCACTGGTCCTGCCGCTGCTCTCTGCTCTGCTCGTCAGCGACTGCGCTGGTCCTGCTGCTGTTTTCTGCTCTGCTCGTTGGCGTCAGGGACTGCGCTGGTCCTGCTGCTGTTTTCTGCTCTGCTCGTCGGCGTCAGTGACTGCGCTTGTCCTGCCTTTGTTTTCTGCTCTGCTCGTCGGCGTCAGCGACTGCGCTGGTCCTGCCGCTGTTTTCTGCTCTGCTCGTCGGCGTCAGCGACTGTGCTGATCCTGCTTCTGTTTTCTGCTCTGCTCGTCGGAGTCAGCGACTGCGCTGGTCCTGCCTCTGTTTTCTGCTCTGCTCATCGGCATCAGCGACCGCGATGGTCCAGCTGCTGTTTTCTGCTCTGCTCGTCGGCGTCAGCGACTGCGGTGGTCCTGCTGCTGTTTTCTGCTCTGCTCGTCGGCGTCAGCAACTGCGCTGGTCCTGCTGCTGTTTTCTGCTATGCTCGTCGGCGTCAGCGGCTGCTCTGGTCCTGCTGCTGTTGTCTGCTCTGCTCGTCGGCGTCAGCGACTGCGCTGATCCTGCTGCTGTTTTCTGCTCTGCTCGTTGGCGTCAGCAACTGCGCTGGTCCTGCCTCTGTTTTCTGCTCTGCTCGTCGGCGTCAGCGACTGCGCTGGTCCTGCCGCTGTTTTCTGCTCTGCTCGTCGGCGTCAGCGACTGCGCTGGTCCTGCTTCTGTTTTCTGCTCTTCTTGTCGGCGTCAGCGACTACCCTGGTCCTGCTGCTGTTGTCTGCTCTGCTCGTCGGCGTCAGCGACTTTCCTGGTCCAGCTGCTGTTGTCTGCTCTGCTAGTCGGTGTCAGCGACTGCTCTGATCCTGCTGCTTTTGTCTGCTCTGCTCGTCGGCGTCAGCGACTGCGCTGGTTCTGCTGCTGTTTTCTGCTCTGCTCGTCGATATCAGCGCCTGCGCTGGTCCTGCTGCTGTTTTCTGCTCCGCTTATCGGCGTCAGCGACTGCGCTGGACCTGCTGCTGTTGTCTGCTCTGCTCGTTGGCGTCAGCGACTGCGCTGGTCCTGCTGCTGTTGTCTGCTCTGCTCGTCGATATCAGCCCCTGCGCTGGTCCTGCTGCTGCTTTCTGCTCTGCTCGTCAGCGACTGCGCTGGTCCTGCTGCTGTTTTCTGCTCTGCTCGTCGGCGTCAGCGACTGCGATGGTCCTGCTGCTGTTTTCTGCTCTGCTCGTCGGCGTCAGCGACTGCACTGGTCCTGCTGCTGTTTTCTGCTCTGCTTGTCGATATCAAGGCCTGCGCTGGTCCTGCTGCTGCTTTCTGCTCTGCTCGTCAGCGACTGCGCTGGTCCAGCTGCTGTTTTCTGCTATGCTCGTCGGAGTCAGCGACTGTGCTGGTCCTGCTGCTGTTGCCTGCTCTGCTCGTCGATTTCAGCGCCTGCGCTGGTCCTGCTGCTGCTCTCTGCTCTGCTCGTCAGCGACTGCGCTGGTCCTGCTGCTGTTTTCTGCTCTGCTCGTCGGCGTCAGCGACTGCGCGGGTCCTGCTGCTGTTTTCTGCTCTGCTCGTCGGCGTCAGTGACTGCGCTGGTCCTGCCTTTGTTTTCTGCTCTGCTCGTCGGCGTCAGCAACTGCGTTGGTCCTGCCTCTGTTTTCTGCTCTGCTCATCGGCGTCAGCGACCGCGATGGTCCAGCTGCTGTTTTCTGCTCTGCTCGTCGGCGTCAGCGACTGCGGTGGTCCTGCTGCTGTTGTCTGCTCTGCTCGTCGGCGTCAGCAACTGCGCTGGTCCTGCTGCTGTTTTCTGCTATGCTCGTCGGCGTCAGTGGCTGCTCTGGTCCTGCTGCTGTTGTCTGCTCTGCTCGTTGGCGTCAGTGGCTGCTCTGGTCCTGCTGCTGTTGTCTGCTCTCTTCGTCGGCCTCAGCGACTGCGCTTGTCCCGCTGCTGTTGTCTGCTCTGCTCGTCGGCCTCAGCGACTGCGCTTGTCCCGCTGCTGTTGTCTGCTCTGCTCGTCGGCGTCAGCGACTGCTCTGATCCTGCTGCTGTTGTCTGCTCTGCTCGTAAGCGACTGCGCTGTTCCTGCTTCTGTTTTCTGCTCTGCTCGTCTGCGTCAGCAACTGCCTCGAACTTGCTGCTGATGTCTGCTCTGCTCGTCGGCGTCAGCCACTACGCTGGTTCTGCTGCTGTTGTCTGCTCTGCTCGTCGGCGTCAGCGACTGCGGTGGTCCTGCTGCTGTTGTCTGCTCTGCTCGTCGGCGTCAGCAACTGCGCTGGTCCTGCTGCTGTTTTCTGCTATGCTCGTCGGCGTCAGTGGCTGCCCTGGTCCTGCTGCTGTTGTCTGCTCTGCTCGTCGATATCAGCGCCTGCGCTGGTCCTGCTGCTGCTTTCTGCTCTGCTCGTCAGTGACTGCGCTGGTCCTGCTGCTGTTTTCTGCTCTGCTCGTCGGCGTCAGCCACTGCGATGGTCCTGCTGCTGTTTTCTGCTCTGCTCGTCGGCGTCAGCGACTGCGCTGGTCCTGCTGCTGTTTTCTGCTCTGCTTGTTGATATCAAGGCCTGCGCTGGTCCTGCTGCTGTTTTCTGCTATGCTCGTCGGCGTCAGCGACTGCGCTGGTCCTGCTGCTGTTGCCTGCTCTGCTCGTTGATTTCAGCGCCTGCGCTGGTCCTGCTGCTGCTCTCTGCTCTGCTCGTCAGCGACTGCGCTGGTCCTGCTGCTGTTTTCTGCTCTGCTCGTCGGCATCAGTGACTGCGCTGGTCCTGCCTTTGTTTTCTGCTCTGCTCGTCAGCTGCAGCGACTGCGCTGGTCCTGCTGCTGTTGTCTGCTCTGCTCGCCGGCGTCAGCGACTGCGCTGGATCTGCTGCTGTTGTCTGCTCTGCTCGTCGGCGTCAGCGACTGCGCTGGTCCTGCTGCTGTTGTCTGCTCTGCTCGTCGGCGACAATGACTTTCCTTGTCCTGCTGCTGTTGTCTGCTCTGCTCGTCGGCGTCAGCGACTTTCCTGGTCCTGCTGCTGTTGTTTGCTCTGCTCTTTGCCGTCAGCGACTGCACTGATCCTGCTGCTGTTGTCTGCTCTGTTCGTCGGCCTCAGCGACTGCGCTTGTCCCGCTGCTGTTGTCTGCTCTGCTCGTCGGCGTCAGCGACTGCTCTGATCCTGCTGCTGTTGTCTGCTCTGCTCGTAAGCGACTGCGCTGTTCCTGCTGCTGTTGTCTGCTCTGCTCGTCGGCGTCAGCAACTGCGCTGGTCCTGCTGCTGTTTTCTGCTCTACTCGTCGGCGTCAGCAACTGCGCTGGTCTTGCTGCTGTTGTCTGCTCTGCTCGTCGGCGTCAGCGACTGCGCTGGTCCTGCTGCTGTTTTCTGTTCTGCTCGTCTGCGTCAGCGCCTGCACTGGTCCTGCCGCTGCTCTCTGCTCTGCTCGTCAGCGACTGCGCTGGTCCTGCTGCTGTTTTCTGCTCTGCTCGTTGGCGTCAGGGACTGCGCTGGTCCTGCTGCTGTTTTCTGCTCTGCTCGTCGGCGTCAGTGACTGCGCTTGTCCTGCCTTTGTTTTCTGCTCTGCTCGTCGGCGTCAGCGACTGCGCTGGTCCTGCCGCTGTTTTCTGCTCTGCTCGTCGGCGTCAGCGACTGTGCTGATCCTGCTTCTGTTTTCTGCTCTGCTCGTCGGAGTCAGCGACTGCGCTGGTCCTGCCTCTGTTTTCTGCTCTGCTCATCGGCATCAGCGACCGCGATGGTCCAGCTGCTGTTTTCTGCTCTGCTCGTCGGCGTCAGCGACTGCGGTGGTCCTGCTGCTGTTTTCTGCTCTGCTCGTCGGCGTCAGCAACTGCGCTGGTCCTGCTGCTGTTTTCTGCTATGCTCGTCGGCGTCAGCGGCTGCTCTGGTCCTGCTGCTGTTGTCTGCTCTGCTCGTCGGCGTCAGCGACTGCGCTGGTCCTGCTGCTGTTTTCTGCTCTGCTCGTTGGCGTCAGCAACTGCGCTGGTCCTGCCTCTGTTTTCTGCTCTGCTCGTCGGCGTCAGCGACTGCGCTGGTCCTGCCGCTGTTTTCTGCTCTGCTCGTCGGCGTCAGCGACTGCGCTGGTCCTGCTTCTGTTTTCTGCTCTTCTCGTCGGCGTCAGCGACTGCGCTGGTCCTGCTGCTGTTGTCTGCTCTGCTCGTCGGCGTCAGCGACTTTCCTGGTCCAGCTGCTGTTGTCTGCTCTGCTAGTCGGTGTCAGCGACTGCTCTGATCCTGCTGCTTTTGTCTGCTCTGCTCGTCGGCGTCAGCCACTACGCTGGTTCTGCTGCTGTTTTCTGCTCTGCTCGTCGATATCAGCGCCTGCGCTGGTCCTGCTGCTGTTTTCTGCTCCGCTTATCGGCGTCAGCGACTGCGCTGGACCTGCTGCTGTTGTCTGCTCTGCTCGTTGGCGTCAGCGACTGCGCTGGTCCTGCTGCTGTTGTCTGCTCTGCTCGTCGATATCAGCCCCTGCGCTGGTCCTGCTGCTGCTTTCTGCTCTGCTCGTCAGCGACTGCGCTGGTCCTGCTGCTGTTTTCTGCTCTGCTCGTCGGCGTCAGCGACTGCGATGGTCCTGCTGCTGTTTTCTGCTCTGCTCGTCGGCGTCAGCGACTGCACTGGTCCTGCTGCTGTTTTCTGCTCTGCTTGTCGATATCAAGGCCTGCGCTGGTCCTGCTGCTGCTTTCTGCTCTGCTCGTCAGCGACTGCGCTGGTCCAGCTGCTGTTTTCTGCTATGCTCGTCGGAGTCAGCGACTGTGCTGGTCCTGCTGCTGTTGCCTGCTCTGCTCGTCGATTTCAGCGCCTGCGCTGGTCCTGCTGCTGCTCTCTGCTCTGCTCGTCAGCGACTGCGCTGGTCCTGCTGCTGTTTTCTGCTCTGCTCGTCGGCGTCAGCGACTGCGCGGGTCCTGCTGCTGTTTTCTGCTCTGCTCGTCGGCGTCAGTGACTGCGCTGGTCCTGCCTTTGTTTTCTGCTCTGCTCGTCGGCGTCAGCAACTGCGTTGGTCCTGCCGCTGTTTTCTGCTCTGCTCGTCAGCTGCAGCGACTGCGCTGGTCCTGCTGCTGTTGTCTGCTCTGCTCGCCGGCGTCAGCGACTGCGCTGGTCCTGCTGCTGTTGTCTGCTCTGCTCGTCGGCGTCAGCGACTGCGCTGGTCCTGCTGCTGTTGTCTGCTCTGCTCGTCGGCGACAACGACTTTCCTTTTCCTGCTGCTGTTGTCTGCTCTGCTCGTCGGCGTCAGCGACTTTCCTGGTCCTGCTGCTGTTGTTTGCTCTGCTCGTCAGCGTCAGCGACTGCGCTGATCCTGCTGCTGTTGTCTGCTCTGCTCGTCGGCCTCAGCGACTGCGCTTGTCCCGCTGCTGTTGTCTGCTCTGCTCGTCGGCGTCAGCGACTGCTCTGATCCTGCTGCTGTTGTCTGCTCTGCTCGTAAGCGACTGCGCTGTTCCTGCTTCTGTTTTCTGCTCTGCTCGTCTGCGTCAGCAACTGCCTCGAACGTGCTGCTGATGTCTGCTCTGCTCGTCGGCGTCAGCAACTGCGCTGGTCCTGCTGCTGTTTTCTGCTCTGCTAGTCGGCGTCAGCGACTGCGCTGGTCCTGCTGCTGTTTTCTGCTCTGCTCGTCTGCGTCAGCGACTATGCTGGTCCAACTGCTGTTGTCTGCTCTGCTCGTCGGCATCAGCGACTGCGCTGGTCCTGCTGCTGCTCACTGCTCTGCTCGTCAGCGACAGCGCTGGTCCTGCTGCTGTTGTCTGCTCTGCTCGTCGGCGTCAGCGACTACGCTGGTCCAACTGCTGTTGTCTGCTCTGCTCGTCGGCGTCAGCGACTGCGCTGGTCCTGCTGCTGTTTTCTGCTCTGCTCGTTGGCGTCCGCGACTGCGGTGGTCCTGCTGCTGTTTTCTGCTCTGTTCGTCGGCGTCAGCGACTGCGCTGGTCCTGCTGCTGTTGTCTGCTATGCTCGTCGGCGTCAGCGGCTACTCTGGTCCTGCTGCTGTTGTTTGCTCTGCACGTCAGCGTCAGCGACTGCGCTGATCCTGCTGCTGTTGTCTGCTCTGCTCGTCGGCCTCAGCGACTGCGCTTGTCCCGCTGCTGTTGTCTGCTCTGCTCGTCGGCGTCAGCGACTGCTCTGATCCTGCTGCTGTTGTCTGCTCTGCTCGTAAGCGACTGCGCTGTTCCTGCTTCTGTTTTCTGCTCTGCTCGTCTGCGTCAGCAACTGCCTCGAACGTGCTGCTGATGTCTGCTCTGCTCGTCGGCGTCAGCAACTGCGCTGGACCTGCTGCTGTTGTCTGCTCTGCTCGTCGGCGTCAGCAACTACGCTGGTCCAACTGCTGTTGTCTGCTCTGCTCGTCGGCGTCAGCAACTGCGCTGGTCCTGCTGCTGTTGTCTGCTCTGCTCGTCGGCGTCAGCGACTGCGCTGGTCCTGCTGCTGTTTTCTGTTCTGCTCGTCTGCGTCAGCGCCTGCGCTGGTCCTGCTGCTGCTCTCTGCTCTGCTCGTCAGCGACTGCGCTGGTCCTGCTGCTGTTTTCTGCTCTGCTCGTTGGCGTCAGGGACTGCGCTGGTCCTGCTGCTGTTTTCTGCTCTGCTCGTCGGCGTCAGTGACTGCGCTTGTCCTGCCTTTGTTTTCTGCTCTGCTCGTCGGCGTCAGCGACTGCGCTGGTCCTGCCGCTGTTTTCTGCTCTCCTCGTCGGTGTCAGCGACTGCGCTGATCCTGCTTCTGTTTTCTGCTCTGCTCGTCGGAGTCAGCTACTGCGCTGGTCCTGCCTCTGTTTTCTGCTCTGCTCATCGGCGTCAGCGACCACGATGGTCCAGCTGCTGTTTTCTGCTCTGCTCGTCGGCGTCAGCGACTGCGGTGGTCCTGCTGCTGTTTTCTGATCTGCTCGTCGGCGTCAGCAACTGCGCTGGTCCTGCTGCTGTTTTCTGCTATGCTCGTCGGCGTCAGCGGCTGCTCTGGTCCTGCTGCTGTTGTCTGCTCTGCTCGTCGGCGTCAGTGGCTGCTCTGGTCCTGCTGCTGTTGTCTGCTCTGCTCGTCGGCGTCAGCGACTGCACTGATCCTGCTGCTGTTGTCTGCTCTCTTCGTCGGCCTCAGCGACTGCGCTTGTCCCGCTGCTGTTGTCTGCTCTGCTCGTCGGCGTCAGCGACTGCTCTGATCCTGCAGCTGTTGTCTGCTCTGCTCGTAAGCGACTGCGCTGTTCCTGCTGCTGTTGTCTGCTCTGCTCGTCGGCGTCAGCGACTACGCTGGTCCAACTGCTGTTGTCTGCTCTGCTCGTCGGCGTCAGCAACTGCGCTGGTCCTGCTGCTGTTTTCTGCTCTACTCGTCGGCGTCAGCAACTGCGCTGGTCTTGCTGCTGTTGTCTGCTCTGCTCGTCGGCGTCAGCGACTGCGCTGGTCCTGCTGCTGTTTTCTGTTCTCCTCGTCTGCGTCAGCGACTGCGCTGGTCCTGCTGCTGCTCTCTGCTCTGCTCGTCAGTGACTGCGCTGGTCCTGCTGCTGTTTTCTGCTCTGCTCGTTGGCGTCAGGGACTGCGCTGGTCCTGCTGCTGTTTTCTGCTCTGCTCGTCGGCGTCAGTGCCTGCGCTTGTCCTGCCTTTGTTTTCTGCTCTGCTCGTCGGCGTCAGCGACTGCGCTGGTCCTGCCGCTGTTTTCTGCTCTGCTCGTCGGCGTCAGCGACTGCGCTGGTCCTGCCTCTGTTTTCTGCTCTGCTCGTCGGCGTCAGCAACTGCGCTGGTCCTGCTGCTGTTTTCTGCTCTGCTCGTCGGCGTCAGCGCCTGCGCTGGTCCTGCTGCTGTTTTCTGCTCCGCTTATCGGCGTCAGCGACTGCGCTGGACCTGCTGCTGTTGTCTGTTCTGCTCGTTGGCGTCAGCGACTGCGCTGGTCCTGCTGCTGTTGTCTGCTCTGCTCGTCGATATCAGCCCCTGTGCTGGTCCTGCTGCTGCTTTCTGCTCTGCTCGTCAGCGACTGCGCTGGTCCTGCTGCTGTTTTCTGCTCTGCTCGTCGGCATCAGCGACTGCGATGGTCCTGCTGCTGTTTTCTGCTCTGCTCGTCGGCGTAAAGCGACTGCGCTGGTCCTGCTGCTGTTTTTAGCTCTGCTTGTCGATATCAAGGCCTGCGCTGGTCCTGCTGCTGCTTTCTGCTCTGCTCGTCAGCGACTGCGCTGGTCCGGCTGCTGTTTTCTGCTATGCTCGTCGGAGTCAGCGACTGCGCTGGTCCTGCTGCTGTTGCCTGCTCTGCTCGTCGATTTCAGCGCCTGCGCTGGTCCTGCTGCTGCTCTCTGCTCTGCTCGTCAGCGACTGCGCTGGTCCTGCTGCTGTTTTCTGCTCTGCTCGTCGGCGTCAGCGACTGCGCGGGTCCTGCTGCTGTTTTCTGCTCTGCTCGTCGGCGTCAGTGACTGCGCTGGTCCTGCCTTTGTTTTCTGCTCTGCTCGTCGGCGTCAGCAACTGCGTTGGTCCTGCCGCTGTTTTCTGCTCTGCTCGTCAGCTGCAGCGACAGCGCTGGTCCTGCTGCTGTTGTCTGCTCTGCTCGCCGGCGTCAGCGACTGCGCTGGTCCTGCTGCTGTTGTCTGCTCTGCTCGTCGGCGTCAGCGACTGCGCTGGTCCTGCTGCTGTTGTCTGCTCTGCTCGTCGGCGACAACAACTTTCCTTTTCCTGCTGCTGTTGTTTGCTCTGCTCGTCAGCGTCAGCGACTGCGCTGATCCTGCTGCTGTTGTCTGCTTTGCTCGTCTGCCTCAGCGACTGCGCTTGTCCCGCTGCTGTTGTCTGCTCTGCTCGTCGGCGTCAGCGACTGCTCTGATCCTGCTGCTGTTGTCTGCTCTGTTCGTCGGCCTCAGCGACTGCGCTTGTCCCGCTGCTGTTGTCTGCTCTGCTCGTCGGCGTCAGCGACTGCTCTGATCCTGCTGCTGTTGTCTGCTCTGCTCGTAAGCGACTGCGCTGTTCCTGCTGCTGTTGTCTGCTCTGCTCGTCGGCGTCAGCGACTACGCTGGTCCAACTGCTGTTGTCTGCTCTGCTCGTCGGCGTCAGCAACTGCGCTGGTCCTGCTGCTGTTTTCTGTTCTGCTCGTCTGCGTCAGCGCCTGCGCTGGTCCTGCTTCTGCTCTCTGCTCTGCTCGTCAGCGACTGCGCTGGTCCTGCTGCTGTTTTCTGCTCTGCTCGTTGGCGTCAGGGACTGCGCTGGTCCTTCTGCTGTTTTCTGCTCTGCTCGTCGGCGTCAGTGACTGCGCTTGTCCTGCCTTTGTTTTCTGCTCTGCTCGTCGGCGTCAGCGACTGTGCTGATCCTGCTTCTGTTTTCTGCTCTGCTCGTCGGAGTCAGCGACTGCGCTGGTCCTGCCTCTGTTTTCTGCTCTGCTCATCGGCGTCAGCGACCGCGATGGTCCAGCTGCTGTTTTCTGCTCTGCTCGTCGGCGTCAGCAACTGCGCTGTTCCTGCTGCTGTTTTCTGCTATGCTCGTCGGCGTCAGTGGCTGCTCTGGTCCTGCTGCTGTTGTCTGCTCTGCTCGTCGGCGTCAGCGACTGCGCTGATCCTGCTGCTGTTTTCTGCTCTGCTCGTTGGCGTCAGCAACTGCACTGTTCCTGCCTCTGTTTTCTGCTCTGCTCGTCGGCGTCAGCGACTGCGCTGGTCCTGCCTCTGTTTTCTGCTCTGCTCATCGGCGTCAGCGACTGCGCTGGTCCTGCTGCTGTTGTCTGCTCTGCTTGTCGGCGTCAGCGACTTTCCTGGTCCTGCTGCTGTTGTCTGCTCTGCTAGTCGGTGTCAGCGACTGCTCTGATCCTGCTGCTTTTGTCTGCTCTGCTCGTCGGCGTCAGCCACTACGCTGGTTCTGCTGCTGTTGTCTGCTCTGTTCGTCGATATCAGCGACTGCGCTGGTCCTGCTGCTGTTGTCTGCTCTGCTCGTCGATATCAGCCCCTGCGCTGGTCCTGCTGCTGCTTTCTGCTCTGCTCGTCAGCGACTGCGCTGGTCCTGCTGCTGTTTTCTGCTCTGCTCGTCGGCGTCAGCGACTGCGATGGTCCTGCTGCTGTTTTCTGCTCTGCTCGTCGGCGTCAGCGACTGCGCTGGTCCTGCTGCTGTTTTTTGCTCTGCTTGTCGATATCAAGGCCTGCGCTGGTCCTGCTGCTGCTTTCTGCTCTGCTCGTCAGCGACTGCGCTGGTCCGGCTGCTGTTTTCTGCTATGCTCGTCGGAGTCAGCGACTGCGCTGGTCCTGCTGCTGTTGCCTGCTCTGCTCGTCGATTTCAGCGCCTGCGCTGGTCCTGCTGCTGCTCTCTGCTCTGCTCGTCAGCGACTGTGCTGGTCCTGCTGCTGTTTTCTGCTCTGCTCGTCGGCGTCAGCGACTGCGCGGGTCCTGCTGCTGTTTTCTGCTCTGCTCGTCGGCGTCAGTGACTGCGCTGGTCCTGCCTTTGTTTTCTGCTCTGCTCGTCGGCGTCAGCAACTGCGTTGGTCCTGCCGCTGTTTTCTGCTCTGCTCGTCATCTGCAGCGACAGCGCTGGTCCTGCTGCTGTTGTCTGCTCTGCTCGCCGGCGTCAGCGACTGCGCTGGTCCTGCTGCTGTTGTCTGCTCTGCTCGTCGGCGTCAGCGACTGCGCTGGTCCTGCTGCTGTTGTCTGCTCTGCTCGTCGGCGACAACGACTTTCCTTTTCCTGCTGCTGTTGTCTGCTCTGCTCGTCGGCGTCAGCGACTTTCCTGGTCCTGCTGCTGTTGTTTATTCTGCTCGTCAGCGTCAGCGACTGCGCTGATCCTGCTGCTGTTGTCTGCTCTGCTCGTCTGCCTCAGCGACTGCGCTTGTCCCGCTGCTGTTTTCTGCTCTGCTCGTCGGCGTCAGCGACTGCTCTGATCCTGCTGCTGTTGTCTGCTCTGTTCGTCGGCCTCAGCGACTGCGCTTGTCCCGCTGCTGTTGTCTGCTCTGCTCGTCGGCGTCAGCGACTGCTCTGATCCTGCTGCTGTTGTCTGCTCTGCTCGTAAGCGACTGCGCTGTTCCTGCTGCTGTTGTCTGCTCTGCTCGTCGGCGTCAGCGACTACGCTGGTCCAACTGCTGTTGTCTGCTCTGCTCGTCGGCGTCAGCAACTGCGCTGGTCCTGCTGCTGTTTTCTGCTCTACTCGTCGGCGTCAGCAACTGCGCTGGTCTTGCTGCTGTTGTCTGCTCTGCTCGTCGGCGTCAGCGACTGCGCTGGTCCTGCTGCTGTTTTCTGTTCTGCTCGTCTGCGTCAGCGCCTGCGCTGGTCCTGCTGCTGCTCTCTGCTCTGCTCGTCAGCGACTGCGCTGGTCCTGCTGCTGTTTTCTGCTCTGCTCGTTGGCGTCAGGGACTGCGCTGGTCCTTCTGCTGTTTTCTGCTCTGCACGTCGGCGTCAGTGACTGCGCTTGTCCTGCCTTTGTTTTCTGCTCTGCTCGTCGGCGTCAGCGACTGCGCTGGTCCTGCCGCTGTTTTCTGCTCTGCTCGTCGGAGTCAGCGACTGCGCTGGTCCTCCCTCTGTTTTCTGCTCTGCTCATCGGCGTCAGCGACTGTGCTGATCCTGCTTCTGTTTTCTGCTCTGCTCGTCGGAGTCAGCGACTGCGCTGGTCCTCCCTCTGTTTTCTGCTCTGCTCATCGGCGTCAGCGACCGCGATGGTCCAGCTGCTGTTTTCTGCTCTGCTCGTCGGCGTCAGTGACTGCGGTGGTCCTGCTGCTGTTTTCTGCTCTGCTCGTCGGCGTCAGCGGCTGCTCTGGTCCTGCTGCTGTTGTCTGCTCTGCTCGTCGGCGTCAGCGACTGCGCTGATCCTGCTGCTGTTTTCTGCTCTGCTCGTTGGCGTCAGCAACTGCGCTGTTCCTGCCTCTGTTTTCTGCTCTGCTCGTCGGCGTCAGCGACTGCGCTGGTCCTGCCGCTGTTTTCTGCTCTGCTCGTCGGCGTCAGCGACTTTCCTGGTCCTGCTGCTGTTGTCTGCTCTGCTAGTCAGCGTCAGCGACTGCTCTGATCCTGCTGCTTTTGTCTGCTCTGCTCGTCGGCGTCAGCCACTACGCTGGTTCTGCTGCTGTTGTCTGCTCTGCTCGTCGATATCAGCGCCTGCGCTGGTCCTGCTGCTGTTTTCTGCTCCGCTTATCGGCGTCAGCGACTGCGCTGGACCTGCTGCTGTTGTCTGTTCTGCTCGTTGGCGTCAGCGACTGCGCTGGTCCTGCTGCTGTTGTCTGCTCTGCTCGTCGATATCAGCCCCTGCGCTGGTCCTGCTGCTGCTTTCTGCTCTGCTCGTCAGCGACTGCGCTGGTCCTGCTGCTGTTTTCTGCTCTGCTCGTCGGCGTCAGCGACTGCGATGGTCCTGCTGCTGTTTTTTGCTCTGCTTGTCGATATCAAGGCCTGCGCTGGTCCTGCTGCTGCTTTCTGCTCTGCTCGTCAGCGACTGCGCTGGTCCTGCTGCTGTTTTCTGCTCTGCTCGTCGGCGTCAGCGACTGCGCGGGTCCTGCTGCTGTTTTCTGCTCTGCTCGTCGGCGTCAGTGACTGCGCTGGTCCTGCCTTTGTTTTCTGCTCTGCTCGTCGGCGTCAGCAACTGCGTTGGTCCTGCCGCTGTTTTCTGCTCTGCTCGTCAGCTGCAGCGACAGCGCTGGTCCTGCTGCTGTTGTCTGCTCTGCTCGCCGGCGTCAGCGACTGCGCTGGTCCTGCTGCTGTTGTCTGCTCTGCTCGTCGGCGTCAGCGACTGCGCTCGTCCGGCTGCTGTTGTCTGCTCTGCTCGTCGGCGACAACGACTTTCCTTTTCCTGCTGCTGTTGTCTGCTCTGCTCGTCGGTGTCAGCGACTTTCCTGGTCCTGCTGCTGTTGTTTGCTCTGCTCGTCAGCGTCAGCGACTGCGCTGATCCTGCTGCTGTTGTCTGCTCTGCTCGTCGGCCTCAGCGACTGCGCTTGTCCCGCTGCTGTTGTCTGCTCTGCTCGTCGGCGTCAGCGACTGCTCTGATCCTGCTGCTGTTGTCTGCTCTGTTCGTCGGCCTCAGCGACTGCGCTTGTCCCGCTGCTGTTGTCTGCTCTGCTCGTCGGCGTCAGCGACTGCTCTGATCCTGCTGCTGTTGTCTGCTCTGCTCGTAAGCGACTGCGCTGTTCCTGCTGCTGTTGTCTGCTCTGCTCGTCGGCGTCAGCGACTACGCTGGTCCAACTGCTGTTGTCTGCTCTGCTCGTCGGCGTCAGCAACTGCGCTGGTCCTGCTGCTGTTTTCTGCTCTACTCGTCGGCGTCAGCAACTGCGCTGGTCTTGCTGCTGTTGTCTGCTCTGCTCGTCGGCATCAGCGACTGCGCTGGTCCTGCTGCTGTTTTCTGTTCTGCTCGTCTGTGTCAGCGCCTGCGCTGGTCCTGCTGCTGCTCTCTGCTCTGCTCGTCAGCGACTGCGCAGGTCCTGCTGCTGTTTTCTGCTCTGCTCGTTGGCGTCAGGGACTGCGCTGGTCCTTCTGCTGTTTTCTGCTCTGCTCGTCGGCGTCAGTGACTGCGCTTGTCCTGCCTTTGTTTTCTGCTCTGCTCGTCGGCGTCAGCGACTGCGCTGGTCCTGCCGCTGTTTTCTGCTCTGCTCGTCGGCGTCAGCGACTGTGCTGATCCTGCTTCTGTTTTCTGCTCTGCTCGTCGGAGTCAGCGACTGCGCTGGTCCTGCCTCTGTTTTCTGCTCTGCTCATCGGCGTCAGCGACCGCGATGGTCCAGCTGCTGTTTTCTGCTCTGCTCGTCGGCGTCAGTGACTGCGGTGGTCCTGCTGCTGTTTTCTGCTCTGCTCGTCGGCGTCAGCAACTGCGCTGGTCCTGCTGCTGTTTTCTGCTATGCTCGTCGGCGTCAGCGGCTGCTCTGGTCCTGCTGCTGTTGTCTGCTCTGCCCGTCGGCGTCAGCGACTGCGCTGATCCTGCTGCTGTTTTCTGCTCTGCTCGTTGGCGTCAGCAACTGCGCTGTTCCTGCCTCTGTTTTCTGCTCTGCTCGTCGGCGTCAGCGACTGCGCTGGTCCTGCCGCTGTTTTCTGCTCTGCTCGTCGGCGTCAGCGACTGCGCTTGTCCTGCTTCTGTTTTCTGCTCTGCTCGTCGGCGTCAGCGACTGCGCTGGTCCTGCTGCTGTTGTCTGCTCTGCTCGTCGGCGTCAGCGACTTTCCTGGTCCTGCTGCTGTTGTCTGCTCTGCTAGTCGGCGTCAGCGACTGCTCTGATCCTGCTGCTTTTGTCTGCTCTGCTCGTCGGCGTCAGCCACTACGCTGGTTCTGCTGCTGTTGTCTGCTCTGCTCGTCGATATCAGCCCCTGCGCTGGTCCTGCTGCTGCTTTCTGCTCTGCTCGTCAGCGACTGCGCTGGTCCTGCTGCTGTTTTCTGCTCTGCTCGTCGGCGTCAGCGACTGCGATGGTCCTGCTGCTGTTTTCTGCTCTGCTCGTCGGCGTCAGCGACTGCGCTGGTCCTGCTGCTGTTTTCTGCTCTGCTTGTCGATATCAAGGCCTGCGCTGGTCCTGCTGCTGCTTTCTGCTCTGCTCGTCAGCGACTGCGCTGGTCCGGCTGCTGTTTTCTGCTATGCTCGTCGGAGTCAGCGACTGCGCTGGTCCTGCTGCTGTTGCCTGCTCTGCTCGTCGATTTCAGCGCCTGCGCTGGTCCTGCTGCTGCTTTCTGCTCTGCTCGTCAGCGACTGCGCTGGTCCTGCTGCTGTTTTCTGCTCTGCTCGTCGACGTCAGCGACTGCGCGGGTCCTGCTGCTGTTTTCTGCTCTGCTCGTCGGCGTCAGTGACTGCGCTGGTCCTGCCTTTGTTTTCTGCTCTGCTCGTCGGCATTAGCAACTGCGTTGGTCCTGCCGCTGTTTTCTGCTCTGCTCGTCAGCTGCAGCGACTGCGCTGGTCCTGCTGCTGTTGTCTGCTCTGCTCGCCGGCGTCAGCGACTGCGCTGGTCCTGCTGCTGTTGTCTGCTCTGCTCGTCGGCGTCAGCGACTGCGCTGGTCCTGCTGCTGTTGTCTGCTCTGCTCGTCGGCGACAACGACTTTCCTTTTCCTGCTGCTGTTGTCTGCTCTGCTCGTCGGCGTCAGCGACTTTCCTGGTCCTGCTGCTGTTGTTTGCTCTGCTCGTCAGCGTCAGCGACTGCGCTGATCCTGCTGCTGTTGTCTGCTCTGCTTGTCGGCCTCAGCGACTGCGCTTGTCCCGCTGCTGTTGTCTGCTCTGCTCGTCGGCGTCAGCGACTGCTCTGATCCTGCTGCTGTTGTCTGTTCTGCTCGTAAGCGACTGCGCTGTTCCTGCTTCTGTTTTCTGCTCTGCTCGTCTGCGTCAGCAACTGCCTCGAACGTGCTGCTGATGTCTGCTCTGCTCGTCGGCGTCAGCAACTGCGCTGGTCCTGCTGCTGTTTTCTGCTCTGCTAGTCGGCGTCAGCGACTGCGCTGGTCCTGCTGCTGTTTTCTGCTCTGCTCGTCTGCGTCAGCGACTATGCTGGTCCAACTTCTGTTGTCTGCTCTGCTCGTCGGCGTCAGCGACTGCGCTGGTCCTGCTGCTGCTCACTGCTCTGCTCGTCAGCGACAGCGCTGGTCCTGCTGCTGTTGTCTGCTCTGCTCGTCGGCGTCAGCGACTACGCTGGTCCAACTGCTGTTGTCTGCTCTGCTCGTCGGCGTCAGCGACTGCGCTGGTCCTGCTGCTGTTTTCTGCTCTGCTCGTTGGCGTCAGCGACTGCGGTGGTCCTGCTGCTGTTTTCTGCTCTGCTCGTCGGCGTCAGCGACTGCGCTGGTCCTGCTGCTGTTGTCTGCTATGCTCGTCGGCGTCAGCGGCTGCTCTGGTCCTGCTGCTGTTGTTTGCTCTGCACATCAGCGTCAGCGACTATGCTGGTCCAACTGCGGTTGTCTGCTCTGCTCATCGGCGTCAGCGACTGCGCTGGTCCTGCTGCTGCTCACTGCTCTGCTCGTCAGCGACAGCGCTGGTCCTGCTGCTGTTTTCTGCTCTGCTCATCGGCGTCAGCGACCGCGATGGTCCAGCTGCTGTTTTCTGCTCTGCTCGTCGGCGTCAGCGACTGCGGTGGTCCTGCTGCTGTTTTCTGCTCTGCTCGTCGGTGTCAGCAACTGCGCTGGTCCTGCTGCTGTTTTCTGCTATGCTCGTCGGCGTCAGTGGCTGCTCTGGTCCTGCTGCTGTTGTCTGCTCTGCTCGTCGGCGTCAGTGGCTGCTCTGGTCCTGCTGCTGTTGTATGCTGTTGCTCGTCGGCGTCACCGACTGCACTGATCCTGCTGCTGTTGTCTGCTCTGTTCGTCGGCCTCAGCGACTGCGCTTGTCCCGCTGCTGTTGTCTGCTCTGCTCGTCGGCGTCAGCGACTGCTCTGATCCTGCTGCTGTTGTCTGCTCTGCTCGTAAGCGACTGCGCTGTTCCTGCTGCTGTTGTCTGCTCTGCTCGTCGGCGTCAGCGACTACGCTGGTCCAACTGCTGTTTTCTGCTCTGCTCGTCGGCGTCAGCAACTGCGCTGGTCCTGCTGCTGTTTTCTGCTCTACTCATTGGCGTCAGCGACTGCGCTTGTCCCGCTGCTGTTGTCTGCTCTGCTCGTCGGCGTCAGCGACTGCTCTGATCCTGCTGCTGTTGTCTGCTCTGCTCGTAAGCGACTGCGCTGTTCCTGCTGCTGTTGTCTGCTCTGCTCGTCGGCGTCAGCGACTACGCTGGTCCAACTGCTGTTGTCTGCTCTGCTCGTCGGCGTCAGCAACTGCGCTGGTCCTGCTGCTGTTGTCTGCTCTGCTCGTCGGCGTCAGCGACTGCGCTGGTCCTGCTGCTGTTTTCTGTTCTGCTCGTCTGCGTCAGCGCCTGCGCTGGTCCTGCTGCTGCTCTCTGCTCTGCTCGTCAGCGACTGCGCTGGTCCTGCTGCTGTTTTCTGCTCTGCTCGTTGGCGTCAGGGACTGCGCTGGTCCTGCTGCTGTTTTCTGCTCTGCTCGTCGGCGTCAGTGACTGCGCTTGTCCTGCCTTTGTTTTCTGCTCTGCTCGTCGGCGTCAGCGACTGCGCTGGTCCTGCCGCTGTTTTCTGCTCTCCTCGTCGGTGTCAGCGACTGCGCTGATCCTGCTTCTGTTTTCTGCTCTGCTCGTCGGAGTCAGCTACTGCGCTGGTCCTGCCTCTGTTTTCTGCTCTGCTCATCGGCGTCAGCGACCGCGATGGTCCAGCTGCTGTTTTCTGCTCTGCTCGTCGGCGTCAGCGACTGCGGTGGTCCTGCTGCTGTTTTCTGATCTGCTCGTCGGCGTCAGCAACTGCGCTGGTCCTGCTGCTGTTTTCTGCTATGCTCGTCGGCGTCAGTGGCTGCTCTGGTCCTGCTGCTGTTGTCTGCTCTGCTTGTCGGCGTCAGTGGCTGCTCTGGTCCTGCTGCTGTTGTCTGCTCTGCTCGTCGGCGTCAGCGACTGCACTGATCCTGCTGCTGTTGTCTGCTCTCTTCGTCGGCCTCAGCGACTGCGCTTGTCCCGCTGCTGTTGTCTGCTCTGCTCGTCGGCGTCAGCGACTGCTCTGATCCTGCAGCTGTTGTCTGCTCTGCTCGTAAGCGACTGCGCTGTTCCTGCTGCTGTTGTCTGCTCTGCTCATCGGCGTCAGCGACTACGCTGGTCCAACTGCTGTTGTCTGCTCTGCTCGTCGGCGTCAGCAACTGCGCTTGTCCTGCTGCTGTTTTCTGCTCTACTCGTCGGCGTCAGCAACTGCGCTGGTCTTGCTGCTGTTGTCTGCTCTGCTCGTCGGCGTCAGCGACTGCGCTGGTCCTGCTGCTGTTTTCTGTTCTGCTCGTCTGCGTCAGCGCCTGCGCTGGTCCTGCTGCTGCTCTCTGCTCTGCTCGTCAGCGACTGCGCTGGTCCTGCTGCTGTTTTCTGCTCTGCTCGTTGGCGTCAGGGACTGCACTGGTCCTGCTGCTGTTTTCTGCTCTGCTCGTCGGCGTCAGTGACTGCGCTTGTCCTGCCTCTGTTTTCTGCTCTGCTCATCGGCGTCAGCGACCGCGATGGTCCAGCTGCTGTTTTCTGCTCTGCTCGTCGGCGTCAGTGACTGCGGTGGTCCTGCTGCTGTTTTCTGCTCTGCTCGTCGGCGTCAGCAACTGCGCTGGTCCTGCTGCTGTTTTCTGCTATGCTCGTCGGCGTCAGCGGCTGCTCTGGTCCTGCTGCTGTTGTCTGCTCTGCTCGTCGGCGTCAGCGACTGCGCTGATCCTGCTGCTGTTTTCTGCTCTGCTCGTTGGCGTCAGCAACTGCGCTGTTCCTGCCTCTGTTTTCTGCTCTGCTCGTCGGCGTCAGCGACTGCGCTGGTCCTGCCGCTGTTTTCTGCTCTGCTCGTCGGCGTCAGCGACTACGCTGGTCCTGCTTCTGTTTTCTGCTCTGCTCGTCGGCATCAGCGACTGCGCTGGTCCTGCTGCTGTTGTCTGCTCTGCTTGTCGGCGTCAGCGACTTTCCTGGTCCTGCTGCTGTTGTCTGCTCTGCTAGTCGGCGTCAGCGACTGCTCTGATCCTGCTGCTTTTGTCTGCTCTGCTCGTCGGCGTCAGCCACTACGCTGGTTCTGCTGCTGTTGTCTGCTCTGCTCGTCGATATCAGCGCCTGCGCTGGTCCTGCTGCTGTTTTCTGCTCCGCTTATCGGCGTCAGCGACTGCGCTGGACCTGCTGCTGTTGTCTGTTCTGCTCGTTGGCGTCAGCGACTGCGCTGGTCCTGCTGCTGTTGTCTGCTCTGCTCGTCGATATCAGCCCCTGTGCTGGTCCTGCTGCTGCTTTCTGCTCTGCTCGTCAGCGACTGCGCTGGTCCTGCTGCTGTTTTCTGCTCTGCTCGTCGGCATCAGCGACTGCGATGGTCCTGCTGCTGTTTTCTGCTCTGCTCGTCGGCGTCAGCGACTGCGCTGGTCCTGCTGCTGTTTTTTGCTCTGCTTGTCGATATCAAGGCCTGCGCTGGTCCTGCTGCTGCTTTCTGCTCTGCTCGTCAGCGACTGCGCTGGTCCGGCTGCTGTTTTCTGCTATGCTCGTCGGAGTCAGCGACTGCGCTGGTCCTGCTGCTGTTGCCTGCTCTGCTCGTCGATTTCAGCGCCTGCGCTGGTCCTGCTGCTGCTCTCTGCTCTGCTCGTCAGCGACTGCGCTGGTCCTGCTGCTGTTTTCTGCTCTGCTCGTCGGCGTCAGCGACTGCGCGGGTCCTGCTGCTGTTTTCTGCTCTGCTCGTCGGCGTCAGTGACTGCGCTGGTCCTGCCTTTGTTTTCTGCTCTGCTCGTCGGCGTCAGCAACTGCGTTGGTCCTGCCGCTGTTTTCTGCTCTGCTCGTCAGCTGCAGCGACAGCGCTGGTCCTGCTGCTGTTGTCTGCTCTGCTCGCCGGCGTCAGCGACTGCGCTGGTCCTGCTGCTGTTGTCTGCTCTGCTCGTCGGCGTCAGCGACTGCGCTGGTCCTGCTGCTGTTGTCTGCTCTGCTCGTCGGCGACAACGACTTTCCTTTTCCTGCTGCTGTTGTCTGCTCTGCTCGTCGGCGTCAGCGACTTTCCTGGTCCTGCTGCTGTTGTTTGCTCTGCTCGTCAGCGTCAGCGACTGCGCTGATCCTGCTGCTGTTGTCTGCTCTGCAAGTCTGCCTCAGCGACTGCGCTTGTCCCGCTGCTGTTGTCTGCTCTGCTCGTCGGCGTCAGCGACTGCTCTGATCCTGCTGCTGTTGTCTGCTCTGTTCGTCGGCCTCAGCGACTGCGCTTGTCCCGCTGCTGTTGTCTGCTCTGCTCGTCGGCGTCAGCGACTGCTCTGATCCTGCTGCTGTTGTCTGCTCTGCTCGTAAGCGACTGCGCTGTTCCTGCTGCTGTTGTCTGCTCTGCTCGTCGGCGTCAGCGACTACGCTGGTCCAACTGCTGTTGTCTGCTCTGCTCGTCGGCGTCAGCAACTGCACTGGTCCTGCTGCTGTTTTCTGTTCTGCTCGTCTGCGTCAGCGCCTGCGCTGGTCCTGCTGCTGCTCTCTGCTCTGCTCGTCAGCGACTGCGCTGGTCCTGCTGCTGTTTTCTGCTCTGCTCGTTGGCGTCAGGGACTGCGCTGGTCCTTCTGCTGTTTTCTGCTCTGCTCGTCAGCGTCAGTGACTGCGCTTGTCCTGCCTTTGTTTTCTGCTCTGCTCGTCGGCGTCAGCGACTGTGCTGATCCTGCTTCTGTTTTCTGCTCTGCTCGTCGGAGTCAGCGACTGCGCTGGTCCTGCCTCTGTTTTCTGCTCTGCTCATCGGCGTCAGCGACCGCGATGGTCCAGCTGCTGTTTTCTGCTCTGCTCGTCGGCGTCAGTGACTGCGGTGGTCCTGCTGCTGTTTTCTGCTCTGCTCGTCGGCGTTAGCAACTGCGCTGTTCCTGCTGCTGTTTTCTGCTATGCTCGTCGGTGTCAGTGGCTGCTCTGGTCCTGCTGCTGTTGTCTGCTCTGCTCGTCGGCGTCAGCGACTGCGCTGATCCTGCTGCTGTTTTCTGCTCTGCTCGTTGGCGTCAGCAACTGCACTGTTCCTGCCTCTGTTTTCTGCTCTGCTCGTCGGCGTCAGCGACTGCGCTGGTCCTGCCGCTGTTTTCTGCTCTGCTCGTCGGCGTCAGCGACTGCGCTGGTCCTGCTGCTGTTGTCTGCTCTGCTTGTCGGCGTCAGCGACTTTCCTGGTCCTGCTGCTGTTGTCTGCTCTGCTAGTCGGCGTCAGCGACTGCTCTGATCCTGCTGCTTTTGTCTGCTCTGCTCGTCGGCGTCAGCCACTACGCTGGTTCTGCTGCTGTTGTCTGCTCTGCTCGTCGATATCAGCGACTGCGCTGGTCCTGCTGCTGTTGTCTGCTCTGCTCGTCGATATCAGCCCCTGCGCTGGTCCTGCTGCTGCTTTCTGCTCTGCTCGTCAGCGACTGCGCTGGTCCTGCTGCTGTTTTCTGCTCTGCTCGTCGGCGTCAGCGACTGCGATGGTCCTGCTGCTGTTTTCTGCTCTGCTCGTCGGCGTCAGCGACTGCGCTGGTCCTGCTGCTGTTTTTTGCTCTGCTTGTCTATATCAAGGCCTGCGCTGGTCCTGCTGCTGCTTTCTGCTCTGCTCGTCAGCGACTGCGCTGGTCCGGCTGCTGTTTTCTGCTATGCTCGTCGGAGTCAGCGACTGCGCTGGTCCTGCTGCTGTTGCCTGCTCTGCTCGTCGATTTCAGCGCCTGCGCTGGTCCTGCTGCTGCTCTCTGCTCTGCTCGTCAGCGACTGCGCTGGTCCTGCTGCTGTTTTCTGCTCTGCTCGTCGGCGTCAGCGACTGCGCGGGTCCTGCTGCTGTTTTCTGCTCTGCTCGTCGGCGTCAGTGACTGCGCTGGTCCTGCCTTTGTTTTCTGCTCTGCTCGTCGGTGTAACGGAATCAAAGTGATGTAACTAACCAAAGTTGTATTTTAATACACTGTTAGTAGTTCACTTTTATAAACAGAAGAATAGGCTGTTTTTATCATCAGGGAGTTTAATTAAACACTCTGTATTGACTTTGAGACAATAAAAGAGAGAGAGATGGGATCGTTTGAGAATCTTTAATTTCTGAATTATAAATTCTAAACAATCTACCAGGACTACTCTGTGATGGATGAGAATGGATTCGGATGTTGTGTTGGTGCGTGTGTGTGTGTGTGTGGGTCTGGTTCAGATTCTCTAGGATGACGTAATCGAATCTGGTCGTCTTTGTTATGACTAGATATCACGAGGCTTATAAAGTGATGACATGAGCCGCTATTTTGCCGTGTACGTACCCAGTGGGGTCTCCCAAGTAGATCAGGAATTGCCAGGTCTGGAAACCTCGGATGTACGATGGAGCTGTCGGTGCAGCGGTCACAACGTTTCAAAACCCGTCTGGAGGGTCGGCCCGGTACGATTCAGCAGCGTCAGCAGTTGCTCTTATTTTGAAAGGACGTCGTCTGGTTGTTAAACGACGAAAATCTCCCGTTTCACAGTTCTTAGTTTAAAGAAAACGCATCCGGCCAGGCTGCGCTTGTCTTTAGGATGATGGTGAAATAGAACTGAAGTCAAAATGGAACTGACTTAAAATGGCGTTGCCTTGTTTTATATCTCTGACTTGTTGATAAGTTTCAGTAAAGTAGATTGGACACTTGAAGTCAACACCAGATTCTCCTGCGGCAGCCGAAAGCTCTGATTGGTTGGAACAATGTGTCATGCGTTTCTATGGAGATGAGGATCAGTATGTCTGCACCGTAGTCCTGGTTTCATTAAACATAATTCATGACATATTTATTTCACAGATCATTCACTTGATTATTGTTGATCAACATCTGTTTTGCTTAATAATTTTAATCACAAATAAAGTACTTTGATTAGGTAAAGCTTCTTCTTCTCCTTCGGACTCTTCTCCTGGAATGTAAACAGTCTGAGGAACAACCCGACCTTGGTTTTTCTACACGGTGTTATTGTGCCCAGGGGCCAGCTGTATGGAGTTGAAAACCATGAACTTCATAACCTTACATATCCCCCCTTTTCAAGGTCAATGTGGTCCTTCAAGAGACCACTTGGTCGTTGAACAAACCCAAGTTATGAAGAATCTCGACAACAGAACCGGATGCGATCCCAAGGGAACAGCCGTCTGTGGTGAGGCACGAACCCCACGCCGGAGAACAGTCTCGCACACTCCTCAGGAAGAACACAAGTCAGTAGGTTATTAATTATTCCCCATGGAAGTCATAAACGAAGCAACAGCAACGTCATATCCTCACGGGCAATAAAGCAAAGCAGGAGCAAATCTTGAACGTATCCACGAACAGGGTAGTATTCCAATTAAAAATCGATTGTTGTATCCGCAGGCAGGGCAATATTCCAAATAAAAATTGAATTATGTAAGAGTACTTATCGTAATCCACAAAAAGGGAAGAGCGGGTGAGTAAACCCAACGAATGAGGCGTCCCAGCAGCCACGCCGGAACCACAGTCGTCCAAGGCCAACGAGCCGGAGCACCACCCAGGAGTAGTCGATGCAGATGACGAGTCACGGATCCACCCCCAGGACGCAGGATCCTCACAAGCTCAACAGAGGAGAGAGAGCACAGTGTAGGCACTTCAATGTAGACACGACAAAAGTGCATTTCATGTCATCAAAGAAATAAAAATAATAAAAACCTAACTCTATGAGTGCCTTTTGTACTATGTTTTAGTTTTAAGTGTAATTACCCATTAAGTGAAGAAATGGATGCAGCCCTGACTGTGTAAGATGCAAAAAGGGATGATGCGAGAAGCAGAAAAATGAAAGAAACCCTAACCGGTATCAGTGAATCCTCACTGTAAATACTCGTGTCAGGACAGGGGCAAAATTGGTTACAGCCCAGTAGGATAAATTAAAGAATTGATAATCACAAACATAATTTTCACTGTTAAAATCAACTGGTCAAAGGTACTATAAAAAAAACGGAAATGTAAATCAGCACTAAAATGTAAATCAGTGGTTAGTAATCATGTTCATGTTAATGTACCTCTAAGGAATGGTGATTAGTAAAGATTAAAAAAAAAAAAAAAATTTTGGACAACAGTACTATGTGGCCTAACCCACTCACTGTTACCTGGCCTTTTACCTGACTCCAGGAGCCCACAGCACGTCCGTCTCAACACACCTTAAGTCTGCACGTGACGTATAACAGGAAAGACAACCATGTACACTCACAACAAACAAATTTGTGTAATCAGAGATAGAAATCTGTGGAACCAACGGGACGTATTTATCACCCCCCTTTTGAAGTCGGTGGATTGTTGTTGTTGGTATCGGCCAAATCTGTGGGACCCTTGTGCAGTTTGATATGGTCCCTGTGTACCCATTTGTAGACGGGCGCCTTGTTTTTGTTGGCGATCTTGATCTGATACACGACCGGAGAGATCTTATCTGTAATCAGGTATGGACCCGACCATCTGGGCAAAAGTTTCTTAGCCAGCTTCCCCGAGGTCGCAGTGTTGTTACCTGTTTCGGGAGCGAAAATGTAGTACCAGGCCTGGTCACCTACATCAAGTTCGGGATGTGAGGCTTTCTTATCATAATAAGTTTTTCTGCCTTCAGCTGACTTTCCCAGAGATGCCTGTGCGAACGAGAATGCTGCAAGCAGGTGAGTTCGCAGGTTCTGGTCGTAGAAGTGGTCTATGACCTTCTCAATCTGTAACAGAAGTTCCGGGGGTCTACCCGGTGGCTTCGAGAGTGGTGGTGAGGTCGAAATCGCGTCCCCCCGCGAAAGACATGCCACCGAAGGGCGTCCGCCTGTGTCAGGCCACGGTTTGTACGGCTTTGGCTCCCGCACACGTGCAAACAGTCGTCCGGACGCACCGCTGATTCTAGCGTCAAGGCGTTGAAGACAGTCCAACCCTAAGAGCATGGGCATCGGCATCTCCTCGGCGATGTACACGAGGTGTTTAAAGGACACGCCTCCTATCGAGATGTTGACCTCAGCCGTCGCAGCCGCGGGCGAGGGAGCGTCATAGAACTCGTCAAAATCCTTTGGGCCCGAAATGAGTGTGGGGGGTGAGATGTCCTCCCCCCTTTGTTCGCACATGCTGCTGTAAAGAGCTCCGCTGATGAGCGAGATGTCCGCTCCTGTGTCTAATAATGCGACACAGCGATGTCTCTGATTAACAGTGACCTCCACTGCGGGCCTATTAGATCCCTTTCTCACGAACAGAGGTGCAAGCAAAACTTTCTCAGTGACGGCGGTGGTAGTAGTGGTACTGCGGTCGGCATCTGCGGGTTCATCGCCTAACATCGCCACGGATGGAACGACCGGTGAGGTGTCGTCGCTTTCCTTAGAGGTGTTGTTGTTTTCCTGTGAATCAGAACCTGTGAAAACATCAACCTGCAGCATTTCAGTCTCATTTTGTGGCTTCTCAGGCAAACCCGGACCTGCAGCCCGTGTCGCCTGAGAATCACGCATGAATTGTTTGACGTCCTCGCCGTCTTTCTGAAGAGCGCAAATCATGTTCATCATGTTAGTCATCATGGGAAGGAAAGTGTTCTGAATCGCCGCCTGAAGTTGGGCTTGAAATTGCATCGCTACCTCTGAGTCCATTTTCCAAAATAGTAAATAGTCTTTTCCTGTTTTATTTAGAAAAAAAAACCTTACCTGTAGATTTTTTAAAGAATTAGTTACAGGGAAGCTTGGCTGGTGAATGAATATTTTGGGCAAAATTGTTCAATAATGCCAAAAAATATCATTGTCATTTGACCTGCCCAAAATGGCAGGTCGAGCTACGTGTCGGGCACCTAAGATGGCGGACCGCCGCGCATGCGTCGTCCGACACCCGGCCTGGATCCCCGTAGCAATCACACGATTCTGAACACTGGAGCGTGTTTCAGAACCGCCGCTAAGGTTACCTTAAAGTACTCCGTACCGGAAGGTTTAGCGGATTAAAGGACGCAGTTCCGCTGCGTCGGAACGGCTAGAAAGCTCCGCGGGACGCGTTCCCGAGCCTTCACACCGAGAGTGGCTAGTTAGCTCGTCGGCTAATGCTAGCGAACGCCCTGTAGCGATCAGGGTCTCAAAATTGCCTCGATCAACCAACGTGCCTCTCGCTCCGTGATTGAAAGGGTCTTAATAGTGTACGCAATCTGGATTCAGTACCGCTCTGCGGGTGTTCTCGGCTGACAGCGTTTACCGAGCAGTCAAGCAACGGCAGGTGCTAACGAGAATTCCGACTAAGAACAGCGCGAGTCCTGCGCTCATCGAACGGAAATAAATTTCCGACGGAGTCTTCTGTCTCCGATTACACAAATGGACGCACACAGTGTCACAAACACCACGACAAACAATAAACAGACGGTTCCAATGCAATAAAACAGGAGAAATGTTCACCCTTAGATGTAGGCCTCAAAATGGCCACCAGCACACGTCAGCACTTAAGGTGTTTTGATGAAACAGCGCCTCCCGTTGGAGGGTGATGAATGTGCACCCCCCTTTCTAAGAGCTGACTGAGGAAGCGCTCGCCTTTTTCTTATTCTCTAACACACAGACACAGATAATCCCAAAATGTCTCAAAGTCGGCACAAAATGTAACAAACTGTGCAGATATCAAGCTAGGCTCGCCATATGTAACGGAATCAAAGTGATGTAACTAACCAAAGTTGTATTTTAATACACTGTTAGTAGTTCACTTTTATAAACAGAAGAATAGGCTGTTTTTATCATCAGGGAGTTTAATTAAACACTCTGTATTGACTTTGAGACAATAAAAGAGAGAGAGATGGGATCGTTTGAGAATCTTTAATTTCTGAATTATAAATTCTAAACAATCTACCAGGACTACTCTGTGATGGATGAGAATGGATTCGGATGTTGTGTTGGTGCGTGTGTGTGTGTGTGTGGGTCTGGTTCAGATTCTCTAGGATGACGTAATCGAATCTGGTCGTCTTTGTTATGACTAGATATCACGAGGCTTATAAAGTGATGACATGAGCCGCTATTTTGCCGTGTACGTACCCAGTGGGGTCTCCCAAGTAGATCAGGAATTGCCAGGTCTGGAAACCTCGGATGTACGACGGAGCTGTCAGTGCAGCGGTCACAACGTTTCAAAACCCGTCTGGAGGGTCGGCCCGGTACGATTCAGCAGCGTCAGCAGTTGCTCTTATTTTGAAAGGACGTCGTCTGGTTGTTAAACGACGAAAATCTCCCGTTTCACAGTTCTTAGTTTAAAGAAAACGCATCCGGCCAGGCTGCGCTTGTCTTTAGGATGATGGTGAAATAGAACTGAAGTCAAAATGGAACTGACTTAAAATGGCGTTGCCTTGTTTTATATCTCTGACTTGTTGATAAGTTTCAGTAAAGTAGATTGGACACTTGAAGTCAACACCAGATTCTCCTGCGGCAGCCGAAAGCTCTGATTGGTTGGAACAATGTGTCATGCGTTTCTATGGAGATGAGGATCAGTATGTCTGCACCGTAGTCCTGGTTTCATTAAACATAATTCATGACATATTTATTTCACAGATCATTCACTTGATTATTGTTGATCAACATCTGTTTTGCTTAATAATTTTAATCACAAATAAAGTACTTTGATTAGGTAAAGCTTCTTCTTCTCCTTCGGACTCTTCTCCTGCAATGTAAACAGTCTGAGGAACAACCCGACCTTGGTTTTTCTACACGGTGTTATTGTGCCCAGGGGCCAGCTGTATGGAGTTGAAAACCATGAACTTCATAACCTTACATCGGCGTCAGCAACTGCGTTGGTCCTGCCGCTGTTTTCTGCTCTGCTCGTCATCTGCAGCGACAGCGCTGGTCCTGCTGCTGTTGTCTGCTCTGCTCGCCGGCGTCAGCGACTGCGCTGGTCCTGCTGCTGTTGTCTGCTCTGCTCGTCGGCGTCAGCGACTGCGCTGGTCCTGCTGCTGTTGTCTGCTCTGCTCGTCGGCGACAACGACTTTCCTTTTCCTGCTGCTGTTGTCTGCTCTGCTCGTCGGCGTCAGCGACTTTCCTGGTCCTGCTGCTGTTGTTTGCTCTGCTCGTCAGCGTCAGCGACTGCGCTGATCCTGCTGCTGTTGTCTGCTCTGCTCGTCTGCCTCAGCGACTGCGCTTGTCCCGCTGCTGTTGTCTGCTCTGCTCGTCGGCGTCAGCGACTGATCTGATCCTGCTGCTGTTGTCTGCTCTGTTCGTCGGCCTCAGCGACTGCGCTTGTCCCGCTGCTGTTGTCTGCTCTGCTCGTCGGCGTCAGCGACTGCTCTGATCCTGCTGCTGTTGTCTGCTCTGCTCGTAAGCGACTGCGCTGTTCCTGCTGCTGTTGTCTGCTCTGCTCGTCGGCGTCAGCGACTACGCTGGTCCAACTGCTGTTGTCTGCTCTGCTCGTCAGCGTCAGCAACTGCGCTGGTCCTGCTGCTGTTTTCTGCTCTACTCGTCGGCGTCAGCAACTGCGCTGGTCTTGCTGCTGTTTTCTGTTCTGCTCGTCTGCGTCAGCGCCTGCGCTGGTCCTGCTGCTGTTTTCTGTTCTGCTCGTCTGCGTCAGCGCCTGCGCTGGTCCTGCTGCTGCTCTCTGCTCTGCTCGTCAGCGACTGCGCTGGTCCTGCCTTTGTTTTCTGCTCTGCTCGTCGGCGTCAGCGACTGCGCTGGTCCTGCCGCTGTTTTCTGCTCTGCTCGTCGGCGTCAGCGACTGTGCTGATCCTGCTTCTGTTTTCTGCTCTGCTCGTCGGAGTCAGCGACTGCGCTGGTCCTGCCTCTGTTTTCTGCTCTGCTCATCGGCGTCAGCAACTGCGCTGATCCTGCTGCTGTTTTCTGCTCTGCTCGTTGGCGTCAGCAACTGCGCTGTTCCTGCCTCTGTTTTCTGCTCTGCTCGTCGGCGTCAGCGACTGCGCTGGTCCTGCCGCTGTTTTCTGCTCTGCTCGTCGGCGTCAGCGACTGCGCTGGTCCTGCTGCTGTTGTCTGCTCTGCTTGTCGGCGTCAGCGACTTTCCTGGTCCTGCTGCTGTTGTCTGCTCTGCTAGTCGGCGTCAGCGACTGCTCTGATCCTGCTGCTTTTGTCTGCTCTGCTCGTCGGCGTCAGCCACTACGCTGGTTCTGCTGCTGTTGTCTGCTCTGCTCGTCGATATCAGCGCCTGCGCTGGTCCTGCTGCTGTTTTCTGCTCCGCTTATCGGCGTCAGCGACTGCGCTGGTCCTGCTGCTGTTGTCTGCTCTGCTTGTCGGCGTCAGCGACTTTCCTGGTCCTGCTGCTGTTGTCTGCTCTGCTAGTCGGCGTCAGCGACTGCTCTGATCCTGCTGCTTTTGTCTGCTCTGCTCGTCGGCGTCAGCCACTACGCTGGTTCTGCTGCTGTTGTCTGCTCTGCTCGTCGATATCAGCGCCTGCGCTGGTCCTGCTGCTGTTTTCTGCTTCGCTTATCGGCGTCAGCGACTGCGCTGGACCTGCTGCTGTTGTCTGTTCTGCTCGTTGGCGTCAGCGACTGCGCTGGTCCTGCTGCTGTTGTCTGCTCTGCTCGTCGATTACAGCCCCTGCGCTGGTCCTGCTGCTGCTTTCTGCTCTGCTCGTCAGCGACTGCGCTGGTCCTGCTGCTGTTTTCTGCTCTGCTCGTCGGCGTCAGCGACTGCGATGGTCCTGCTGCTGTTTTCTGCTCTGCTCTTCGGCGTCAGCGACTGCGCTGGTCCTGCTGCTGTTTTTTGCTCTGCTTGTCGATATCAAGGCCTGCGCTGGTCCTGCTGCTGCTTTCTGCTCTGCTCGTCAGCGACTGCGCTGGTCCTGCTGCTGTTTTCTGCTCTGCTCGTCGGCGTCAGCGACTGCGCGGGTCCTGCTGCTGTTTTCTGCTCTGCTCGTCGGCGTCAGCAACTGCGTTGGTCCTGCCGCTGTTTTCTGCTCTGCTCGTCAGCTGCAGCGACAGCGCTGGTCCTGCTGCTGTTGTCTGCTCTGCTCGCCGGCGTCAGCGACTGCGCTGGTCCTGTTGCTGTTGTCTGCTCTGCTCGTCGGCGTCAGCGACTGCGCTCGTCCTGCTGCTGTTGTCTGCTCTGCTCGTCGGCGACAACGACTTTCCTTTTCCTGCTGCTGTTGTCTGCTCTGCTCGTCGGCGTCAGCGACTTTCCTGGTCCTGCTGCTGTTGTTTGCTCTGCTCGTCAGCGTCAGCGACTGCGCTGATCCTGCTGCTGTTGTCTGCTCTGCTCGTCGGCCTCAGCGACTGCGCTTGTCCCGCTGCTGTTGTCTGCTCTGCTCGTCGGCGTCAGCGACTGCTCTGATCCTGCTGCTGTTGTCTGCTCTGTTCGTCGGCCTCAGCGACTGCGCTTGTCCCGCTGCTGTTGTCTGCTCTGCTCGTCGGCATCAGCGACTGCTCTGATCCTGCTTCTGTTGTCTGCTCTGCTCGTAAGCGACTGCGCTGTTCCTGCTGCTGTTGTCTGCTCTGCTCGTCGGCGTCAGCGACTACGCTGGTCCAACTGCTGTTGTCTGCTCTGCTCGTCGGCGTCAGCAACTGCGCTGGTCCTGCTGCTGTTTTCTGCTCTACTCGTCGGCGTCAGCAACTGCGCTGGTCTTGCTGCTGTTGTCTGCTCTGCTCGTCGGCGTCAGCGACTGCGCTGGTCCTGCTGCTGTTTTTTGCTCTGCTCTTCGGCGTCAGCGACTGCGCTGGTCCTGCTGCTGTTTTTTGCTCTGCTTGTCGATATCAAGGCCTGCGCTGGTCCTGCTGCTGCTTTCTGCTCTGCTCGTCAGCGACTGCGCTGGTCCTGCTGCTGTTTTCTGCTCTGCTCGTCGGCGTCAGCGACTGCGCGGGTCCTGCTGCTGTTTTCTGCTCTGCTCGTCGGCGTCAGCAACTGCGTTGGTCCTGCCGCTGTTTTCTGCTCTGCTCGTCAGCTGCAGCGACAGCGCTGGTCCTGCTGCTGTTGTCTGCTCTGCTCGCCGGCGTCAGCGACTGCGCTGGTCCTGTTGCTGTTGTCTGCTCTGCTCGTCGGCGTCAGCGACTGCGCTCGTCCTGCTGCTGTTGTCTGCTCTGCTCGTCGGCGACAACGACTTTCCTTTTCCTGCTGCTGTTGTCTGCTCTGCTCGTCGGCGTCAGCGACTTTCCTGGTCCTGCTGCTGTTGTTTGCTCTGCTCGTCAGCGTCAGCGACTGCGCTGATCCTGCTGCTGTTGTCTGCTCTGCTCGTCGGCCTCAGCGACTGCGCTTGTCCCGCTGCTGTTGTCTGCTCTGCTCGTCGGCGTCAGCGACTGCTCTGATCCTGCTGCTGTTGTCTGCTCTGTTCGTCGGCCTCAGCGACTGCGCTTGTCCCGCTGCTGTTGTCTGCTCTGCTCGTCGGCATCAGCGACTGCTCTGATCCTGCTTCTGTTGTCTGCTCTGCTCGTAAGCGACTGCGCTGTTCCTGCTGCTGTTGTCTGCTCTGCTCGTCGGCGTCAGCGACTACGCTGGTCCAACTGCTGTTGTCTGCTCTGCTCGTCGGCGTCAGCAACTGCGCTGGTCCTGCTGCTGTTTTCTGCTCTACTCGTCGGCGTCAGCAACTGCGCTGGTCTTGCTGCTGTTGTCTGCTCTGCTCGTCGGCGTCAGCGACTGCGCTGGTCCTGCTGCTGTTTTCTGTTCTGCTCGTCTGTGTCAGCGCCTGCGCTGGTCCTGCTGCTGCTCTCTGCTCTGCTCGTCAGCGACTGCGCTGGTCCTGCTGCTGTTTTCTGCTCTGCTCGTTGGCGTCAGGGACTGCGCTGGTACTTCTGCTGTTTTCTGCTCTGCTCGTCGGCGTCAGTGACTGCGCTTGTCCTGCCTTTGTTTTCTGCTCTGCTCGTCGTCGTCAGCGACTGCGCTGGTCCTGCTGCTGTTTTCTGCTCTGCTCGTTGGCGTCAGCGACTGCGGTGGTCCTGCTGCTGTTTTCTGCTCTGCTCGTCGGCTTCAGCGACTGCGCTGGTCCTGCTGCTGTTGTCTGCTATGCTTGTCGGCGTCAGCGGCTGCTCTGGTCCTGCTGCTGTTGTTTGCTCTGCACGTCAGCGTCAGCGACTATGCTGGTCCAACTGCTGTTGTCTGCTCTGCTCATCGGCGTCAGCGACTGCGCTGGTCCTGCTGCTGCTCACTGCTCTGCTCGTCAGCGACAGCGCTGGTCCTGCTGCTGTTTTCTGCTCTGCTCATCGGCGTCAGCAACCGCGATGGTCCAGCTGCTGTTTTCTGCTCTGCTCGTCGGCGTCAGCGACTGCGGTGGTCCTGCTGCTGTTTTCTGCTCTGCTCGTCGGTGTCAGCAACTGCGCTGGTCCTGCTGCTGTTTTCTGCTATGCTCGTCGGCGTCAGTGGCTGCTCTGGTCCTGCTGCTGTTGTCTGCTCTGCTCGTCGGCGTCAGTGGCTGCTCTGGTCCTGCTGCTGTTGTATGATCTGACCGTCGGCGTCAGCGACTGCACTGATCCTGCTGCTGTTGTCTGCTCTGTTCGTCGGCCTCAGCGACTGCGCTTGTCCCGCTGCTGTTGTCTGCTCTGCTCGTCGGCGTCAGCGACTGCTCTGATCCTGCTGCTGTTGTCTGCTCTGCTCGTAAGCGACTGCGCTGTTCCTGCTGCTGTTGTCTGCTCTGCTCGTCGGCGTCAGCGACTACGCTGGTCCAACTGCTGTTTTCTGCTCTGCTCGTCGGCGTCAGCAACTGCGCTGGTCCTGCTGCTGTTTTCTGCTCTACTCGTCGGCGTCAGCGACTGCACTGATCCTGCTGCTGTTGTCTGCTCTGCTCGTAAGCGACTGCGCTGTTCCTGCTGCTGTTGTCTGCTCTGCTCGTCGGCGTCAGCGACTACGCTGGTCCAACTGCTGTTGTCTGCTCTGCTCGTCGGTGTCAGCAACTGTGCTGGTCCTGCTGCTGTTTTCTGCTCTACTCGTCGGCGTCAGCAACTGCGCTGGTCTTGCTGCTGTTGTCTGCTCTGCTCGTCGGCGTCAGCGACTGCGCTGGTCCTGCTGCTGTTTTCTGTTCTGCTCGTCTGCGTCAGCGCCTGCGCTGGTCCTGCTGCTGCTCTCTGCTCTGCTCGTCAGCGACTGCGCTGGTCCTGCTGCTGTTTTCTGCTCTGCTCGTTGGCGTCAGGGACTGCGCTTGTCCTGCCTTTGTTTTCTGCTCTGCTCGTCGGCGTCAGCGACTGTGCTGATCCTGCTTCTGTTTTCTGCTCTGCTCGTCGGAGTCAGCGACTGCGCTGGTCCTGCCTCTGTTTTCTGCTCTGCTCATCGGCGTCAGCGACCGCAATGGTCCAGCTGCTGTTTTCTGCTCTGCTCGTCGGCGTCAGTGACTGCGGTGGTCCTGCTGCTGTTTTCTGCTCTGCTCGTCGGCGTCAGCAACTGCGCTGGTCTTGCTGCTGTTGTCTGCTCTGCTCGTCGGCGTCAGCGACAGCGCTGGTCCTGCTGCTGTTTTCTGTTCTGCTCGTCTGCGTCAGCGCCTGCGCTGGTCCTGCTGCTGCTCTCTGCTCTGCTCGTCAGCGACTGCGCTGGTCCTGCTGCTGTTTTCTGCTCTGCTCGTTGGCGTCAGGGACTGCGCTCGTCCTGCTGCTGTTTTCTGCTCTGCTCATCGGCGTCAGCGACTGTGCTGATCCTGCTTCTGTTTCCTGCTCTGCTCGTCGGAGTCAGCGACTGCGCTGTTCCTGCCTCTGTTTTCTGCTCTGCTCATCGGCGTCAGCGACCGCAATGGTCCAGCTGCTGTTTTCTGCTCTGCTCGTCGGCGTCAGTGACTGCGGTGGTCCTGCTGCTGTTTTCTGCTCTGCTCGTCGGCGTCAGCAACTGCGCTGGTCCTGCTGCTGTTTTCTGCTCTGCTCGTCGGCGTCAGCGACTGTGCTGATCCTGCTGCTGTTTTCTGCTCTGCTCGTCGGCGTCAGCGACTGCGCTGGTCCTGCCGCTGTTTTCTGCTCTGCTCGTCGGCGTCAGCGACTGCGCTGGTCCTGCTTCTGTTTTCTGCTCTGCTCCTCGGCATCAGCGACTGCGCTGGTCCTGCTGCTGTTGTCTGCTCTGCTCGTCGGCGTCAGCGACTTTCCTGGTCCTGCTGCTGTTGTCTGCTCTGCTAGTCGGCGTCAGCGACTGCTCTGATCCTGCTGCTTTTGTCTGCTCTGCTCGTCGGCGACAGCCACTACGCTGGTTCTGCTGCTGTTGTCTGCTCTGCTCGTCGATATCAGCGCCTGCGCTGGTCCTGCTGCTGTTTTCTGCTCCGCTTATCGGCGTCAGCGACTGCGCTGGACCTGCTGCTGTTGTCTGTTCTGCTCGTTGGCGTCAGCGACTGCGCTGGTCCTGCTGCTGTTGTCTGCTCTGCTCGTCGATATCAGCCCCTGCGCTGGTCCTGCTGCTGCTTTCTGCTCTGCTCGTCAGCGACTGCGCTGGTCCTGCTGCTGTTTTCTGCTCTGCTCGTCGGCGTCAGCGACTGCGATGGTCCTGCTGCTGTTTTCTGCTCTGCTCGTCGGCGTCAGCGACTGCGCTGGTCCTGCTGCTGTTTTCTGCTCTGCTTGTCGATATCAAGGCCTGCGCTGGTCCTGCTGCTGCTTTCTGCTCTGCTCGTCAGCGACTGCGCTGGTCCGGCTGCTGTTTTCTGCTATGCTCGTCGGAGTCAGCGACTGCGCTGGTCCTGCTGCTGTTGCCTGCTCTGCTCGTTGATTTCAGCGCCTGCGCTGGTCCTGCTGCTGCTCTCTGCTCTGCTCGTCAGCGACTGCGCTGGTCCTGCTGCTGTTTTCTGCTCTGCTCGTCGGCGTCAGCGACTGCGCGGGTCCTGCTGCTGTTTTCTGCTCTGCTCGTCGGCGTCAGTGACTGCGCTGGTCCTGCCTTTGTTTTCTGCTCTGCTCGTCGGCGTCAGCAACTGCGTTGGTCCTGCCGCTGTTTTCTGCTCTGCTCGTCAGCTGCAGCGACTGCGCTGGTCCTGCTGCTGTTGTCTGCTCTGCTCGTCAGCGTCAGCGACTGCGCTGATCCTGCTGCTGTTGTCTGCTCTGCTCGTCGGCCTCAGCGACTGCGCTTGTCCCGCTGCTGTTGTCTGCTCTGCTCGTCGGCGTCAGCGACTGCTCTGATCCTGCTGCTGTTGTCTGCTCTGCTCGTAAGCGACTGCGCTGTTCCTGCTTCTGTTTTCTGCTCTGCTCGTCTGCGTCAGCAACTGCCTCGAACGTGCTGCTGATGTCTGCTCTGCTCGTCGGCGTCAGCAACTGCGCTGGTCCTGCTGCTGTTTTCTGCTCTTCTAGTCGGCGTCAGCGACTGCGCTGGTCCTGCTGCTGTTTTCTGCTCTGCTCGTCTGCGTCAGCGACTACGCTGGTCCAACTGCTGTTGTCGTCTCTGCTCGTCGGCGTCAGCGACTGCGCTGGTCCTGCTGCTGCTCACTGCTCTGCTCGTCAGCGACTGCGCTGGTCCTGCTGCTGTTGTCTGCTCTGCTCGTCGGCGTCAGCGACTACGCTGGTCCAACTGCTGTTGTCTGCTCTGCTCGTCGGCGTCAGCGACTGCGCTGGTCCTGCTGCTGTTTTCTGCTCTGCTCGTTGGCGTCAGCGACTGCGGTGGTCCTGCTGCTGTTTTCTGCTCTGCTCGTCGGCGTCAGCGACTGCGCTGGTCCTGCTGCTGTTTTCTGCTATGCTCGTCGGCGTCATCGGCTGCTCTGGTCCTGCTGCTGTTGTTTGCTCTGCTCGTCAGCGTCAGCGACTGCGCTGATCCTGCTGCTGTTGTCTGCTCTGCTCGTCGGCCTCAGCGACTGCGCTTGTCCCGCTGCTGTTGTCTGCTCTGCTCGTCGGCGTCGGCGACTGCTCTGATCCTGCTGCTGTTGTCTGCTCTGCTCGTAAGCGACTGCGCTGTTCCTGCTTCTGTTTTCTGCTCTGCTCGTCTGCGTCAGCAACTGCCTAGAACGTGCTGCTGATGTCTGCTCTGCTCGTCGGCGTCAGCAACTGCGCTGGACCTGCTGCTGTTGTCTGCTCTGCTCGTCGGCGTCAGCAACTACGCTGGTCCAACTGCTGTTGTCTGCTCTGCTCGTCGGCGTCAGCGACTGCGCTGGTCCTGCTGCTGTTTTCTGCTCTACTCGTCGGCGTCAGCAACTGCGCTGGTCCTGCTGCTGTTTTCTGCTCTGCCAGTCGGCGTCAGCGACTGCGCTGGTCCTGCTGCTGTTTTCTGCTCTCCTCGTCTGCGTCAGCGCCTGCGCTGGTCCTGCTGCTGTTGTCTGCTCTGCTCGTCGGCGTCAGCGACTACGCTGGTCCAACTGCTGTTGTTTGCTCTGCTCGTTGGCGTCAGCGACAGCGCGGGTCCTGCTGCTGTTTTCTGCTCTGCTCGTTGGCGTCATCGACTGCGGTGTTCCTGCTGCTGTTTTCTGCTCTGCTCGTCGGCGTCAGCGACTGCGCTGGTCCTGCTGCTGTTTTCTGCTATGCTCGTCGGCTTCAGCGGCTGCTCTAGTCCTGCTGCTGTTGTCTGCTCTGCTTGTCGGCGTCAGTGACTGCGCTGATCCTGCTGCTGTTTTCTGCTCTGCTCGTTGGCGTCAGCGACTGCACTGGTCCTGCCTCTGTTTTCTGCTCTGCTCGTCGGCGTCAGCGACTGCGCTGGTCCTGCCACTGTTTTCTGCTGTGCTCGTCCGCGTCAGCGACTGCGCTGGTCCTGCTTCTGTTTTCTGCTCTGCTCGTCGGCGTCAGCGACTGCGCTGGTCCTGCTTCTGTTTTCTGCTCTGCTCGTCGGCGTCAGCGACTGCGCTGGTCCATCTGCTGTTGTCTGCTCTGCTCGTCGGCGTCAGCGACTGCGGTGGTCCTGCTGCTGTTTTCTGCTCTGCTCGTCGGGGACAACGACTTTCCTTGTCCTGCTGCTGTTGTCTGCTCTGCTCGTCGGCGTCAGCGACTTTCCTGGTCCTGCTGCTGTTGTTTGCTCTGCTCGTCAGCGTCAGCGACTGCGCTGATCCTGCTGCTGTTATCTGCTCTGCTCCTCGGCCTCAGCGACTGCGCTTGTCCCGCTGCTGTTGTCTGCTCTGCTCGTCGGCGTCAGCGACTGCTCTGATCCTGCTGCTGTTGTCTGCTCTGCTCGTAAGCGACTGCGCTGTTCCTGCTTCTGTTGTCTGCTCTGCTCGTCGGCGTCAGCGACTTTCCTGGTCCTGCTGCTGTTGTTTGCTCTGCTCGTCAGCGTCAGCGACTGCGCTGATCCTGCTGCTGTTGTCTGCTCTGCTCGTAAGCGACTGCGCTGTTCCTGCTTCTGTTTTCTGCTCTGCTCGTCGGCCTCAGCGACTGCGCTTGTCCTGCCTTTGTTTTCTGCTCTGCTCGTCTGCGTCAGCAACTGCCTCGATCCTGCTGCTGTTGTCTGCTCTGCTCGTCGGCGTCAGCGACTGCGCTGGTCCCGCTGCTGTTTTCTGCTCTGCTCGTTGGCGTCAGCGACTGCGCTGGTACTGCTGCTGTTTTCTGCTCTGCTCGTCGGCTTCAGCGACTGCGGTGGTCCTGCTGCTGTTTTCTGCTCTGCTCGTCGGGGACAACGACTTTCCTTGTCCTGCTGCTGTTGTCTGCTCTGCTCGTCGGCGTCAGCGACTTTCCTGGTCCTGCTGCTGTTGTTTGCTCTGCTCGTCAGCGTCAGCGACTGCGCTGATCCTGCTGCTGTTATCTGCTCTGCTCGTCGGCCTCAGCGACTGCGCTTGTCCCGCTGCTGTTGTCTGCTCTGCTCGTCGCCGTCAGCGACTGCTCTGATCCTGCTGCTGTTGTCTGCTCTGCTCGTAAGCGACTGCGCTGTTCCTGCTTCTGTTGTCTGCTCTGCTCGTCGGCGTCAGCGACTTTCCTGGTCCTGCTGCTGTTGTTTGCTCTGCTCGTCCGCGTCAGCGACTGCGCTGGTCCTGCTTCTGTTTTCTGCTCTGCTCGTCGGCGTCAGCGACTGCGCTGGTCCTGCTCCTGTTGTCTGCTCTGCTCGTCGGCGTCAGCGACTTTCCTGGTCCTGCTGCTGTTGTTTGCTCTGCTCGTCAGCGTCAGCGACTGCGCTGATCCTGCTGCTGTTATCTGCTCTGCTCGTCGGCGTCAGCGACTGCTCTGATCCTGCTGCTGTTGTCTGCTCTGCTCGTAAGCGACTGCGCTGTTCCTGCTTCTGTTGTCTGCTCTGCTCGTCGGCGTCAGCGACTTTCCTGGTCCTGCTGCTGTTGTTTGCTCTGCTCGTCAGCGTCAGCGACTGCGCTGATCCTGCTGCTGTTGTCTGCTCTGCTCGTAAGCGACTGCGCTGTTCCTGCTTCTGTTTTCTGCTCTGCTCGTCGGCCTCAGCGACTGCGCTTGTCCTGCCTTTGTTTTCTGCTCTGCTCGTCTGCGTCAGCAACTGCCTCGATCCTGCTGCTGTTGTCTGCTCTGCTCGTCGGCGTCAGCGACTGCGCTGGTCCCGCTGCTGTTTTCTGCTCTGCTCGTCGGCGTCAGCCACTACGCTGGTTCTGCTGCTGTTGTCTGCTCTGCTCGTCGACGTCAGCGACTGCGCTGGTCCTGCTGCTGTTGTCTGCTCTGCTCGTCGATATCAGCGCCTGCGCTGGTCCTGCTGCTGTTTTCTGCTCCGCTTATCGGCGTCAGCGACTGCGCTGGTCCTGCTGCTGTTGTCTGCTCTGCTCGTCGATATCAGCCCCTGCACTGGTCCTGCTGCTGCTTTCTGCTCTGCTTTTCAGCGACTGCGCTGGTCCTGCTGCTGTTTTCTGCTCTGCTCGTCGACGTCAGCGACTGCGATGGTCCTGCTGCTGTTTTCTGCTCTGCTCGTCGGCGTCAGCGACTGCGCTGGTCCTGCTGCTGTTTTCTGCTCTGTTTGTCGATATCAAGACCTGCGCTGGTCCTGCTGCTGCTTTCTGCTCTGTTCGTCAGCGACTGCGCTGGTCCTGCTGCTGTTTTCTGCTATGCTCGTCGGCGTCAGCGACTGCGCTGGTCCTGCTGCTGTTTCCTGCTCTGCTCGTCGATTTCAGCGCCTGCGCTGGTCCTGCTGCTGCTCTCTGCTCTGCTCGTCAGAGACTGCGCTGGTCCTGCTTCTGTTTTCTGCTCTGCTCGTCGGCGTCAGCGACTGCGCTGGTCCTGCTTCTGTTTTCTGCTCTGCTCGTCGGCGTCAGCGACTGCGCTGGTCCATCTGCTGTTGTCTGCTCTGCTCGTCGGCGTCAGCGACTGCGGTGGTCCTGCTGCTGTTTTCTGCTCTGCTCGTCGGGGACAACGACTTTCCTTGTCCTGCTGCTGTTGTCTGCTCTGCTCGTCGGCGTCAGCGACTTTCCTGGTCCTGCTGCTGTTGTTTGCTCTGCTCGTCAGCGTCAGCGACTGCGCTGATCCTGCTGCTGTTATCTGCTCTGCTCCTCGGCCTCAGCAACTGCGCTTGTCCCGCTGCTGTTGTCTGCTCTGCTCGTCGGCGTCAGCGACTGCTCTGATCCTGCTGCTGTTGTCTGCTCTGCTCGTAAGCGACTGCGCTGTTCCTGCTTCTGTTGTCTGCTCTGCTCGTCGGCGTCAGCGACTTTCCTGGTCCTGCTGCTGTTGTTTGCTCTGCTCGTCAGCGTCAGCGACTGCGCTGATCCTGCTGCTGTTGTCTGCTCTGCTCGTAAGCGACTGCGCTGTTCCTGCTTCTGTTTTCTGCTCTGCTCGTCGGCCTCAGCGACTGCGCTTGTCCTGCCTTTGTTTTCTGCTCTGCTCGTCTGCGTCAGCAACTGCCTCGATCCTGCTGCTGTTGTCTGCTCTGCTCGTCGGCGTCAGCGACTGCGCTGGTCCCGCTGCTGTTTTCTGCTCTGCTCGTCGGCGTCAGCGACTGCGCTGGTCCTGCTGCTGTTTCCTGCTCTGCTCGTCGATTTCAGCGCCTGCGCTGGTCCTGCTGCTGCTCTCTGCTCTGCTCGTCAGCGACTGCGCTGGTCCTGCTGCTGTTTTCTGCTCTGCTCGTCGGCGTCAGCGACTGCGCTGGTCCTGCTGCTGTTTTCTGCTCTGCTCGTCGGGCGTCAGTGACTGCGCTGGTCCTGCCTTTGTTTTCTGCTCTGCTCGTCGGCGTCAGCAACTGCGATGGTCCTTCCGCTTTTTTCTGCTCTGCTCGTCAGCTGTAGCGACTGCGCTGGTCCTGCTGCTGTTGTCTGCTCTGCTCGCCGGCGTCAGCGACTGCGCTGGTCCTGCTGCTGTTGTCTGCTCTGCTCGCCGGCGTCAGCGACTGCGCTGGTCCTGCTGCTGTTGTCTGCTCTGCTCGTCGGCGTCAGCGACTGCGCTGGTCCTGCTGCTGTTGTCTGCTCTGCTCGTCGGCGACAACGACTTTCCTTTTCCTGCTGCTGTTGTCTGCTCTGCTCGTCGGCGTCAGTGACTTTCCTGGTCCTGCTGCTGTTGTTTGCTCTGCTCGTCAGCGTCAGCGACTGCGCTGATCCTGCTGCTGTTGTCTGCTCTGCTCGTCGGCCTCAGCGACTGCGCTTGTCCCGCTGCTGTTGTCTGCTCTGCTCGTCGGCGTCAGCGACTGCTCTGATCCTGCTGCTGTTGTCTGTTCTGCTCGTAAGTGACGGCGCTGTTCCTGCTTCTGTTTTCTGCTCTGCTCGTCTGCGTCAGCAACTGCCTCGAACGTGCTGCTGATGTCTGCTCTGCTCGTCGGCGTCAGCAACTGCGCTGGTCCTGCTGCTGTTTTCTGCTCTGCTAGTCGGCGTCAGCGACTGCGCTGGTCCTGCTGCTGTTTTCTGCTCTGCTCGACTGCGTCAGCGACTATGCTGGTCCAACTGCTGTTGTCTGCTCTGCTCGTCGGCGTCAGCGACTGCTCTGATCCTGCTGCTGTTGTCTGTTCTGCTCGTAAGCGACGGCGCTGTTCCTGCTTCTGTTTTCTGCTCTGCTCGTCTGCGTCAGCAACTGCCTCGAACGTGCTGCTGATGTCTGCTCTGCTCGTCGGCGTCAGCAACTGCGCTGGTCCTGCTGCTGTTTTCTGCTCTGCTAGTCGGCGTCAGCGACTGCGCTGGTCCTGCTGCTGTTTTCTGCTCTGCTCGACTGCGTCAGCGACTATGCTGGTCCAACTGCTGTTGTCTGCTCTGCTCGTCGGCGTCAGCGACTGCGCTGGTCCTGCTGCTGCTCACTTCTCTGCTCGTCAGCGACAGCGCTGGTCCTGCTGCTGTTGTCTGCTCTGCTCGTCGGCGTCAGCGACTACGCTGGTCCAACTGCTGTTGTCTGCTCTGCTCGTCGGCGTCAGCGACTGCGCTGGTCCTGCTGCTGTTTTCTGCTCTGCTCATTGGCGTCAGCGACTGCGGTGGTCCTGCTGCTGTTTTCTGCTCTGCTCGTCGGCGTCAGCGACTGCGCTGGTCCTGCTGCTGTTGTCTGCTATGCTCGTCGGCGTCAGCGGCTGCTCTGGTCCTGCTGCTGTTGTTTGCTCTGCACGTCAGCGTCAGCGACTATGCTGGTCCAACTGCTGTTGTCTGCTCTGCTCGTCGGCGTCAGCGACTGCGCTGGTCCTGCTGCTGCTCACTGCTCTGCTCGTCAGCGACAGCGCTGGTCCTGCTGCTGTTTTCTGCTCTGCTCATCGGCGTCAGCGACCGCGATGGTCCAGCTGCTGTTTTCTGCTCTGCTCGTCGGCGTCAGCGACTGCGGTGGTCCTGCTGCTGTTTTCTGCTCTGCTCGTCTGTGTCAGCAACTGCGCTGGTCCTGCTGCTGTTTTCTGCTTTGCTCGTCGGCGTCAGTGGCTGCTCTGGTCCTGCTGCTGTTGTCTGCTCTGCTCGTCGGCGTCAGTGGCTGCTCTGGTCCTGCTGCTGTTGTATGCTCTGCTCGTCGGCGTCAGCGACTGCACTGATCCTGCTGCTGTTGTCTGCTCTGTTCGTCGGCCTCAGCGACTGCGCTTGTCCCGCTGCTGTTGTCTGCTCTGCTCGTCGGCGTCAGCGACTGCTCTGATCCTGCTGCTGTTGTCTGCTCTGCTCGTAAGCGTCTGCGCTGTTCCTGCTGCTGTTGTCTGCTCTGCTCGTCGGCGTCAGCGACTACGCTGGTCCAACTGCTGTTGTCTGCTCTGCTCGTCGGCGTCAGCAACTGCGCTGGTCCTGCTGCTGTTTTCTGCTCTACTCGTCGGCGTCAGCAACTGCGCTGGTCTTGCTGCTGTTGTCTGCTCTGCTCGTCGGCGTCAGCGACTGCGCTGGTCCTGCTGCTGTTTTCTGTTCTGCTCGTCTGCGTCAGCGACTACGCTGGTCCAACTGCTGTTGTTTGCTCTGCTCGTTGGCGTCAGCGACTGCTCTGATCCTGCTGCTGTTGTCTGCTCTGCTCGTCTGCGTCAGCAACTGCCTAGAACGTGCTGCTGATGTCTGCTCTGCTCGTCGGCGTCAGCAACTGCGCTGGACCTGCTGCTGTTGTCTGCTCTGCTCGTCGGCGTCAGCAACTACGCTGGTCCAACTGCTGTTGTCTGCTCTGCTCGTCGGCGTCAGCGACTGCGCTGGTCCTGCTGCTGTTTTCTGCTCTACTCGTCGGCGTCAGCAACTGCGCTGGTCCTGCTGCTGTTTTCTGCTCTGCCAGTCGGCGTCAGCGACTGCGCTGGTCCTGCTGCTGTTTTCTGCTCTCCTCGTCTGCGTCAGCGACTACGCTGGTCCAACTGCTGTTGTTTGCTCAGCTCGTTGGCGTCAGCGACAGCGCGTGTCCTGCTGCTGTTTTCTGCTCTGCTCGTTGGCGTCAGCGACTGCGGTGTTCCTGCTGCTGTTTTCTGCTCTCCTCGTCGGCGTCAGCGACTGCGCTTGTCCCGCTGATGTTGTCTGCTCTGCTCGTCGGCGTCGGCGACTGCTCTGATCCTGCTGCTGTTGTCTGCTCTGCTCGTCTGCGTCAGCAACTGCCTAGAACGTGCTGCTGATGTCTGCTCTGCTCGTCGGCGTCAGCAACTGCGCTGGACCTGCTGCTGTTGTCTGCTCTGCTCGTCGGCGTCAGCAACTACGCTGGTCCAACTGCTGTTGTCTGCTCTGCTCGTCGGCGTCAGCGACTGCGCTGGTCCTGCTGCTGTTTTCTGCTCTACTCGTCGGCGTCAGCAACTGCGCTGGTCCTGCTGCTGTTTTCTGCTCTGCCAGTCGGCGTCAGCGACTGCGCTGGTACTGCTGCTGTTTTCTGCTCTCCTCGTCTGCGTCAGCGACTACGCTGGTCCAACTGCTGTTGTTTGCTCTGCTCGTTGGCGTCAGCGACAGCGCGTGTCCTGCTGCTGTTTTCTGCTCTGCTCGTTGGCGTCAGCGACTGCGGTGTTCCTGCTGCTGTTTTCTGCTCTCCTCGTCGGCGTCAGCGACTGCGCTGGTCCTGCTGCTGTTTTCTGCTCTACTCGTCGGCGTCAGCAACTGCGCTGGTCCTGCTGCTGTTTTCTGCTCTGCCAGTCGGCGTCAGCGACTGCGCTGGTCCTGCTGCTGTTGTCTGCTCTGCTCGTCGGCGTCAGCGACTACGCTGGTCCAACTGCTGTTGTTTGCTCTGCTCGTTGGCGTCAGCGACAGCGCGTGTCCTGCTGCTGTTTTCTGCTCTGCTCGTTGGCGTCAGCGACTGCGGTGTTCCTGCTGCTGTTTTCTGCTCTCCTCGTCGGCGTCAGCGACTGCGCTGGTCCTGCTGCTGTTTTCTGCTCTGCTCGTCGGCGTCAGCAACTACGCTGGTCCAACTGCTGTTGTCTGCTCTGCTCGTCGGCGTCAGCGACTGCGCTGGTCCTGCTGCTGTTTTCTGCTCTACTCGTCGGCGTCAGCAACTGCGCTGGTCCTGCTGCTGTTTTCTGCTCTGCCAGTCGGCGTCAGCGACTGCGCTGGTCCTGCTGCTGTTTTCTGCTCTCCTCGTCTGCGTCAGCGACTACGCTGGTCCAACTGCTGTTGTTTGCTCTGCTCGTTGGCGTCAGCGACAGCGCGTGTCCTGCTGCTGTTTTCTGCTCTGCTCGTTGGCGTCAGCGACTGCGGTGTTCCTGCTGCTGTTTTCTGCTCTCCTCGTCGGCGTCAGCGACTGCGCTGGTCCTGCTGCTGTTTTCTGCTCTACTCGTCGGCGTCAGCAACTGCGCTGGTCCTGCTGCTGTTTTCTGCTCTGCCAGTCGGCGTCAGCGACTGCGCTGGTCCTGCTGCTGTTGTCTGCTCTGCTCGTCGGCGTCAGCGACTACGCTGGTCCAACTGCTGTTGTTTGCTCTGCTCGTTGGCGTCAGCGACAGCGCGTGTCCTGCTGCTGTTTTCTGCTCTGCTCGTTGGCGTCAGCGACTGCGGTGTTCCTGCTGCTGTTTTCTGCTCTCCTCGTCGGCGTCAGCGACTGCGCTGGTCCTGCTGCTGTTTTCTGCTATGCTCGTCGGCTTCAGCGGCTGCTCTGGTCCTGCTGCTGTTGTCTGCTCTGCTTGTCGGCGTCAGTGACTGCGCTGATCCTGCTGCTGTTTTCTGCTCTGCTCGTTGTCGTCAGCGACTGCACTGGTCCTGCCTCTGTTTTCTGCTCTGCTCGTCGGCGTCAGCGACTGCGCTGGTCGTGCCGCTGTTTTCTGCTGTGCTCGTCCGCGTCAGCGACTGCGCTGGTCCTGCTTCTGTTTTCTGCTCTGCTCGTCGGCGTCAGCGACTGCGCTGGTCCTGCTTCTGTTTTCTGCTCTGCTCGTCGGCGTCAGCGACTGCGCTGGTCCATCTGCTGTTGTCTGCTCTGCTCGTCGGCGTCAGCGACTGCGGTGGTCCTGCTGCTGTTTTCTGCTCTGCTCGTCGGGGACAACGACTTTCCTTGTCCTGCTGCTGTTGTCTGCTCTGCTCGTCGGCGTCAGCGACTTTCCTGGTCCTGCTGCTGTTGTTTGCTCTGCTCGTCAGCTTCAGCGACTGCGCTGATCCTGCTGCTGTTATCTGCTCTGCTCGTCGGCCTCAGCGACTGCGCTTGTCCCGCTGCTGTTGTCTGCTCTGCTCGTCGGCGTCAGCGACTGCTCTGATCCTGCTGCTGTTGTCTGCTCTGCTCGTAAGCGACTGCGCTGTTCCTGCTTCTGTTGTCTGCTCTGCTCGTCGGCGTCAGCGACTTTCCTGGTCCTGCTGCTGTTGTTTGCTCTGCTCGTCAGCGTCAGCGACTGCGCTGATCCTGCTGCTGTTGTCTGCTCTGCTCGTCGGCCTCAGCGACTGCGCTTGTCCCGCTGCTGTTGTCTGCTCTGCTCGTCGGCGTCAGCGACTGCTCTGATCCTGCTGCTGTTGTCTGCTCTGCTCGTAAGCGACTGCGCTGTTCCTGCTTCTGTTTTCTGCTCTGCTCGTCTGCGTCAGCAACTGCCTCGATCCTGCTGCTGTTGTCTGCTCTGCTCGTCGGCGTCAGCGACTGCGCTGGTCCCGCTGCTGTTTTCTGCTCTGCTCGTTGGCGTCAGCGACTGCGCTGGTACTGCTGCTGTTTTCTGCTCTGCTCGTCGGCTTCAGCGACTGCGGTGGTCCTGCTGCTGTTTTCTGCTCTGCTCGTCGGGGACAACGACTTTCCTTGTCCTGCTGCTGTTGTCTGCTCTGCTCGTCGGCGTCAGCGACTTTCCTGGTCCTGCTGCTGTTGTTTGCTCTGCTCGTCAGCGTCAGCGACTGCGCTGATCCTGCTGCTGTTATCTGCTCTGCTCGTCGGCCTCAGCGACTGCGCTTGTCCCGCTGCTGTTGTCTGCTCTGCTCGTCGGCGTCAGCGACTGCTCTGATCCTGCTGCTGTTGTCTGCTCTGCTCGTAAGCGACTGCGCTGTTCCTGCTTCTGTTGTCTGCTCTGCTCGTCGGCGTCAGCGACTTTCCTGGTCCTGCTGCTGTTGTTTGCTCTGCTCGTCAGCGTCAGCGACTGCGCTGATCCTGCTGCTGTTGTCTGCTCTGCTCGTCGGCCTCAGCGACTGCGCTTGTCCCGCTGCTGTTGTCTGCTCTGCTCGTCGGCGTCAGCGACTTCTCTGATCCTGCTGCTGTTGTTTGCTCTGCTCGTCAGCGTCAGCGACTGCGCTGATCCTGCTGCTGTTGTCTGCTGTGCTTGTCGGCGTCAGTGACTGCGCTAATCCTGCTGCTGTTTTCTGCTCTGCTCGTTGGCGTCAGCGACTGCGCCGGTCCTGCCTCTGTTTTCTGCTCTGCTCGTCGGCGTCAGTGACTGCGCTGGTCCTGCCGCTGTTTTCTGCTGTGCTCGTCCGCGTCAGCGACTGCGCTGGTCCTGCTTCTGTTTTCTGCTCTGCTCGTCGGCGTCAGCGACTGCGCTGGTCCTGCTTCTGTTTTCTGCTCTGCTTGTCGGCGTCAGCGACTGCGCTGGTCCATCTGCTGTTGTCTGCTCTGCTCGTCGGCGTCAGCGACTGCGCTGGTCCTGCTGCTGTTGTCTGCTCTGCTTGTCAGCCTCAGCGACTGCGCTTGTCCCGCTGCTGTTGTCTGCTCTGCTCGTCGGCGTCAGCGACTCTTCTGATCCTGCTGCTGTTGTCTGCTCTGCTCGTAAGCGACTGCGCTGTTCCTGCTTCTATTTACTGCTCTGCTCGTCTGCGTCAGCAACTGCCTCGAACGTGCTGCTGATGTCTGCTCTGCTCGTCGGCATCAGCAACTGCGCTGGACCTGCTGCTGTTGTCTGCTCTGCTCGTCGGCGTCAGCAACTACGCTGGTCCAACTGCTGTTGTCTGCTCTGCTCGTCGGCGTCAGCGACTGCGCTGGTCCTGCTGCTGTTTTCTGCTCTGCTAGTCGGCGTCAGCGACTGCGCTGGTCCTGCTGCTGTTTTCTGCTCTGCTCGTCTGCGTCAGCGCCTGCGCTGGTCCTGCTGCTGCTCTCTGCTCTGCTCGTCAGCGACTGCGCTGGTCCTGCTGCTGTTGTCTGCTCTGCTCGTCGGCGTCAGCGACTACGCTGGTCCAACTGCTGTTGTCTGCTCTGCTCGTCGGCGTCAGCGACTGCGCTGGTCCTGCTGCTGTTTTCTGCTCTGCTCGTTGGCGTCAGCGACTGCGGTGGTCCTGCTGCTTTTTTCTGCTCTGCTCGTCTGCGTCAGCGCCTGCGCTGGTCCTGCTGCTGCTCTCTGCTCTGCTCGTCAGCGACTGCGCTGGTCCTGCTGCTGTTGTCTGCTCTGCTCGTCGGCGTCAGCGACTACGCAGGTCCAACTGCTGTTGTCTGCTCTGCTCGTCGGCGTCAGCGACTGCGCTGGTCCTGCTGCTGTTTTCTGCTCTGCTCGTTGGCGTCAGCGACTGCGGTAGTCCTGCTGCTGTTTTCTGCTCTGCTCGTCGGCGTCAGCGACTGCGCTGGTCCTGCTGCTGTTTTCTGCTATGCTCGTCGGCGTCAGCGGCTGCTCTGGTCCTGCTGCTGTTGTCTACTCTGCTTGTCGGCGTCAATGACTGCGCTGATCCTGCTGCTGTTTTCTGCTCTGCTCGTTGGCGTCAGCGACTGCGCTGGTCCTGCCTCTGTTTTCTGCTCTGCTCGTCGGCGTCAGCGACTGCGCTGGTCCTGCCGCTGTTTTCTGCTGTGCTCGTCCGCGTCAGCGACTGCGCTGGTCCTGCTTCTGTTTTCTGCTCTGCTCGTCGGCGTCAGCGACTGCGCTGGTCCTGCTTCTGTTTTCTGCTCTGCTCGTCGGCGTCAGCAACTACGCTGGTCCAACTGCTGTTGTCTGCTCTGCTCGTCGGCGTCAGCGACTGCGCTGGTCCTGCTGCTGTTTTCTGCTCTACTCGTCGGCGTCAGTAACTGCGCTGGTCCTGCAGCTGTTTTCTGCTCTGCTAGTCGGCGTCAGCGACTGCGCTGGTCCTGCTGCTGTTGTCTGCTATGCTCGTCTGCGTCAGCGCCTGCGCTGGTCCTGCTGCTGCTCTCTGCTCTGCTCGTCAGCGACTGCGCTGGTCCTGCTGCTGTTGTCTGCTCTGCTCGTCGGCGTCAGCGACTACGCTGGTCCAACTGCTGTTGTCTGCTCTGCTCGTCGGCGTCAGCGACTGCGCTGGTCCTGCTGCTGTTTTCTGCTCTGCTCGTTGGCGTCAGCGACTGCGGTGGTCCTGCTGCTGTTTTCTGCTCTGCTCGTTGGCGTCAGCGACTGCGCTGGTCCTGCTGCTGTTTTCTGCTCTGCTTGTCGGCGTCAATGACTGCGCTGATCCTGCTGCTTTTTTCTGCTCTGCTCGTTGGCGTCAGCGACTGCGCTGGTCCTGCCTCTGTTTTCTGCTCTGCTCGTCGGCGTCAGCGACTGCGCTGGTCCTGCCGCTGTTTTCTGCTGTGCTCGTCCGCGTCAGCGACTGCGCTGGTCCTGCTTCTGTTTTCTGCTCTGCTCGTTGGCGTCAGCGACTGCGCTGGTCCTGCTGCTGTTTTCTGCTCTGCTTGTCGGCGTCAATGACTGCGCTGATCCTGCTGCTTTTTTCTGCTCTGCTCGTTGGCGTCAGCGACTGCGCTGGTCCTGCCTCTGTTTTCTGCTCTGCTCGTCGGCGTCAGCGACTGCGCTGGTCCTGCCGCTGTTTTCTGCTGTGCTCGTCCGCGTCAGCGACTGCGCTGGTCCTGCTTCTGTTTTTTGCTCTGCTCGTCGGCGTCAGCGACTGCGCTGGTCCATCTGCTGTTGTCTGCTCTGCTCGTCGGCGTCAGCGACTGCGCTGGTCCCGCTGCTGTTTTCTGCTCTGCTCGTCGGCGTCAGCGACTGCGCTGGTCCTGCAGCTGTTTTCTGCTCTGCTAGTCGGCGTCAGCGACTGCGCTGGTCCTGCTGCTGTTGTCTGCTATGCTCGTCTGCGTCAGCGCCTGCGCTGGTCCTGCTGCTGCTCTCTGCTCTGCTCGTCAGCGACTGCGCTGGTCCTGCTGCTGTTGTCTGCTCTGCTCGTCGGCGTCAGCGACTACGCTGGTCCAACTGCTGTTGTCTGCTCTGCTCGTCGGCGTCAGCGACTGCGCTGGTCCTGCTGCTGTTTTCTGCTCTGCTCGTTGGCGTCAGCGACTGCGGTGGTCCTGCTGCTGTTTTCTGCTCTGCTCGTTGGCGTCAGCGACTGCGCTGGTCCTGCTGCTGTTTTCTGCTCTGCTTGTCGGCGTCAATGACTGCGCTGATCCTGCTGCTTTTTTCTGCTCTGCTCGTTGGCGTCAGCGACTGCGCTGGTCCTGCCTCTGTTTTCTGCTCTGCTCGTCGGCGTCAGCGACTGCGCTGGTCCTGCCGCTGTTTTCTGCTGTGCTCGTCCGCGTCAGCGACTGCGCTGGTCCTGCTTCTGTTTTCTGCTCTGCTCGTTGGCGTCAGCGACTGCGCTGGTCCTGCTGCTGTTTTCTGCTCTGCTTGTCGGCGTCAATGACTGCGCTGATCCTGCTGCTTTTTTCTGCTCTGCTCGTTGGCGTCAGCGACTGCGCTGGTCCTGCCTCTGTTTTCTGCTCTGCTCGTCGGCGTCAGCGACTGCGCTGGTCCTGCCGCTGTTTTCTGCTGTGCTCGTCCGCGTCAGCGACTGCGCTGGTCCTGCTTCTGTTTTTTGCTCTGCTCGTCGGCGTCAGCGACTGCGCTGGTCCATCTGCTGTTGTCTGCTCTGCTCGTCGGCGTCAGCGACTGCGCTGGTCCCGCTGCTGTTTTCTGCTCTGCTCGTCGGCGTCAGCGACTGCGGTGGTCCTGCTGCTTTTTTCTGCTCTGCTCGTCGGCGACAACGACTTTCCTTGTCCTGCTGCTGTTGTCTGCTCTGCTCGTCGGCGTCAGCGACTTTCCTGGTCCTGCTGCTGTTGTTTGCTCTGCTCGTCAGCGTCAGCGACTGCGCTGATCCCACTGCTGTTGTCTGCTCTGCTCGTCGGCGTCAGCGACTGCTCTGATCTTGCTGCTGTTGTCTGCTCTGCTCGTAAGCGACTGCGCTGTTCCTGCTTCTGTTTTCTGCTCTGCTCGTCTGCGTCAGCAACTGCCTCGATCCTGCTGCTGATGTCTGCTCTGCTCGTCGGCGTCAGCGACTGCGCTGGTCCTGCTGCTGTTGTCTGCTCTGCTCGTCGGCGTCAGCGACTGCGCTGGTCCTGCTGCTGTTTTCTGCTCTACTCGTTGGCGTCAGCAACTGCGCTGGTCCTGCTGCTGTTTTCTGAACTGCTAGTCAGCGTCAGCGACTGCGCTGGTCCTGCTGCTTTTTTCTGCTCTGCTCGTCTGCGTCAGCGCCTGCGCTGGTCCTGCTGCTGCTCTCTGCTCTGCTCTTCAGTGACTGCGCTGGTCCTGCTGCTGTTGTCTGCTCTGCTCGTCGGCGTCAGCGACTACGCTGGTCCAACTGCTTTTGTCTGCTATGCTCGTCGGCGTCAGCGACTGCGCTGGTCCTGCTGCTGTTTTCTGCTCTGCTCGTCGGCGTCAGCGGCTGCGGTGGTCCTGCTGCTGTTTTTTGCTCTGCTCGTCGGCGTCAGCGACTGCGCTGGTCCTGCTGCTGTTTTCTGCTATGCTCGTCGGCGTCAGCGGCTGCTCTGGTCCTGCTGCTTTTGTCTGCTCTGCTTGTCGGCGTCAGTGACTGCGCTGATCCTGCTGCTGTTTTCTGCTCTGCTCGTTGGCGTCAGCGACTGCGCTGGTCCTGCCTCTGTTTTCTGCTCTGCTCGTCGGCGTCAGCGACTGCGCTGGTCCTGCCGCTGTTTTCTTCTCTGCTCGTCCGCGTCAGCGACTGCGCTGGTCCTGCCTCTGTTTTCTGCTCTGCTCGTCGGCGTCAGCGACTGCGCTGGTCCTGCCGCTGTTTTCTTCTCTGCTCGTCCGCGTCAGCGACTGCGCTGGTCCTGCTTCTGTTTTCTGCTCTGCTCGTCGGCGTCAGCGACTGCGCTGGTCCATCTGCTGTTGTCTGCTCTGCTCGTCGGCGTCAGCGACTGCACTGGTACTGCTGCTGTTTTCTGCTCTGCTCGTCGGCGTCAGCGACTGCGGTGGTCCTGCTGCTGTTTTCTGCTCTGCTCGTCGGCGTCAGCGACTGCGCTGGTCCTAATGCTGTTGTCTGCTCTGCTCGTCGATTTCAGCGCCTGCGCTGGTCCTGCCTCTGTTTTCTGCTCTGCTCGTCGGCGTCAGCACCTGCGCTGGTCCTGCCGCTGTTTTCTGCTCTACTCGTCAGCGGCAGCGACTGCGGTGGTCCTGCTGCTGTCTTCTGCTCTGCTCGTCGACGTCAGCGAATGTGCTGATCCTGCTGCTGTTTTCTTCTCTGCTCGTCGGAGTCATCGACTGCGATGGTCCAGCTGCTGTTTTCTGCTCTGGTCATCGGCGTCAGCGACTGCGCTCGTCCAGCTGCTGTTTTCTGCTCTGCTCGTCGGCGTCAGCTACTGCGCTGGTCCTGCTGCTGTTTTCTGCTTTGCTCGTCGGCGTCACAGACTGCACTGGTCCTGCTGCTGTGTTCTGCTCTGCTCGTCGGTGTCAGCGACTGCGCTGGTCCTGCTGCGGTTTTCTGCTCCGCTCATCGGCTTCAGGAACTGTGCTGGTCCTGCTGCTGTTTTCTGCTCTGCTTGTCGGTGTCAGCGACTGCGCTGGTCCTGCTGCTGTTTTCTGCTCCGCTCATCGGCGTCAGCAACTGCGCTGGTCCTGCTGCTGTTTTCTGCTCTGCTCGTCTGCGTCAGCAACTGCGATGGTCCTGCTGCTGTTTTCTGCTCTGCTCGTCGGTGTCAACGACTGCGCTGGTCCTGCTGCTGTTTTCTGCTCTGCTCCTCGGCGTCAACGACTGAGCTGGTCCTGCTGCTGTTTTCTGCTCTGCTCTTCGATATCAGCAACTGCGCTGGTCCTGCTGCTGTTGTCTGCTCTGCTCGTCGATATCAGCGACTGCGCTGGTCCTGCTGCTGTTGTCTGCTCTGCTCGTCGGCGTCAGCGACTTTCCTGGTCTTGCTGCTGTTGTCTGCTCTGCTAGTCGGCGTCAGCGACTGCTCTGATCCTGCTGCTGTTGTCTGCTCTGCTTGTCGGCGTCAGCCACTACGCTGGTTCTGCTGCTGTTGTCTGCACTGCTCGTCGGCGTCAGCGACTGCGCTGGTCCTGCTGCTGTTGTCTGCTCTGCTCGCCGATATCAGCGCCTGCGCTGGTCCTGCTGCTGTTTTCTGCTCTGCTCGTTGGCGTCAGCGACTGTGCTGGTCCTGCTGCTGTTTGCTCTGCTCGTCAATATCAGCGCCTGCGCTGGTCCTGCTGCTGCTTTCTGCTCTGCTCGTCGGCGTCAGCGACTGCGATGGTCCTGCTGCTGTTTTCTGCTCTGCTCGTCGATATCAGCGCCTGCGCTGGTTCTGCTGATCCTTTCTGCTCTGCTCGTGGGCGTCAGCGACTGCGCTGGTCCAGCCGCTGTTGTCTGCTCTGCTCGTGGGCGTCAGCGACTGCGCTGGTCCTGCTGCTGTTATCTGCTCTGCTCGTCGATATCAGCGCCTGCGCTGGTCCTGCTGCTGTTATCTGCTCTGCTCGTCGATATCAGCACCTGCGCTGGTCCTGCTGCTGTTGTCTGCTCTGCTCGTCGATTTCAGCGCCTGCGCTGGTCGTGCTGCTGCTCTCTGCTCTGCTCGTCAGCGACTGCACTGGTTCTGCTGTTGTTTTCTGATCTGCTCGTCGGCGTCAGCGACTACGCTGGTCCTGTGCTGTTTTCTGCTCTGCTCGTCGGCGTCAGCGACTGCGCTGGTCATGCCTCTGTTTTCTGCTCTGCTCATCTGTGTCAGCGACTACGCTGGTCCTGTGCTGTTTTCTGCTCTGCTCGTCGGCGTCAGCGACTGCGCTGGTCCTGCCGCTGTTTTCTGCTCTACTCGTCAGCGGCAGCGACTGCGGTGGTCTTGCTGCTGTTTTCTGCTCTGCTTGTCGGCGTCAGCGACTGCGCTCGTTCTGTCGCTGTTTTCTGCTCTACTCGTCAGCGGCAGCGACTGCGGTGGGCCTGCTGCTGTTTTCTGCTCTGCTCGTTGGCGTCAGCGACTGCGCTGGTCCTGCTGCTGTTTTCTGCTCTGCTCGTCGGCGTCACCGACTGCGCTGATCCTGCTGCTGTTTTCTGCTCTGCTCGTCGATATCAGCGCCTGCGCTGGTCCTGCTGCTGCTTTCTGCTCTGCTCGTCAGCGACTGCGATGGTCCAGCTGCTGTTTTCCGCTCTGCTCATCGGCGTCAGCGACTGCCCTGGTCCTGCAGCTGTTTTCTGCTCTGCTCGTCTGCGTCAGTGACTGCACTGGTCCTGCTGCTGTTGTCTGCTCTCCTCGTCGATATCAGCGCCTGCACTGATCCTGCTGCTGCTTTCTGCTCTGCTCGTCAGCGACTTCGCTGGTCCTGCTGCTGTTATCTGCTCTGCTCGTGGATATCAGCGCCTGCGCTGGTCCTGCTGCTGCTTTCTGCTCTGCTCGTCTGCGTCAGTGACTGCCCTGGTCCTGCAGCTGTTTTCTGCTCTGCTCGTCGGCGTCAGCAACTGCGCTGGTCCTGCTGCTGTCTTCTGCTGTGCTCGTGGGCGTCAGCAACTGCGCTGGTCCTGCTGCTGTTGTCTGCTCTGCTCGTCGATTTCAGCGCCTGCGCTGGTCGTGCTGCTGCTCTCTGCTCTGCTCGTCAGCGACTGCGCTGGTCCTGCTGCTGTTTTCTGCTCTGCTCATCGGCGTCAGCAACTGCGCTGGTCCTGCTGCTGTTTTCTGCTCTGCTCGTCGGCATTAGCGCTGCTCCTGCCTCTGTTTTCTGCTCTGCCCGTCGGCGTCAGCGACTGCGCTGGCTCTGCCGCTGTTTTCTGCTCTGCTAGTCGGCGTCAGCGACTGCGCAGGTCCTGCTGCTGTTTTCTGCTCTGCTCGTCTGCGTCAGCGCCTGCGCTGGTCCTGCTGCTGCTCTCTGCTCTGCTCGTCAGCGACTGCGCTGGTCCTGCTTCTGTTTTCTGCTCTGCTCGTCTGCGTCAGCAACTGCCTCGATCCTGCTGCTGATGTCTGCTCTGCTCGTCGGCGTCAGCGACTGCGCTGGTCCTGCTGCTGTTGTCTGCTCTGCTCGTCGGCGTCAGCGACTGCGCTGGTCCTGCTGCTGTTTTCTGCTCTACTCGTTGGCGTCAGCAACTGCGCTGGTCCTGCTGCTGTTTTCTGAACTGCTAGTCAGCGTCAGCGACTGCGCTGGTCCTGCTGCTTTTTTCTGCTCTGCTCGTCTGCGTCAGCGCCTGCGCTGGTCCTGCTGCTGCTCTCTGCTCTGCTCTTCAGTGACTGCGCTGGTCCTGCTGCTGTTGTCTGCTCTGCTCGTCGGCGTCAGCGACTACGCTGGTCCAACTGCTTTTGTCTGCTATGCTCGTCGGCGTCAGCGACTGCGCTGGTCCTGCTGCTGTTTTCTGCTCTGCTCGTCGGCGTCAGCGGCTGCGGTGGTCCTGCTGCTGTTTTTTGCTCTGCTCGTCGGCGTCAGCGACTGCGCTGGTCCTGCTGCTGTTTTCTGCTATGCTCGTCGGCGTCAGCGGCTGCTCTGGTCCTGCTGCTTTTGTCTGCTCTGCTTGTCGGCGTCAGTGACTGCGCTGATCCTGCTGCTGTTTTCTGCTCTGCTCGTTGGCGTCAGCGGCTGCGCTGGTCCTGCCTCTGTTTTCTGCTCTGCTCGTCGGCGTCAGCGACTGCGCTGGTCCTGCCGCTGTTTTCTGCTCTGCTCGTCCGCGTCAGCGACTGCGCTGGTCCTGCTTCTGTTTTCTGCTCTGCTCGTCGGCGTCAGCGACTGCGCTGGTCCTGCTTCTGTTTTCTGCTCTGCTCGTCGGCGTCAGCGACTGCGCTGGTCCATCTGCTGTTGTCTGCTCTGCTCGTCGGCGTCAGCGACTGCGCTGGTACTGCTGCTGTTTTCTGCTCTGCTCGTCGGCGTCAGCGACTGCGGTGGTCCTGCTGCTGTTTTCTGCTCTGCTCGTCGGCGTCAGCGACTGCGCAGGTCCTAATGCTGTTGTCTGCTCTGCTCGTCGATTTCAGCGCCTGCGCTGGTCCTGCCTCTGTTTTCTGCTCTGCTCGTCGGCGTCAGCACCTGCGCTGGTCCTGCCGCTGTTTTCTGCTCTACTCGTCAGCGGCAGCGACTGCGGTGGTCCTGCTGCTGTCTTCTGCTCTGCTCGTCAACGTCAGCGAATGTGCTGATCCTGCTGCTGTTTTCTTCTCTGCTCGTCGGAGTCATCGACTGCGATGGTCCAGCTGCTGTTTTCTGCTCTGGTCATCGGCGTCAGCGACTGCGCTCGTCCAGCTGCTGTTTTCTGCTCTGCTCGTCGGCGTCAGCTACTGCGCTGGTCCTGCTGCTGTTTTCTGCTCTGCTCGTCGGCGTCACAGACTGCACTGGTCCTGCTGCTGTGTTCTGCTCTGCTCGTCGGTGTCAGCGACTGCGCTGGTCCTGCTGCTGTTTTCTGCTCCGCTCATCGGCGTCAGGAACTGCGCTGGTCCTGCTGCTGTTTTCTGCTCTGCTTGTCGGTGTCAGCGACTGCGCTGGTCCTGCTGCTGTTTTCTGCTCCGCTCATCGGCGTCAGCAACTGCGCTGGTCCTGCTGCTGTTTTCTGCTCTGCTCGTCTGCGTCAGCGACTGCGATGGTCCTGCTGCTGTTTTCTGCTCTGCTCGTCGGTGTCAACGACTGCGCTGGTCCTGCTGCTGTTTTCTGCTCTGCTCCTCGGCGTCAACGACTGAGCTGGTCCTGCTGCTGTTTTCTGCTCTGCTCTTCGATATCAGCGACTGCGCTGGTCCTGCTGCTGTTGTCTGCTCTGCTCGTCGATATCAGCGACTGCGCTGGTCCTGCTGCTGTTGTCTGCTCTGCTCGTCGGCGTCAGCGACTGCGCGGGTCCTGCTGCTGTTGTCTGCTCTGCTCGTCGGAGTCAGCGACTGCGCTGGTCCTGCTGCTGTTGTCTGCTCTGCTCGTCGTCGTCAGCGACTGCGCTGATCCTGCTGCTGTTGTCTGCTCTGCTCGTCAGCGACTGCGCTGGTCCTGCTGCTGTTGTCTGCTCTGCTCGTCGGCGTCAGCGACTTTCCTGGTCTTGCTGCTGTTGTCTGCTCTGCTAGTCGGCGTCAGCGACTGCTCTGATCCTGCTGCTGTTGTCTGCTCTGCTTGTCGGCGTCAGCCACTACGCTGGTTCTGCTGCTGTTGTCTGCTCTGCTCGTCGGCGTCAGCGACTGCGCTGGTCCTGCTGCTGTTGTCTGCTCTGCTCGTCGATATCAGCGCCTGCGCTGGTCCTGCTGCTGTTTTCTGCTCTGCTCGTCGGCGTCAGCGACTGCGATGGTCCTGCTGCTGTTTTCTGCTCTGCTCGTCGATATCAGCGCCTGCGCTGGTTCTGCTGATCCTTTCTGCTCTGCTCGTGGGCGTCAGCGACTGCGCTGGTCCAGCCGCTGTTGTCTGCTCTGCTCGTGGGCGTCAGCGACTGCGCTGGTCCTGCTGCTGTTATCTGCTCTGCTCGTCGATATCAGCGCCTGCGCTGGTCCTGCTGCTGTTATCTGCTCTGCTCGTCGATATCAGCACCTGCGCTGGTCCTGCTGCTGTTGTCTGCTCTGCTCGTCGATTTCAGCGCCTGCGCTGGTCGTGCTGCTGCTCTCTGCTCTGCTCGTCAGCGACTGCACTGGTTCTGCTGTTGTTTTCTGATCTGCGCGTCGGCGTCAGCGACTACGCTGGTCCTGTGCTGTTTTCTGCTCTGCTCGTCGGCGTCAGCGACTGCGCTGGTCATGCCTCTGTTTTCTGCTCTGCTCATCTGTGTCAGCGACTGCGCTGGTCCTGCCGCTGTTTTCTGCTCTGCTCGTCGGCGTCAGCGACTGCGCTGGTCCTGCCGCTGTTTACTGCTCTACTCGTCAGCGGCAGCGACTGCGGTGGTCTTGCTGCTGTTTTCTGCTCTGCTTGTCGGCGTCAGCGACTGCGCTCTTTCTGCCGCTGTTTTCTGCTCTACTCGTCAGCGGCAGCGACTGCGGTGGGCCTGCTGCTGTTTTCTGCTCTGCTCGTTGGCGTCAGCGACTGCGCTGGTCCTGCTGCTGTTTTCTGCTCTGCTCGTCGGCGTCACCGACTGCGCTGATCCTGCTGCTGTTTTCTGCTCTGCTCGTCGATATCAGCGCCTGCGCTGGTCCTGCTGCTGCTTTCTGCTCTGCTCGTCAGCGACTGCGATGGTCCAGCTGCTGTTTTCCGCTCTGCTCATCGGCGTCAGCGACTACCCTGGTCCTGCAGCTGTTTTCTGCTCTGCTCGTCTGCGTCAGTGACTGCACTGGTCCTGCTGCTGTTGTCTGCTCTCCTCGTCGATATCAGCGCCTGCACTGATCCTGCTGCTGCTTTCTGCTCTGCTCGTCAGCGACTGCGCTGGTCCTGCTGCTGTTTTCTGCTCTGCTTGTCAGCGTCAGCGACTGCGATGGTCCTGCTGCTGTTTTCTGCTCTGCTCATCGATATCAACGCCTGCGCTGGTCCTGCTGCTGCTTTCTGCTCTGCTCGTCAGCGACTGCGCTGGTCCTGCTGCTGTTTTCTGCTCTGCTCGTCGGCGTCAGCGACTACTCTGATCCCTCTGCTGTTGTCTGTTCTGCTCGTCAGCATCAGATACTGCGCTGGTCCTGCCGCTGTTGTCTGCTCTACTCGTCGGCGTCAGCGACTGCACTGGTCCTGACGCTGTTGTCTGCTCTCCTCGTCGGCGTCAGCGAGTGCGCTGGTCCTGCCGCTGTTGTCTGCTCTACTTGTCGGAGTCAGCAACTGCGCTGGTCCAGCCGCTGTTGTCTGCTCTGCTCGTTGGCGTCAGCAACTGCACTGGTCCTGCTGCTGTTGTCTATTCTGCTCGTCGACGTCAGCGACTGCACTGGCCTTGCTGCTGTTGTCTGCTCTGCTCGTCGGCGTCAGCAGCTGCGCTGGTCCTGCTGCTGATTTCTGCTCTGCTCGTCAGCGACTGCGCTGGTCCTGCTGCTGTTTTCTGCTCTGCTCTTCGGCGTCAGCAACTGCGATGGTCCTGCTGCTGTTTTTTCTGCTCTGCTCGTCGGCATCATCAACTGCGATGGTCCTGCTGCTGTTTTCTGCTCTGCTCGTCGGCGTCAGCGACTTCGCTGGTCCTGCTGCTGTTATCTGCTCTGCTCGTGGATATCAGCGCCTGCGCTGGTCCTGCTGCTGCTTTCTGCTCTGCTCGTCTGCGTCAGTGACTGCCCTGGTCCTGCAGCTGTTTTCTGCTCTGCTCGTCGGCGTCAGCGACTGCGCTGGTCCTGCTGTTGTCTTCTGCTGTGCTCGTGGGCGTCAGCAACTGCGCTGGTCCTGCTGCTGTTGTCTGCTCTGCTCGTCGATTTCAGCGCCTGCGCTGGTCATGCTGCTGCTCTCTGCTCTGCTCGTCAGCGACTGCGCTGGTCCTGCTGCTGTTTTCTGCTCTGCTCATCGGCGTCAGCAACTGCGCTGGTCCTGCTGCTGTTTTCTGCTCTGCTCGTCGGCATTAGCGCTGCTCCTGCCTCTGTTTTCTGCTCTGCCCGTCGGCGTCAGCGACTGCGCTGGCTCTGCCGCTGTTTTCTGCTCTGCTAGTCGGCGTCAGCGACTGCGCAGGTCCTGCTGCTGTTTTCTGCTCTGCTCGTCTGCGTCAGCGCCTGCGCTGGTCCTGCTGCTGCTCTCTGCTCTGCTCGTCAGCGACTGCGCTGGTCCTGCTGCTGTTGTCTGCTCTGCTCGTCGGCGTCAGCGACTACGCTGGTCCAACTGCTTTTGTCTGCTATGCTCGTCGGCGTCAGCGACTGCGCTGGTCCTGCTTCTGTTTTCTGCTCTGCTCATCGGCGTCAGCGGCTGCGGTGGTCCTGCTGCTGTTTTTTGCTCTGCTCGTCGGCGTCAGCGACTGCGCTGGTCCTGCTGCTGTTGTCTGCTCTGCTTGTCGGCGTCAGTGACTGCGCTGATCCTGCTGCTGTTTTCTGCTCTGCTCGTTGGCGTCAGCGACTGCGCTGGTCCTGCCTCTGTTTTCTGCTCTCCTCGTCCGCGTCAGCGACTGCGCTGGTCCTGCTTCTGTTTTCTGCTCTGCTCGTCGGCGTCAGCGACTGCGCTGGTCCTGCTTCTTTTTTCTGCTCTGCTCGTCGGCGTCAGCGACTGCGCTGGTCCATCTGCTGTTGTCTGCTCTGCTCGTCGGCGTCAGCGACTGCGCTGGTCACTCTGCTGTTTTCTGCTCTGCTCGTCGGCGTCAGCGACTGCGCTGGTACTGCTGCTGTTTTCTGCTCTGCTCGTCGGCGTCAGCGACTGCGGTGGTCCTGCTGCTGTTTTCTGCTCTGCTCGTCGGCGTCAGCGACTGCGCTGGTCCTGCTGCTGTTTTCTGCTCTGCTCGTCGGCGTCAGCGACTGCGCTGGTCCTGCTTCTGTTTTCTGCTCTGCTTGTGGGCATCAGCGACTGCGCTGGTCCTAATGCTGTTGTCTGCTCTGCTCATCGATTTCAGCGCCTGCGCTGGTCCTGCCTCTGTTTTCTGCTCTACTCGTCAGCGGCAGCGACTGAAGTGGTCCTGCTGCTGTCTTCTGCTCTGCTCGTCGACGTCAGCGAATGTGCTGATCCTGCTGCTGTTTTCTGCTCTGCTCGTTGGCGTCAGCGATTGCGCTGGTCCTGCCTCTGTTTTCTGCTCTGCTCGTCGGAGTCATCGACTGCGATGGTCCAGCTGCTGTTTTCTGCTCTGCTCATCGGCGTCAGCGACTGCGCTCGTCCAGCTGCTGTTTTCTGCTCTGCTCGTCGGCGTCAGCTACTGCGCTGGTCCTGCTGCTGTTTTCTGCTCTGCTCGTCGGCGTCACAGACTGCACTGGTCCTGCTGCTGTGTTCTGCTCTGCTCGTCGGTGTCAGCGAATGCGCTGGTCCTGCTGCTGTTTTCTTCTCCGCTCATCGGCGTCAGGAACTGCGCTGGTCCTGCTGCTGTTTTCTGCTCTGCTTGTCGGTGTCAGCGACTGCGCTGGTCCTGCTGCTGTTTTCTGCTCCGCTCATCGGCGTCAGCAACTGCGCTGGTCCTGCTGCTGTTTTCTGCTCTGCTTGTCTGCGTCAGCGACTGCGATGGTCCTGCTGCTGTTTTCTGCTCTGCTCGTCGGTGTCAACGACTGCGCTGGTCCTGCTGCTGTTTTCTGCTCTGCTCCTCGGCGTCAACGACTGCGCTGGTCCTGCTGCTGTTTTCTGCTCTGCTCCTCGGCGTCAACGACTGAGCTGGTCCTGCTGCTGTTGTCTGCTCTGCTCGTCGATATCAGCGACTGCGCTGGTCCTGCTGCTGTTGTCTGCTCTGCTCGTCGGCGTCAGCGACTGCGCGGGTCCTGCTGCTGTTGTCTGCTCTGCTCGTCGGAGTCAGCGACTGCGCTGGTCCTGCTGCTGTTGTCTGCTCTGCTCGTCGGCGTCAGCGACTGCGCTGATCCTGCTGCTGTTGTCTGCTCTGCTCGTCAGTGACTGCGCTGGTCCTGCTGCTGTTGTCTGCTCTGCTAGTCGGCGTCAGCGACTGCTCTGATCCTGCTGCTTTTGTCTGCTCTGCTTGTCAGCGTCAGCGACTGCTCTGATCCTGCTGCTGTTGTCTGCTCTGCTTGTTGGCGTCAGCCACTTCGCTGGTTCTGCTGCTGTTGTCTGCTCTGCTCGTCGGCGTCAGCGACTGCGCTGGTCCTGCTGCTGTTGTCTGCTCTGCTCGTCGATATCAGCACCTGCGCTGGTCCTGCTGCTGTTTTCTGCTCCGCTTATCGGCGTCAGCGACTGCGCTGGACCTGCTGCTGTTTTCTGCTCTGCTCGTTGGCGTCAGCGACTGCGCTGGTCCTGCTGCTGTTTTCTGCTCTGCTCGTCGATATCAGCGCCTGCGCTGGTCCTGCTGATCCTTTCTGCTCTGCTCGTGGGCGTCAGCGACTGCGCTGGTCCAGCCGCTGTTGTCTGCTCTGCTCGTGGGCGTCAGCGACTGCGCTGGTCCTGCTGCTGTTATCTGCTCTGCTCGTCGATATTAGCGCCTGCGCTGGTCCTGCTGCTGTTATCTGCTCTGCTCGTCGATATCAGCACCTGCGCTGGTCCTGCTGCTGTTGTCTGCTCTGCTCGTCGATTTCAGCGCCTGCGCTGGTCGTGCTGCTGCTCTCTGCTCTGCTCGTCAGCGACTGCACTGGTCCTGCTGTTGTTTTCTGATCTGCTCGTCGGCGTCAGCGACTACGCTGGTCCTTTGCTGTTTTCTGCTCTGCTCGTCGGCGTCAGCGACTGCGCTGGTCATGCCTCTGTTTTCTGCTCTGCTCGTCTGTGTCAGCGACTGCGCTGGTCCTGCCGCTGTTTTCTGCTCTGCTCGTCGGCGTCAGCGACTGCGCTGGTCCTGCCGCTGTTTTCTGCTCTACTCGTCAGCGGCAGCGACTGCGGTGGTCCTGCTGCTGTTTTCTGCTCTGCTTGTCGGCGTCAGCGACTGCGCTGGTTCTGCCGCTGTTTTCTGCTCTACTCGTCAGCGGCAGCGACTGCGGTGGGCCTGCTGCTGTTTTCTGCTCTGCTCGTCGGCGTCAGCGACTGCGCTGGTCCTGCTGCTGTTTTCTGCTCTGCTCGTCGGCGTCACCGACTGCGCTGATCCTGCTGCTGTTTTCTGCTCTGCTCGTCGATATCAGCGCCTGCGCTGGTCCTGCTGCTGCTTTCTGCTCTGCTCGTCAGCGACTGCGATGGTCCAGCTGCTGTTTTCCGCTCTGCTCATCGGCGTCAGTGACTACCCTGGTCCTGCAGCTGTTTTCTGCTCTGCTCGTCTGCGTCAGTGACTGCACTGGTCCTGCTGCTGTTGTCTGCTCTCCTCGTCGATATCAGCACCTGCACTGGTCCTGCTGCTGCTTTCTGCTCTGCTCGTCAGTGACTGCGCTGGTCCTGCTGCTGTTTTCTGCTCTGCTTGTCGGCGTCAGCGACTGCGATGGTCCTGCTGCTGTTTTCTGCTCTGCTCATCGATATCCACGCCTGCGCTGGTCCTGCTGCTGCTTTCTGCTCTGCTCGTCAGCGACTGCGCTGGTTCTGTTGCTGTTTTCTGCTCAGTTCGTCGGCGTCAGCGGCTGCGCTGGTCCTGCTGCCGTTTTCTGCTCTGCTCGTCGACGTCAGCGACTGCACTGGCCTTGCTGCTGTTGTCTGCTCTGCTCGTCGGCGTCAGCAGCTGCGCTGGTCCTGCTGCTGATTTCTGCTCTGATCGTCAGCGACTGCGCTGGTCCTGCTGCTGTTTTCTGCTCTGCTCTTCGGCGTCAGCAACTGCGATGGTCCTGCTGCTGTTTTTTCTGCTCTGCTCGTCGGCATCATCAACTGCGATGGTCCTGCTGCTGTTTTCTGCTCTGCTCGTCGGCGTCAGCGACTTCGCTGGTCCTGCTGCTGTTATCTGCTCTGCTCGTGGATATCAGCGCCTGCGCTGGTCCTGCTGCTGCTTTCTGCTCTGCTCGTCTGCGTCAGCGACTGCCCTGCTCCTGCAGCTGTTTTCTGCTCTGCTCGTCGGCGTCAGCGACTGCGCTGGTCCTGCTGCTGTCTTCTGCTGTGCTCTTGGGCGTCAGCAACTGCGCTGGTCCTGCTGCTGCTCTCTGCTCTGCTCGTCAGCGACTGCGCTGGTCCTGCTGCTGTTTTCTGCTCTGCTCGTCGGCGTCAGCAACTGCGCTGGTCCTGCTGCTGTTTTCTGCTCTGCTCGTCGGCATCAGCGCTGCTCCTGCCTCTGTTTTCTGCTCTGCCCGTCGGCGTCAGCGACTGCGCTGGCTCTGCCGCTGTTTTCTGCTCTACTCGTCAGCGTCAGCGACTCCACTGGTCCTGCTGCTGTTGTCTGCTCTGCTCGTCGATTTCATCGCCTGCGCTGGTCATGCTGCTGCTCTCTGCTCTGCTCGTCAGCGACTGCGCTGGTCCTGCTGCTTTTTTCTGCTCTGCTCGTCGGCGTCACCTACTGCGCTGATCCTGCTGCTGTTCCCTGCTCTGCTCGTCGGGGTCAGCGACTGCGCTGGACCTGCCTCTGTTTTCTGCTCTGCTCATCGGCGTCAGCGACTGCGATGGTCCAGCTTCTGCTTTCTGCTCGGCTTGTCAGCGACTGCCCTGGTCCTGCTGCTGTTGTCTGCTCTGCTCGTCGGCGTCAGCGACTGCGCTGGTCCTGCTGCTGTTTTCTGCTCTGCTCGTCGATATCAGCACCTGCGCTGGTCCTGCTGCTGCTTTCTGCTCTGCTCGTCAGCGACTGCGATGGTCCAGCTGCTGTTTTCTGCTCTGCTCGTCAGCGACTGCTCTGATCCCTCTGCTGTTGTCTGTTCTGCTCGTCGGCATCAGCGACTGCGCTGGTCCTGCCGCTGTTTTCTGCTCTGCTCGTCGGCATCAGCGACTGCGCTGGTCCTGCCGCTGTTGTCTTTTCTGCTTGTCGAAGTCAGCGACTGCGCTATTCCTGCTGCTGTTGTCTATTCAGCTCGTCGGCGTCAGCCACTGCGCTGGTCCTGCTGCTGTTATCTGCTCTGCTCGTCGATATCAGCGCCTGCGCTGGTCCTGCTGCTGTTATCTGCTCTGCTCGTCAATATCAGCGCCTGCGCTGGTCCTGCTGCTGTTGTCTGCTCTGCTCGTCGATTTCAGCGCCTGCGCTGGTCGTGCTGCTGCTCTATGCTCTGCTCGTCAGCGATTGCACTGGTCCTGCTGTTGTTTTCTGATCTGCTTGTCGGCGTCAGCGACTGCGCTGGTCCTGCTGCTGTTTTCTGCTCTGCTCGTCGGAGTCAGCGACTGCGCTGGTCCTGCCTCTGTTTTCTGCTCTGCTCGTCGGCGTCAGCGACTGCGGTGGTCCTGCTTTTGTTTTCTGCTCTGCTTGTCGGCGTCAGCGACTGCACCGGTTCTGCCGTTGTTTTCTGCTCTACTCGTCAGCGGCAGCGACTGCGGTGGGCCTGCTGCTGTTTTCTGCTCTGCTCGTCGGCGTCAGCGACTGCGCTGATCCTGCAGCTGTTTTCTGCTCTGCTCGTCGATATCAGCGCCTGCGCTGGTCCTGCTGCTGCTATCTGCTCTGCTCGTCAGCGACTGCGATGGTCCAGCTGCTGTTTTCTGCTCTGCTCGTCGGCGTCAGCGACTACCCTGGTCCTGCAGCTGTTTTCTGCTCTGCTCGTCGGCGTCAGTGACTGCACTGGTCCTGCTGCTGTTGTCTGCTCTCCTCGTCGATATCAGCGCCTGCGCTGGTCCTGCTGCTGCTTTCTGCTCTGCTCGTCAGTGACTGAGCTGGTCCTGCTGCTGTTTTCTGCTCTGCTTGTCGGCGTCAGCGACTTCGATAGTCCTGCTGCTGTTTTCTGTTCTGCTCATCGATATCAACGCCTGCGCTGGTCCTGCTGCTGCTTTCTGCTCTGCTCGTCAGCGACTGCGCTGGTCCTGCTACTGTTTTCTGCTCTGCTTGTCGGCGTCAGCGACTAAGATGGTCCTGCTGCTGTTTTCTGCTCTGCTCATCAATATCAACACCTGCGCTGGTCCTGCTGCTGCTTTCTGCTCTGCTCGTCAGCGACTGCGACTACTCTGATCCCTCTGCTGTTGTCTGTTCTGCTCGTCAGCGACTGCGCTGGTCCTGCCGCTGTTGTCTGCTCTACTCGTCGGCGTCAGCGACTGCACTGTTCCTGACGCTGTTGTCTGCTCTCCTCGTCGGCGTCAGCGAGTACGCTGGTCCTGCCGCTGTTGTCTGCTCTACTTGTCGGATTCAGCAACTGCGCTGGTCCAGCGGCTGTTGTCTGCTCTGCTCGTCGGCGTCAGCGACTGCACTGGTCCTGCTGCTGTTGTCTATTCTGCTCGTCGGCGTCAGCGACTGCGCTGGTCCTGCTGCTCATGTCTGCTCAGTTCGTCGGCGTCAGCGGCTGCGCTGGTCCTGCTGCTGTTTTCTGCTCTGCTCATCGGCGTCAGCAACTGTGATGGTCCTGCTGCTGTTTTCTGCTCTGCTCGTCGGCATCATCAACTGCGATGGTCCTGCTGCTGTTTTCTGCTCTGCTCGTCGGCGTCAGCGACTGCGCTGGTCCTGCTGCTTTTATCTGCTCTGCTCGTGGATATCAGCTCCTGCGTTGGTCCTGCTGCTGCTTTCTGCTCTGCTCGTCGGCGTCAGCGACTGCCCTGGTCCTGCAGCTGTTTTCTGCTCTGCTCGTCGGCGTCAGCGACTGCGCTGGTCCTGCTGCTGTTTTCTGCTCTGCTCGTGGGCGTCCACAACTGCGCTGGTCCTGCTGCTGTTGTCTGCTCTGCTCGTCGATTTCAGCGCCTGCGCTGGTGTGCTGCTGCTCTCTGCTCTGCTCGTCAGCGACAACGCTGGTCCTGCTGCTGTTTTCTGCTCTGCTCGTCGGCGTCAGCAACTGCGCTGGTCCTGCTGCTGTTTTCTGCTCTGCCCGTCGGCGTCAGCGACTGCGCTGGCTCTGCTGCTGTTTTCTGCTCTACTCGTCAGCGTCAGCGACTGCGCTGGTCCTGCTGCTGTTGTCTGCTCTGCTCGTCGATTTCATCGCCTGCGCTGGTCGTGCTGCTGCTCTCTGCTCTGCTCGTCAGCGACTGCGCTGGTCCTGCTGCTGTTTACTGCTCTGCTTGTCGGCGTCACCGACTGCGCTGATCCTGCTGCTGTTTCCTGCTCTGCTCGTCGGCGTCAGCGACTGCCCTGGTCCTGCCTCTGTTTTCTGCTCTGCTCGTCGGCGTCAGCGACTGCGCTGGTCCTGCTGCTGTTTTCTGCTCTGCTCGTGGGCGTCCACAACTGCGCTGGTCCTGCTGCTGTTGTCTGCTCTGCTTGTCGATTTCAGCGCCTGCGCTGGTCGTGCTGCTGCTCTCTGCTCTGCTCGTCAGCGACAATGCTGGTCCTGCTGCTGTTTTCTGCTCTGCTCGTCGGCGTCAGCAACTGCGCTGGTCCTGCTGCTGTTTTCTGCTCTGCTCGTCGGCGTCAGCAACTGCGCTGCTCCTGCCTCTGTTTTCTGCTCTGCCCGTCGGCGTCAGCGACTGCGCTGGCTCTGCTGCTGTTTTCTGCTCTACTCGTCAGCGTCAGCGACTGCGCTGGTCCTGCTGCTGTTGTCTGCTCTGCTCGTCGATTTCATCGCCTGCGCTGGTCGTGCTGCTGCTCTCTGCTCTGCTCGTCAGCGACTGCGCTGGTCCTGCTGCTGTTTACTGCTCTGCTCGTCGGCGTCACCGACTGCGCTGATCCTGCTGCTGTTTCCTGCTCTGCTCGTCGGCGTCAGCGACTGCGCTGGTCCTGCCTCTGTTTTCTGCTCTGCTCGTCGGCGTCAGCGACTGCGCTGGTCCTGCTGCTGTTTTCTGCTCTGCTCGTGGGCGTCCACAACTGCGCTGGTCCTGCTGCTGTTGTCTGCTCTGCTCGTCGATTTCAGCACCTGCGCTGGTCGTGCTGCTGCTCTCTGCTCTGCTCGTCAGCGACAACGCTGGTCCTGCTGCTGTTTTCTGCTCTGCTCGTCGGCGTCAGCAACTGCGCTGGTCCTGCTGCTGTTTTCTGCTCTGCCCTTCGGCGTCAGCGACTGCGCTGGCTCTGCTGCTGTTTTCTGCTCTACTCGTCAGCGTCAGCGACTGCGCTGGTCCTGCTGCTTTTGTCTGCTCTGCTCGTCGATTTCATCGCCTGCGCTGGTCGTGCTGCTGCTCTCTGCTCTGCTCGTCAGCGACTGCGCTGGTCCTGCTGCTGTATCCTGCTCTGCTCGTCGGCGTCACCGACTGCGCTGATCCTGCTGCTGTTTCCTGCTCTGCTCGTCGGCGTCAGCGACTGCGCTGGTCCTGCCTCTGTTTTCTGCTCTGCTCATCGGCGTCAGCGACTGCGATGGTCCAGCTGCTGCTTTCTGCTCTGCTCGTCAGCGACTGCCCTGGTCCTGCTGCTGTTGTCTGCTCTGCTCGTCAATATCAGTGACTAGACTGGTCCTGCTGCTGTTTTCTGCTCTGCTCGTCAGCGACTGCGCTGGTCCTGCTGCTGTTTTCTGCTCTGCTCGTCAATATCAGTGACTGCACTGGTCCTGCTGCTGTTGTCTGCTCTGCTCGTCGATTTCATCGCCTGCGCTGGTCGTGCTGCTGCTCTCTGCTCTGCTCGTCAGCGACTGCGCTGGTCCTGCTGCTGTTTACTGCTCTGCTCGTCGGCGTCACCGACTGCGCTGATCCTGCTGCTGTTTCCTGCTCTGCTCGTCGGCGTCAGCGACTGCCCTGGTCCTGCCTCTGTTTTCTGCTCTGCTCGTCGGCGTCAGCGACTGCGCTGGTCCTGCTGCTGTTTTCTGCTCTGCTCGTGGGCGTCCACAACTGCGCTGGTCCTGCTGCTGTTGTCTGCTCTGCTCGTCGATTTCAGCGCCTGCGCTGGTCGTGCTGCTGCTCTCTGCTCTGCTCGTCAGCGACAATGCTGGTCCTGCTGCTGTTTTCTGCTCTGCTCGTCGGCGTCAGCAACTGCGCTGCTCCTGCCTCTGTTTTCTGCCCTGCCCGTCGGCGTCAGCGACTGCGCTGGCTCTGCTGCTGTTTTCTGCTCTACTCGTCAGCGTCAGCGACTGCGCTGGTCCTGCTGCTGTTGTCTGCTCTGCTCGTCGATTTCAGCGCTTGCGCTGGTCGTGCTGCTGCTCTCTGCTCTGCTCGTCAGCGACAATGCTGGTCCTGCTGCTGTTTTCTGCTCTGCTCGTCGGCGTCAGCAACTGCGCTGGTCCTGCTGCTGTTTTCTGCTCTGCTCGTCGGCGTCAGCAACTGCGCTGCTCCTGCCTCTGTTTTCTGCTCTGCCCGTCGGCGTCAGCGACTGCGCTGGCTCTGCTGCTGTTTTCTGCTCTACTCGTCAGCGTCAGCGACTGCGCTGGCTCTGCTGCTGTTTTCTGCTCTACTCGTCAGCGTCAGCGACTGCGCTGGTCCTGCTGCTGTTGTCTGCTCTGCTCGTCGATTTCATCGCCTGCGCTGGTCGTGCTGCTGCTCTCTGCTCTGCTCGTCAGCGACTGCGCTGGTCCTGCTGCTGTTTACTGCTCTGCTCGTCGGCGTCACCGACTGCGCTGATCCTGCTGCTGTTTCCTGCTCTGCTCGTCGGCGTCAGCGACTGCGCTGGTCCTGCCTCTGTTTTCTGCTCTGCTCGTCGGCGTCAGCGACTGTGCTGGTCCTGCTGCTGTTTTCTGCTCTGCTCGTGGGCGTCCACAGCTGCGCTGGTCCTGCTGCTGTTGTCTGCTCTGCTCGTCGATTTCAGCACCTGCGCTGGTCGTGCTGCTGCTCTCTGCTCTGCTCGTCAGCGACAACGCTGGTCCTGCTGCTGTTTTCTGCTCTGCTCGTCGGCGTCAGCAACTGCGCTGGTCCTGCTGCTGTTTTCTGCTCTGCTCGTCGGCGTCAGCAACTGCGCTGCTCCTGCCTCTGTTTTCAGCTCTGCCCTTCGGCGTCAGCGACTGCGCTGGCTCTGCTGCTGTTTTCTGCTCTACTCGTCAGCGTCAGCGACTGCGCTGGTCCTGCTGCTGTTGTCTGCTCTGCTCGTCGATTTCATCGCCTGCGCTGGTCGTGCTGCTGCTCTCTGCTCTGCTCGTCAGCGACTGCGCTGGTCCTGCTGCTGTATCCTGCTCTGCTCGTCGGCGTCACCGACTGCGCTGATCCTGCTGCTGTTTCCTGCTCTGCTCGTCGGCGTCAGCGACTGCGCTGGTCCTGCCTCTGTTTTCTGCTCTGCTCATCGGCGTCAGCGACTGCGATGGTCCAGCTGCTGCTTTCTGCTCTGCTCGTCAGCGACTGCCCTGGTCCTGCTGCTGTTGTCTGCTCTGCTCGTCAATATCAGTGACTGCACTGGTCCTGCTGCTGTTTTCTGCTCTGCTCGTCAGCGACTGCGCTGGTCCTGCTGCTGTTTTCTGCTCTGCTCGTCAATATCAGTGACTGCACTGGTCCTGCTGCTGTTTTCTGCTCTGCTCGTCGATATCAGCGCCTGCGCTGGTCCTGCTGCTGCTTTCTGCTCTGCTCGTCAGCGACTGCGCTGGTCCTGCTGCTGTTTTCTGCTCTTCTCGTCGGCGTCAGTGACTGCGATGGTCCAGCTGCTGTTTTCTGCTCTGCTCATCAGCGACTGCTCTGATCCCTCTGCTGTTGTCTGTTCTGCTCGTCGGCATAAGCGACTGCGCTGGTCCTGCCGCTGTTTTCTGCTCTGCTCGTCGGCGTCAGCGACTGCGCTGGTCCTGCTGCTGTTGTCTTTTCTGCTCGTCGGCGTCAGCGACTTTGCTGTTCCTGCTGCTGTTGTCTATTCTGCTCGTCGGCGTCAGCGACTGCGCTGGTCCTGCTGCTGTTTTCTGCTCTTCTTGTCGACGTCAGCTACTGCGCTGGTCCTGCTGCTGTTGTCTGCGCTGCTCGTTGGCGTCAGCGGCTGCGCTGGTCCTGCTGCTGTTATCTGCTCTGCTCGTCGATATCAGCACCTGCGCTGGTCCTGCTGCTGCTTTCTGCTCTGCTAGTCAGCGACTGCAATGGTCCTGCAGCTGTTTTCTGCTCTGCTCGTCGGCGTCAGCGGCTGCGCTGGTCCTGCTGCTGTTGTCTGCTCTGCTCGTCGATTTCAGCCCCTGCGCTGGTCGTGCTGCTGCTCTCTGCTCTGCTCGTCAGCGACTGCACTGGTACTGCTGTTGTTTTCTGCTCTGCTCGTCGGCGTCCGCGACTGCACTGGTCCTGCTGCTGTTTTCTGCTCTGCTCGTCTGCGTCAGTGTCTGCGCTGGTCCTGCCTCTGTTTTCTGCTCTGCTCGTTGGCGTCAGCGACTGCGCTGGTCCTGCCGCTGTTTTCTGCTCTACTCGTCAGCGGCAGCGACTGCTGTGGTCCTGCTGCTGTTTTCTGCTCTGCTCGTCGGCGTCAGCGACTGCGCTGGTCCTGCTGCTGTTTTCTGCTCTGCTAGTCGGCGTCACCGACTGCGCTGATCCTGCTGCTGTTTCCTGCTCTGCTCGTCGGCGTCAGCAACTGCGCTGGTCCTGCCTCTGTTTTCTGCTCTGCTCATCGGCGTCAGCGACTGCGATGGTCCTGCTGCTGCTTTCTGCTCTGCTCGTCAGCAACTGCCCTGGTCCTGCTGCTGTTGTCTGCTCTGCTCGTCGGCGTCAGCGACTGCGCTGGTCCTGCTGCTGTTTTCTGCTCTGCTCATCAATGTCATTGACTGCACTGGTCCTGCTGCTGTTGTCTGCTCTGCTCGTCGATATCAGCGCCTGCGCTGGTCCTGCTGCTGCTTTCTGCTCTGCTCTTCGGCGTCAGCGACTGCGATGGTCCTGCTGCTGTTTTCTGCTCTGCTCGTCGATATCAGCGCCTGCGCTGGTCCTGCTGATCCTTTCTGCTCTGCTCGTGGGCGTCAGCGACTGCGCTGGTCCAGCTCCTGTTGTCTGCTCTGCTCGTGGGCGTCAGCGACTGCGCTGGTCCTGCTGCTGTTATCTGCTCAACTCGTCGATATCAGCGCCTGCGCTGGTCTTGCTGCTGTTTTCTGCTCTGCTCGTCGATATTAGCGCCTGCGCTGGTCCTGCTGCTGTTGTCTGCTCTGCTCGTCGATTTCAGCGCCTGCACTGGTCGTGCTGCTGCTCTCTGCTCTGCTCGTCAGCGACTGCACTGGTCCTGTTGTTGTTTTCTGATCTGCTCGTCGGCGTCAGCGACTACGCTGGTCCTGCTGCTGTTTTCTGCTCTGCTCGTCGGCGTCAGCGACTGCTCTGGTCATGCCTCTGTTTTCTGCTCTGCTCGTCTGTGTCAGCGACTGCGCTGGTCCTGCCGCTGTTTTCTGCTCTGCTCGTCGGCCTCAGCGACTGCGCTGGTCCTGCCGCTGTTTTCTGCTCTACTCGTCAGCGGCAGCGACTGGTCCTGCTGCTGTTTTCTGCTCTGCTTGTCGGCGTCAGCGACTGCGCTGGTTCTGCCGCTGTTTTCTGCTCTACTCGTCAGCGGCAGCGACTGCAGTGGGCCTGCTGCTGTTTTTTGCTCTGCTCGTCGGCGTCATCTACTGCGCTGGTACTGCTGCTGTTTTGTGCTCTGCTCGTCGGCGTCACCGACTGCGCTGATCCTGCTGCTGTTTTCTGCTCTGCTCGTCGATATCAGCGCCTGCGCTGGTCCTGCTGCTGCTTTCTGCTCTGCTCGTCAGCGACTGCGATGGTCCAGCTGCTTTTTTCTGCTCTGCTCGTCGGCGTCAGCGACTACCCTGGTCCTGCAGGTGTTTTCTGCTCTGCTCGTCGGCGTCAGTGACTGCACTGGTCCTGCTGCTGTTGTCTGCTCTCCTCGTCGATATCAGCGCCTGCGCTGGTCCTGCTGCTGCTTTCTGCTCTGCTCGTCAGTGACTGCGCTGGTCCTGCTGCTGTTTTCTGCTCTGCTTGTCGGCGTCAGCGACTGCGATGGTCCTGCTGCTGTTTTCTGCTCTGCTCATCGATATCAACGCCTGCGATGGTCCTGCTGCTGCTTTCTGCTCTGCTCGTCAGCGACTGCTCTGATCCCTCTGCTGTTGTCTGTTCTGCTCGTCGGCATAAGCGACTGCGCTGGTCCTGCCGCTGTTTTCTGCTCTGCTCGTCGGCGTCAGCGACTGCGCTGGTCCTGCTGCTGTTGTCTTTTCTGCTCGTCGGCGTCAGCGACTTTGCTGTTCCTGCTGCTGTTGTCTATTCTGCTCGTCGGCGTCAGCGACTGCGCTGGTCCTGCTGTTGTTTTCTGCTCTGCTTGTCGACGTCAGCTACTGCGCTGGCCCTGCTGCTGTTGTCTGCGCTGCTCGTTGGCGTCAGCGGCTGCGCTGGTCCTGCTGCTGTTATCTGCTCTGCTCGTCGATATCAGCACCTGCGCTGGTCCTGCTGCTGCTTTCTGCTCTGCTAGTCAGCGACTGCAATGGTCCAGCTGCTGTTTTCTGCTCTGCTCGTCGGCGTCAGCGACTACCCTGGTCCTGCAGCTGTTTTCTGCTCTGCTCGTCGGCGTCAGCGGCTGCGCTGGTCCTGCTGCTGTTGTCTGCTCTGCTCGTCGATTTCAGCCCCTGCGCTGGTCGTGCTGCTGCTCTCTGCTCTGCTCGTCAGCGACTGCACTGGTACTGCTGTTGTTTTCTGCTCTGCTCGTCGGCGTCCGCGACTGCACTGGTCCTGCTGCTGTTTTCTGCTCTGCTCGTTGGCGTCAGCGACTGCGCTGGTCCTGCCGCTGTTTTCTGCTCTACTCGTCAGCGGCAGCGACTGCTGTGGTCCTGCTGCTGTTTTCTGCTCTGCTCGTCGGCGTCAGCGACTGCGCTGGTCCTGCTGCTGTTTTCTGCTCTGCTAGTCGGCGTCGCCGACTGCGCTGATCCTGCTGCTGTTTCCTGCTCTGCTCGTCGGCGTCAGCAACTGCGCTGGTCCTGCCTCTGTTTTCTGCTCTGCTCATCGGCGTCAGCGACTGCGATGGTCCTGCTGCTGCTTTCTGCTCTGCTTGTCAGCAACTGCCCTGGTCCTGCTGCTGTTGTCTGCTCTGCTCGTCGGCGTCAGCGACTGCGCTGGTCCTGCTGCTGTTGTCTGCTCTGCTCGTCGATATCAGCGCCTGCGCTGGTCCTGCTGCTGCTTTCTGCTCTGCTCTTCGGCGTCAGCGACTGCGATGGTCCTGCTGCTGTTTTCTGCTCTGCTCGTCGATATCAGCGCCTGCGCTGGTCCTGCTGATCCTTTCTGCTCTGCTCGTGGGCGTCAGCGACTGCGCTGGTCCAGCTCCTGTTGTCTGCTCTGCTCGTGGGCGTCAGCGACTGCTCTGGTCATGCCTCTGTTTTCTGCTCTGCTCGTCTGTGTCAGCGACTGCGCTGGTCCTGCCGCTGTTTTCTGCTCTGCTCGTCGGCCTCAGCGACTGCGCTGGTCCTGCCGCTGTTTTCTGCTCTACTCGTCAGCGGCAGCGACTGGTCCTGCTGCTGTTTTCTGCTCTGCTTGTCGGCGTCAGCGACTGCGCTGGTTCTGCCGCTGTTTTCTGCTCTACTCGTCAGCGGCAGCGACTGCGGTGGGCCTGCTGCTGTTTTTTGCTCTGCTCGTCGGCGTCATCGACTGCGCTGGTCCTGCTGCTGTTTTGTGCTCTGCTCGTCGGCGTCACCGACTGCGCTGATCCTGCTGCTGTTTTCTGCTCTGCTCGTCGATATCAGCGCCTGCGCTGGTCCTGCTGCTGCTTTCTGCTCTGCTCGTCAGCGACTGCGATGGTCCAGCTGCTGTTTTCTGCTCTGCTCGTCGGCGTCAGCGACTACCCTGGTCCTGCAGCTGTTTTCTGCTCTGCTCGTCGGCGTGAGTGACTGCACTGGTCCTGCTGCTGTTGTCTGCTCTCCTCGTCGATATCAGCGCCTGCGCTGGTCCTGCTGCTGCTTTCTGCTCTGCTCATCAGTGACTGCGCTGGTCCTGCTGCTGTTTTCTGCTCTGCTTGTCTGCGTCAGCGACTGCGATGGTCCTGCTGCTGTTTTCTGCTCTGCTCATCGATATCAACGCCTGCGGTGGTCCTGCTGCTGCTTTCTGCTCTGCTCGTCAGCGACTGCGCTGGTCCTGCCGCTGTTGTCTGCTCTACTCGTCGGCGTCAGCGACTGCTTTGGTCCTGACGCTGTTGTCTGCTCTCCTCGTCGGCGTCAGCGAGTGCGCTGGTCCTGCCCCTGTTGTCTGCTGTACTTGTCGGAGTCAGCAACTGCGCTGGTCCAGCCGCTGTTGTCTGCTCTGCTCGTTGGCGTCAGCGACTGCACTGGTCCTGCTGCTGTTGTCTATTCTGCTCATCGGCGTCAGCGACTGCGCTGGTCCTGCTGCTGTTTTCTGCTCAGTTCGTCGGCGTCAGCGGCTGCGCTGGTCCTGCTGCCGTTTTCTGCTCTGCTCGTCGACGTCAGCGACTGCACTGGTCCTGCTGCTGTTGTCTATTCTGCTCATCGGCGTCAGCGACTGCGCTGGCCCTGCTGCTGTTGTCTGCTCTGCTCGTCGGCATCCTCGGCTGCGCTGGTCCTGCTGCTGATTTCTTCTCTGCTCGTCAGCGACTGCGCTGGTCCTGCTGCTGTTTTCTGCTCTGCTCGTCGGCGTCAGCAACTGCGATGGTCCTGCTGCTGTTTTCTGCTCTGCTCGTCGGCATCATCAACTGCGATGGTCCTGCTGCTGTTTTCTGCTCTGCTCGTCGGCGTCAGCGACTGCGCTGGTCCTGCTGCTGTTTTCTGCTGTGATCGTGGGCGTCAGCAACTGTGCTGGTCCTGCTGCTGTTGTCTGCTCTGCTCGTCGATTTCAGCGCCTGCGCTGGTCGTGCTGCTGCTCTCTGCTCTGCTCGTAAGCGACTGCGTTGGTCCTGCTGCTGTTTTCTGCTCTGCTCGTCGGCGTCAGCAACTGCGCTGGTCCTGCTGCTGTTTTTTGCTCTGCTCGTCGGCATCAGCGCTGCTCCTGCCTCTGTTTTCTGCTCTGTCCGTCGGCGTCAGCGACTGCGCTGGCTCTGCCGCTGTTTTCTGCTCTACTCGTCAGCGTCAGCGACTGCGCTGGACCTGCTGCTGTTGTCTGCTCTGCTCGTCGATTTCATCGCCTGCGCTGGTCATGCTGCTGCTCTCTGCTCTGCTCGTCAGTGACTGCGCTGGTCCTGCTGCTGTTTTCTGCTCTGCTCGTCGGCGTCACCGACTGCGCTGATCCTGCTGCTGTTTCCTGCTCTGCTCGTCGGCGTCAGCGACTGCGCTGGTCCTGCCTCTGTTTTCTGCTCTGCTCATCGGCGTCAGCGACTGCGATAATCCAGCTGCTGCTTTCTAGTCTGCTTGTCAGCGACTGCCCTGGTCCTGCTGCTGTTGTCTGCTCTGCTCGTCGGCGTCAGCGACTGCGCTGGTCCTGCCGCTGTTTTCTGCTCTACTCGTCAGCGGCAGCGACTGCTGTGGTCCTGCTGCTGTTTTCTGCTCTGCTCGTCGGCGTCAGCGACTGCGCTGGTCCTGCTGCTGTTTTCTGCTCTGCTAGTCGGCGTCACCGACTGCGCTGATCCTGCTGCTGTTTCCTGCTCTGCTCGTCGGCGTCAGCAACTGCGCTGGTCCTGCCTCTGTTTTCTGCTCTGCTCATCGGCGTCAGCGACTGCGATGGTCCTGCTGCTGCTTTTTGCTCTGCTCGTCGGCATCAGCGCTGCTCCTGCCTCTGTTTTCTGCTCTGTCCGTCGGCGTCAGCGACTGCGCTGGCTCTGCCGCTGTTTTCTGCTCTACTAGTCAGCGTCAGCGACTGCGCTGGACCTGCTGCTGTTGTCTGCTCTGCTCGTCGATTTCATCGCCTGCGCTGGTCATGCTGCTGCTCTCTGCTCTGCTCGTCAGCGACTGCGCTGGTCCTGCTGCTGTTTTCTGCTCTGCTCGTCGGCGTCACCGACTGCGCTGATCCTGCTGCTGTTTCCTGCTCTGCTCGTCGGCGTCAGCGACTGCGCTGGTCCTGCCTCTGTTTTCTGCTCTGCTCATCGGCGTCAGCGACTGCGATAATCCAGCTGCTGCTTTCTAGTCTGCTTGTCAGCGACTGCCCTGGTCCTGCTGCTGTTGTCTGCTCTGCTCGTCGGCGTCAGCGACTGCGCTGGTCCTGCCGCTGTTTTCTGCTCTACTCGTCAGCGGCAGCGACTGCTGTGGTCCTGCTGCTGTTTTCTGCTCTGCTCGTCGGCGTCACCGACTGCTGTGGTCCTGCTGCTGTTTTCTGCTCTGCTCGTCGGCGTCAGCGACTGCTGTGGTCCTGCTGCTGTTTTCTGCTCTGCTCGTCGGCGTCAGCGACTGCGCTGATCCTGCTGCTGTTTCCTGCTCTGCTCGTCGGCGTCAGCAACTGCGCTGGCCCTGCCTCTGTTTTCTGCTCTGCTCATCGGCGTCAGCGACTGCGATGGTCCTGCTGCTGCTTTCTGCTCTGCTCGTCAGCAACTGCCCAGGTCCTGCTGCTGTTGTCTGCTCTGCTCGTCGGCGTCAGCGACTGCGCTGGTCCTGCTGCTGTTTTCTGCTCTGCTCGTCAATGTCATTGACTGCACTGGTCCTGCTGCTGTTGTCTGCTCTGCTCGTCGATATCAGCGCCTGCGCTGGTCCTGCTGCTGCTTTCTGCTCTGCTCTTCGGGCGTCAGCGACTGCGATGGTCCTGCTGCTGTTTTCTGCTCTGCTCGTCGATATCAGCGCCTGCGCTGGTCCTGCTGATCCTTTCTGCTCTGCTCGTGGGCGTCAGCGACTGCGCTGGTCCAGCTGCTGTTGTCTGCTCTGCTCGTGGGCGTCAGCGACTGCGCTGGTCCTGCTGCTGTTATCTGCTCTGCTCGTCGATATCAGCGCCTGCGCTGGTCTTGCTGCTGTTATCTGCTCTGCTCGTCGATATTAGCGCCTGCGCTGGTCCTGCTGCTGTTGTCTGCTCTGCTCGTCGATTTCAGCGCCTGCGCTGGTCGTGCTGCTGCTCTCTGCTCTGCTCGTCAGCGACTGCACTGGTCCTGTTGTTGTTTTCTGATCTGCTCGTCGGCGTCAGCGACTACGCTGGTCCTGCTGCTGTTTTCTGCTCTGCTCGTCGGCGTCAGCGACTGCTCTGGTCATGCCTCTGTTTTCTGCTCTGCTCGTCTGTGTCAGCGACTGCGCTGGTCCTGCCGCTGTTTTCTGCTCTGCTCGTCGGCGTCAGCGACTGCGCTGGTCCTGCCGCTGTTTTCTGCTCTACTCGTCAGCGGCAGCGACTGGTCCTGCTGCTGTTTTCTGCTCTGCTTGTCGGCGTCAGCGACTGCGCTGGTTCTGCCGCTGTTTTCTGCTCTACTCGTCAGCGGCAGCGACTGCGGTGGGCCTGCTGCTGTTTTTTGCTCTGCTCGTCGGCGTCATCGACTGCGCTGGTCCTGCTGCTGTTTTGTGCTCTGCTCGTCGGCGTCACCGACTGCGCTGATCCTGCTGCTTTTTTCTGCTCTGTTCGTCGATATCAGCGCCTGCGCTGGTCCTGCTGCTGCTTTCTGCTCTGCTCGTCAGCGACTGCGATGGTCCAGCTGCTGTTTTCTGCTCTGCTCGTCGGCGTCAGCGACTACCCTGGTCCTGCAGCTGTTTTCTGCTCTGCTCGTCGGCGTCAGTGACTGCACTGGTCCTGCTGCTGTTGTCTGCTCTCCTCGTCGATATCAGCGCCTGCGCTGGTCCTGCTGCTGCTTTCTGCTCTGCTCGTCAGTGACTGCGCTGGTCCTGCTGCTGTTTTCTGCTCTGCTTGTCGGCGTCAGCGACTGCGATTGTCCTGCTGCTGTTTTCTGCTCTGCTCATCGATATCAACGCCTGCGGTGGTCCTGCTGCTGCTTTCTGCTCTGCTCGTCAGCGACTGCGCTCGTCCTGCCGCTGTTGTCTGCTCTACTCGTCGGCGTCAGCGACTGCACTGGTCCTGACGCTGTTGTCTGCTCTCCTCGTCGGCGTCAGCGAGTGCGCTGGTCCTGCCGCTGTTGTCTGCTCTACTTGTCGGAGTCAGCAACTGCGCTGGTCCAGCCGCTGTTGTCTGCTCTGCTCGTCGGCGTCAGCGACTGCACTGGTCCTGCTGCTGTTGTCTATTCTGCTCATCGGCGTCAGCGACTGCGCTGGTCCTGCTGCTGTTTTCTGCTCAGTTCGTCGGCGTCAGCGGCTGCGCTGGTTCTGCTGCCGTTTTCTGCTCTGCTCGTCGACGTCAGCAACTGCACTGGTCCTGCTGCTGTTGTCTATTCTGCTCATCGGCGTCAGCGACTGCGCTGGCCCTGCTGCTGTTGTCTGCTCTGCTCGTCGGCGTCCTCGGCTGCGCTGGTCCTGCTGCTGATTTCTTCTCTGCTCGTCAGCGACTGCGCTGGTCCTGCTGCTGTTTTCTGCTCTGCTCGTCGGCGTCAGCAACTGCGATGGTCCTGCTGCTGTTTTCTGCTCTGCTCGTCGGCATCATCAACTGCGATGGTCCTGCTGCTGTTTTCTGCTCTGCTCGTCGGCGTCAGCGACTGCGCTGGTCCTGCTGCTGTTATCTGCTCTGCTCGTGGATATCAGCGCCTGCGCTGGTCCTGCTGCTGCTTTCTGCTCTGCTCGTCGGCGTCAGCGACTGCCCTGGTCCTGCTGCTGTTTTCTGCTGTGATCGTGGACGTCAGCAACTGCGCTGGTCCTGCTGCTGTTGTCTGCTCTGCTCGTCGATTTCAGCGCCTGCGCTGGTCATGCTGCTGCTCTCTGCTCTGCTCGTCAGCGACTGCGTTGGTCCTGCTGCTGTTTTCTGCTCTGCTCGTCGGCGTCAGCAACTGCGCTGGTCCTGCTGCTGTTTTTTGCTCTGCTCGTCGGCATCAGCGCTGCTCCTGCCTCTTTTTTCTGCTCTGCCCGTTGGCGTCAGCGACTGCGCTGGCTCTGCCGCTGTTTTCTGCTCTACTCGTCAGCGTCAGCGACTGCGCTGGTCCTGCTGCTGTTGTCTGCTCTGCTCGTCGATTTCATCGCCTGCGCTGGTCATGATGCTGCTCTCTGCTCTGCTCGTCAGCGACTGCGCTGGTCCTGCTGCTGTTTTCTGCTCTGCTCGTCGGCGTCACCGACTGCGCTGATCCTGCTGCTGTTTCCTGCTCTGCTCGTCGGCGTCAGCGACTGCGCTGGTCCTGCCTCTGTTTTCTGCTCTGCTCATCGGCGTCAGCGACTGCGATAATCCAGCTGCTGCTTTCTAGTCTGCTTGTCAGCGACTGCCCTGGTCCTGCTGCTGTTGTCTGCTCTGCTCGTCGGCGTCAGCGACTGCGCTGGTCCTGCTGCTGTTTTCTGCTCTGCTCGTCGATATCCACACCTGCTCTGGTCCTGCTGCTGCTTTCTGCTCTGCTCGTCAGCGACTGCGATGGTCCTGCTGCTGTTTTCTGCTCTGCTCGTCGATATCAGCGCCTGCGCTGGTCCTTCTGCTGCTTTCTGCTCTGCTCGTCAGCGACTGCGCTGGTCCAGCTGCTGTTTTCTGCTCTGCTCGTCAGCGACTGCTCTGATCCCTCTGCTGTTAACTGTTCTGCTCGTCGGCATCAGCGACTGCGCTGGTCCTGCCGCTGTTTTCTGCTCTGCTCGTCGGCGTCAGCGACTGCGCTGGTCCTGCCGCTGTTGTCTGCTCTGCTCGTCGGCGTCAGCGAGTGCGCTGGTCCTGCCGCTGTTGTCTGCTCTACTCGTCGGAGTCAGCGACTGCGCTGGTCCAGCCGCTGTTGTCTGCTATGCTTGTCGGCGTCAGCGACTGCGCTGTTCCTGCTGCCTTTGTCTATCCTGCTCGTCGGCGTCAGCGACTGCAATGGTCCAGCTGCTGTTTTCTGCTCTGCTCGTCGGCGTCAGTGACTGCGCTGGTCCTGCTGCTGTTATCTGCTCTGCTCGTCGATGTCAGCGCCTGCGCTGGTCCTGCTGCTGCTTTCTGCTCTGCTAGTCAGCGACTACCCTGGTCCTGCAGCTGTTTTCTGCTCTAATCGTCGGCGTCAGCGACTGCGCTGGTCCTGCTGCTGTTGTCTGCTCTGCTCGTCGATTTCAGATCCTGCGCTGGTCCTGCTGCTGCTCTCTGCTCTGCTCGTCAGCGACTGCACTGGTCCTGCTGTTGTTTTCTGCTCTGCTCGTCTGCGTCCGCGACGGCGATGGTCCTGCTGCTGTTTTCTGCTCTGCTCGTCGGCGTCAGTGACTGCGCTGGTCCTGCCCTGGTCCTGCCTCTGTTTTCTGCTCTGCTCGTTGGCGTCAGCGACTGCGCTGGTCCTGCCCTGGTCCTGCCTCTGTTTTCTGCTCTGCTCGTTGGCGTCAGCGACTGCGCTGGTCCTGCCGCTGTTTTCTGCTCTGCTAGTCGGCGTCAGCGACTGCGCTGGTCCTGCCTCTGTATTCTGCTCTGCTCATCGGCGTCAGCGACTGCGCTGGTCCTGCCTCTGTTTTCTGCTCTGCTCATCGGCGTCAGCGACTGCGATGGTCCAGCTGCTGCTTTCTGCTCTGCTCGTCAGCAACTGCCCTGGTCCTGCTGCTGTTGTCTGCTCTACTCGTCGGCGTCAGCGACTGCGCTGGTCCTGCTGCTGTTTTCTGCTCTGCTCGTCAATGTCATTGACTGCACTGGTCCTGCTGCTGTTGTCTGCTCTGCTCGTCGATATCAGCCCCTGCGCTGGTCCTGCTGCTGCTTTCTGCTCTGCTCGTCGATATCAGCCCCTGCGCTGATCTTGCTGCTGTTTTCTGCTCTGCTCGTCGGCGTCAGCGACTGCGATGGTCCTGCTGATGCTTTCTGCTCTGCCCGTCGGCGTCAGCGACTGCGCTGGTCATGCTGCTGTTATCTGCTCTGCTCGTCGATATCAGCGCCTGCGCTGGTCGTGCTGCTGTTATCTGCTCTTCTCGTCAAAATCAGCGCCTGCGCTGGTCCTGCTGCTGCTTTCTACTCTGCTCGTCAGCGACTGCGCTGGTCCTGCTGCTGTTTTCTGCTCTGCTCGTGGGCGTCAGCGACTGCGCTGGTCCAGCCGCTGTTGTCTGCTCTGCTCGTCGGCGTCAGCGACTGCGCTGGTCCTGCTGCTGTTTTCTGCTCTGCTCTTGGGCGTCAGCGACTGCGCTGGTCCTGCTGCTGTTGTCTATTCTGCTCTTCGATATCAGCGCCTGCGCTGGTCCTGCTGCTGCTTTCTACTCTGCTCGTCAGCGACTGCAATGGTCCAGCTGCTGTTTTCTGCTCTGCTCGTCGGCGTCAGCGACTGCGCAGGTCCTGGCGCTGTTTTCTGCTCTGCTCGTCGGCGTCAGCGACTGCGATGGTCCAGCTGCTGTTTTCTGCTCTGCTCGTCGGCGTCAGCGACTGCGCTGGTCCTGCCGCTGTTGTCTGCTCTGCTCGTCGGCGTCCGCGTGTGCGCTGGTCCTGCAGCTGTTGTCTGATCTACTCGTCGGAGTCAGCGACTGCGCTGGTCCTGCTGCTGCTTTCTGCTCTGCTCGTCAGCGACTGCGCTGGTCCTGCTGCTGTTTTCTGCTCTGCTCGTCGGCGCCAGCGACTGCGATGGTCCTGCTGCTGATTTCTGCTCTGCTCGTTGGCATCATCAACTGCGATGGTCCTGCTGCTGTTTTCTGCTCTGCTCGTCGGCGTCAGCGACTGCGAAGGTCCAGCCGCTGTTGTCTGCTCTGCTCGTCGGCGTCAGCGGCTGCGCTGGTCCTGCCGCTGTTGTCAATTCTGCTTGTCGGCTTTAGCGACTGCGCTGGTCCTGCTGCTGTTTTCTGCTCTGCTCGTCGACGTCAGCGACTGCGCTGGCCCTGCTGCTGTTGTCTGCTCTGCTCGTCGGCGTAAGCGGCTGCGCTGGTCCTGCTGCTGTTTTCTGCTCTGCTTGTCGGCGCCAGCGACTGCGATGGTCCTGCTGCTGTTTTCTGCTCTGCTCGTCGGCATCATCAACTGCGATTGTCCTGCTGCTGTTTTCTGCTCTGCTCGTCGGCGTCAGTGACTGCGCTGGTCCTGCCCTGGTCCTGCCTCTGTTTTCTGCTCTGCTCGTTGGCGTCAGCGACTGCGCTGGTCCTGCCGCTGTTTTCTGCTCTGCTAGTCGGCGTCAGCGACTGCGCTGGTCCTGCCTCTGTATTCTGCTCTGCTCATCGGCGTCAGCGACTGCGCTGGTCCTGCCTCTGTTTTCTGCTCTGCTCATCGGCGTCAGCGACTGCGATGGTCCAGCTGCTGCTTTCTGCTCTGCTCGTCAGCAACTGCCCTGGTCCTGCTGCTGTTGTCTGCTCTACTCTTCGGCGTCAGCGACTGCGCTGGTCCTGCTGCTGTTTTCTGCTCTGCTCGTCAATGTCATTGACTGCACTGGTCCTGCTGCTGTTGTCTGCTCTGCTCGTCGATATCAGCCCCTGCGCTGGTCCTGCTGCTGCTTTCTGCTCTGCTCGTCGATATCAGCCCCTGCGCTGATCTTGCTGCTGTTTTCTGCTCTGCTCGTCGGCGTCAGCGACTGCGATGGTCCTGCTGATGCTTTCTGCTCTGCCCGTCGGCGTCAGCGACTGCGCTGGTCCTGCTGCTGTTATCTGCTCTGCTCGTCGATATCAGCGCCTGCGCTGGTCGTGCTGCTGTTATCTGCTCTTCTCGTCGATATCAGCGCCTGCGCTGGTCCTGCTGCTGCTTTCTACTCTGCTCGTCAGCGACTGCGCTGGTCCTGCTGCTGTTTTCTGCTCTGCTCGTGGGCGTCAGCGACTGCGCTGGTCCAGCCGCTGTTGTCTGCTCTGCTCGTCGGCGTCAGCGACTGCGCTGGTCCTGCTGCTGTTTTCTGCTCTGCTCGTGGGCGTCAGCGACTGCGCTGGTCCTGCTGCTGTTGTCTATTCTGCTCTTCGATATCAGCGCCTGCGCTGGTCCTGCTGCTGCTTTCTACTCTGCTCGTCAGCGACTGCAATGGTCCAGCTGCTGTTTTCTGCTCTGCTCGTCGGCGTCAGCGACTGCGCTGGTCCTGGCTCTGTTTTCTGCTCTGCTCGTCGGCGTCAGCGACTGCGATGGTCCAGCTGCTGTTTTCTGCTCTGCTCGTCGGCGTCAGCGACTGCGCTGGTCCTGCCGCTGTTGTCTGCTCTGCTCGTCGGCGTCCGCGTGTGCGCTGGTCCTGCAGCTGTTGTCTGATCTACTCGTCGGAGTCAGCGACTGCGCTGGTCCTGCTGCTGCTTTCTGCTCTGCTCGTCAGCGACTGCGCTGGTCCTGCTGCTGTTTTCTGCTCTGCTCGTCGGCGCCAGCGACTGCGATGGTCCTGCTGCTGATTTCTGCTCTGCTCGTTGGCATCATCAACTGCGATGGTCCTGCTGCTGTTTTCTGCTCTGCTCGTCGGCGTCAGCGACTGCGCTGGTCCAGCCGCTGTTGTCTGCTCTGCTCGTCGGCGTCAGCGGCTGCGCTGGTCCTGCCGCTGTTGTCAATTCTGCTTGTCGGCTTTAGCGACTGCGCTGGTCCTGCTGCTGTTTTCTGCTCTGCTCGTCGACGTCAGCGACTGCGCTGGCCCTGCTGCTGTTGTCTGCTCTGCTCGTCGGCGTAAGCGGCTGCGCTGGTCCTGCTGCTGTTTTCTGCTTTGCTTGTCGGCGCCGGCGACTGCGATGGTCCTGCTGCTGTTTTCTGCTCTGCTCGTCGGCATCATCAACTGCGATTGTCCTGCTGCTGTTTTCTGCTCTGGTCGTCGGCGTCAGCGAGTGCGCTGGTCCTGCAGCTGTTGTCTGATCTACTCGTCGGAGTCAGCGACTGCGCTGGTTCAGCCGCTGTTGTCTGCTCTGCTCGTCGGCGTCAGCGACTGCGCTGGTCCTGCCGCTGTTGTCAATTCTGCTTGTCGTCTTCAGCGACTGCGCTGGTCCTGCTGATGTTGTCTACTCTGCTTGTTGGCGTCAGCGGCTGCGCTGGTCCTGCTGCTGTTTTCTGCTCTGCTCGTCGACGTCAGCGACTGCGCTGGCCCTGCTGCTGTTGTCTGCTCTGCTCGTCGGCGTAAGCGGCTGCGCTGGTCCTGCTGCTGCTTTCTGCTCTGCTCGTCAGCGACTTCGCTGGTCCTGCTGCTGTTATCTGCTCTGCTCGTCGGCGTCAGCGACTGCGATGGTCCTGCTGCTGTTTTCTGCTCTGCTCATCGGCATCATCGACTGCGATGGTCCTGCTGCTGTTTTCTGCTCTGCTCGTCGGCGTCAGCGACTGCCCTGGTCCTGCAGCTGTTTTCTGCTCTGCTCGTCGGCGTCAGCGACTGCGCTGGTCCTGCTGCTGTTTTCTGCTCTGCTCGTCGGCGTCAGCGACTGCGATGGTCCTGCTGCTGCTTTCTGCTCTGCTCGTCAGTGACTGCGCTGGTCCTGCTGCTGTTTTCTGCTCTTCCCGTTGGCGTCAGCGACTGCGATGGTCCAGCTTCTGTCTTCTTCTCTGCTCGTCTGCTTCAGCGACTGCTCTGATCCCTCTGAAATTGTCTGTTCTGCTCATCGGTATCAGCGACTGCGCTGGTCCTGCCGCTGTTGTCTGCTCTGCTCGTCGGCGTCAGCGAGTGCGCTGTTCCTGCCGCTGTTGTCTGCTTTACCCGTCGGAGTCAGCGACTGCACTGGTCCAGCCGCTGTTGTCTGCTCTGCTCGTCGGCGTCAGCGACTGCGCTGGTCCTGCTGCTGTTGTCTATTCTGCTTGTCGGCGTCAGCGACTGCGCTGGTCCTGCTGCTGTTGTCTGCTCTGCTCGTCGGCGTCAGCGGCTGCCCTGGTCCTGCTGCTGTTTTCTGCTCTGCTCGTCGACGTCAGCGACTGCGCTGGCCCTGCTGTTGTTGTCTGCTCTGCTCGTCGTCGTCAGCGGCTGCGCTGGTCCTGCTGCTGCTTTCTGCTCTGCTCGTCAGCGACTGCGCTGGTCCTGCTGCTTTTTTCTGCTCTGCTCGTCGGCGCCAGCGACTGCGATGGTCCTGCTCTTGTTTTCTGCTCTGCTCGTCGGCATCATCAACTGCGATGGTCCTGCTGCTGTTTTCTGCTCTGCTCGTCGGCGTCAGCGGCTGCGCTGGTCCTGCTGCTGTTTTCCGCTCTGCTCTTCGACGTCAGCGACTGCGCTGGCCCTGCTGCTGTTGTCTGCTCTGCTCGTCGGCGTCAGCGGCTGCGCTGGTCCTGCTGCTGCTTTCTGCTCTGCTCGTCAGCGACTGCGCGGGTCCTGCTGCTGTTTTCTGCTCTGCTCGTCGGCGTCAGCGACTGCGATGGCCCAGCTGCTGTTTTCTGCTCTGCTCGTCGGCGTCAGCGACTGCTCTGATCCCTCTGCTGTTGTCTGTTCTGCTCGTCGGCATCAGCGACTGCGCTGGTCCTGCCGCTGTTGTCTGCTCTGCTCGTCGGCGTCAGCGACTGCGCTGGTCCTACCGCTGTTTTCTGCTCTGCTCGTCGGCTTCAGCGACTGCGATGGTCCTGCTGCTGTTATCTGCTCTGCTCGTCGTTATCAGCGCCTGCGCTGGTCCTGCTTCTGCTTTCTACTCTGCTCGTCAGTGACGGCAATGGTCCAGCTGCTGTTTTCTGCTCTGCTCGTCGGCGTCAGCGAATGCCCTGTTCCTGCAGCTGTTTTCTGCTCTGCTCGTCGGCGTCAGTGACTGGGCTGGTCCTGCTGCTGTTTTCTGCTCTGCTCGTGGGCGTCAGCGACTGCGCTGATCCAGTCGCTGTTGTCTGCTCTGCTCGTCGGCGTCAGCGACTGCGCTGTTCCTGCTGCTGTTGTCGATTCTGCTCGTCGGCGTCAGCGGCTGCGCTGTTCCTGCTGCTGTTGTCTGCTCTGCTCGTCAGCATCAGCGGCTGCGCTGGTCCTGCTGCTGTTTTCTGCTCTGCTCGTCGACGTCAGCGACTGCGCTGGCCCTGCTGCTGTTGTCCGCTCTGCTCGTCGGCGTCAGCGGCTGCGCTGGTCCTGCTTCTGTTTTCTGCTCTGCTCGTCGACATCAGCGCCTGCGCTGGTCCTGCTGCTGCTTTCTGCTCTGCTTGTCAGCGACTGCGATGGTCCAGCTGCTGTTTTCTGCTCTGCACGTCGATTTCAGTGCCTGCGCTGGTCGTGCTGCTGCTCTCTGCTCTGCTCGTCAGTGACTGCACTGGTCCTGCTGTTGTTTTCTGCTCTGCTCGTCGGCGTCTGCGACTGCGCTGGTCCTGCTGCTGTTTTCTGCTCTGCTAGTCGGCGTCAGTGACTGCGCTGGTCCTGCCTCTAGTTTCTGCTCTGCTCGTTGGCGTCAGCGACTGCGCTGGTCCTGCCGCTATTTTTTGCTCTACTCGTCAGCGGCAGCGACTGCGGTGGTCCTGCTGCTGTTTTCTGCTCTGCACATCGGCGTCAGCGACTGCGCTGGTCCTGCTGCTGTTTTCTGCTCTGCTCATTGGCGTCAGCGACTGCGATGGTCCAGCTGCTGCTTTCTGCTCTGCTCATCAGCGACTGCCCTGGTCCTGCTGCTGTTGTCTGCTCTGCTCGTCGGCTTTCAACGACTGCGCTGGTCCTGCTGCTGTTTTCTTCTCTGCTCGTCAATGTCAGTGACTGAACTGGTCCTGCTGCTGTTGTCTGCTCTGCTCGTCGATATCAGAGCCTGCGCTGGTCCTGCTGCTGCTTTCTGCTCTGCTCGTCAGCGACTGCGCTGGTCCTGCTGCTGTTTTCTGCTCTGCTCGTCGGCGTCAGCGACTGCGATGGTCCAGCTGCTGTTTTCTTCTCTGCTCGTCGGCGTCAGCGACTGCTCTGATCCCTCTTCTGTTGTCTTTTCTGCTCGTCGGCATCAGCGACTGCGCTGGTCCTGCCGCTGTTGTCTGCTCTGCTCGTCAGCGTCAGCGACTGCGCTGGTCCTGCCGCTGCTGTCTGCTCTGCTCGTCGAGGTCAGCGACTGCGCTGGTCCTGCCGCTGTTGTCTATTCTGCTTGTCGGCGGCAGTGACTGCGCTGGTCCTGCTGCTGTTTTCTGCTCTGCTCGTCGACGTCAGCGACTGCGCTGGCCCTGCTGCTCTTGTCTGCTCTGCTCGTAGGCGTAAGCGGCTGCGCTGGTCCTGCGGCTGCTTTCTGCTCTGCTCGTCAGCGACTGCGCTGGTGCTGCTGCTGTTATCTGCTCTGCTCGTCGGCGTCAGCGACTGCGATGGTCCTGCTGCTGTTTTCTGCTCTACTCATCGGCATCATCAACTGCGATGGTCCTGCTGCATTTTTCTGCTCTGCTCGTCGGTGTCAGCGACTGCCCTGGTCCTGCAGCTGTTTTCTGCTCTGCTCGTCGGCGTCAGCGACTGCGCTGGTCCTGCTGCTGTTTTCTGCTCTGCTCGTCGGCGACTGCGATGGTCCTGCTGCTGTTTTCTGCTCTGCTCGTCGATATCAGCTCCTGCGCTGGTCCTACTGCTGCTTTATGCTCTGCTCGTCAGTGACTGTGCTGGTCCTGCTGCTGTTTTCTGCTCTTCTCGTTGGCGTCAGCGACTGCGATGGTCCAGCTGCTGTTCTCTGCTCTTCTCGTCGGCGTCAGCGACTGCTCTGATCCCTCTGCTGTTGTCTCTTCTGCTCGTCGGCATCAGCGATTGCGCTGGCCCTGCTGCTGTTGTCTGCTCTGCTCGTCGGGGTCAGCGGCTGCGCTGGTCCTGCTGCTGCTTTCTGCTCTGCTCGTCAGCGACTGCGCTGGTCCTGCTGCTGTTTTCTGCTCTGCTCGTCGGCGACAGCGACTGCGATGGTCCTGCTGCTGTTTTCTGCTCTGCTCGTCGGCGTCAGCGACTGCGCTGGTCCTGCTGCTGTTATCTGCTCTTCTCGTCGATATCAGCGCCTGCACTGATCCTGCTGCTGCTTTCTGCTGCTGCTTTCTGCTCTGCTCGTCAGCGACTGCGCTGGTCCTGCTGCTGTTATCTGCTCTTCTCGTCGATATCAGCGCCTGCGCTGATCCTGCTGCTGCTTTCTGCTCTGCTCGTCAGCGACTGCGCTGGTCCTGCTGCTGTTTTCTGCTCTGCTCATCGGCATCATCAACTGCGATGGTCCTGCTGCTGTTTTCTGCTCTGCTCGTCGGCGTCAGTGACTGCCCTGGTCCTGCAGCTGTTTTCTGCTCTGCTCGTCGATATCAGCGCCTGCGCTGGTCCTGCTGCTGCTCTCTGCTCTGCTCGTCAGTGACTGCGCTGGTCCTGCTGCTGTTTTCTGCTCTTCTCGTTGGCGTCAGCGACTGCGATGGTCCAGCTGCTGTTTTCTGCTCTGCTCGTCTGCGTCAGCGACTGCTCTGATCCCTCTGCTGTTGTCTGTTCTGCTCGTCGGTATCAGCGACTGTGCTGGTCCTGCCGCTTTTGTCAGCTCTGCTCGTCGGCGTCAGCGGCTGCTCTGGTCCTGCTGCTGCTGTCTGCTCTGCTTGTCGGCGTCAGCGACTGCGCTGGTCCTGCTGCTGTTGTCTGCTCTGCTCGTCGGCGTCAGCGGCTGCGCTGGTCCTGCTGCTGTTTTCTGCTCTGCTCGTCGACGTCAGAGACTGCGCTGGCCCTGCTGCTGTTGTCTGCTCTGCTCGTCGGCGTCAGCGGCTGCTCTGGTCCTGCTGCTGCTGTCTGCTCTGCTCGTCAGCGACTGCGCTGGTCCTGCTGCTGTTTTCTGCTCTGCTCGTCGGCACCAGCGACTGCGATGGTCCTGCTGCTGTTTTCTGCTCTGCTCGTCGGCGTCAGCGACTGCGATGGTCCTGCTGCTGTTATCTGCTATGCTCGTCGATATCAGCGCCTGCGCTGGTCCTGCTTCTGCTTTCTACTCTGCTCGTCAGCGACTGCAATGGTCCAGCTGCTGTTTTCTGCTCTGCTCGTCGGCGTCAGCGACTGCCCTGGTCCTGCAGCTGTTTTCTGCTCTGCTCGTCGGCGTCAGCGACTGCGCTGGTCCTGCTGCTGTTTTTTGCTCTGCTCGTGGGCGTCAGCGACTGCGCTGGTCCAGCCGCTGTTGTCTGCTCTGCTCGTTGGCGTCAGTGACTGCGCTGTTCCTGCTGCTGTTGTCTATTCTGCTCGTCGGCGTCAGCGACTGCGGTGGTCCTGCTGCTGTTGTCTGCTCTGCTCGTCGGCGTCAGCGACTGCCCTGTTCCTGCTGCTGTTGTCTATTCTGCTCGTCGGCGTCAGCTACTGCGCTGGTCCTGCTGCTGTTTTCTGCTCTGCTCGTCGACGTCAGCGACTGCGCTGGCCCTGCTGCTGTTGTCTGCTCTGCTCGTCGGCGTCAGCGGCTGCGCTGGTCCTGCTGCTGTTTTCTGCTCTGCTCGTCGACATCAGCGCCTGCGCTGGTCCTGCTGCTGCTTTCTGCTCTGCTTGTCAGCGACTGCGATGGTCCAGCTGCTGTTTTCTGCTCTGCTCATCGGCGTCAGCGACTACCCTGGTCCTGCAGCTGTTTTCTGCTCTGCTCGTCGGCGTCGGTGACTGCGCTGGTCCTGCTGCTGTTGTATGCTCTGCTCGTCGATTTCAGCGCCTGCGCTGGTCGTGCTGCTGCTCTCTGCTCTGCTCGTCAGCGACTGCACTGGTCCTGCTGTTGTTTTCTGCTCTGCTCGTTGGCGTCAGCGACTGCGCTGGTCCTGCTGCTGTTTTCTGCTCTGCTCGTCGGCATCAGTGACTGCGCTGGTACTGCCTCTGTTTTCTGCTCTGCTCGTCGGTGTCAGCGACTGCGGTGGTCCTGCTGATGTTTTCTGCTCTGCTCGTCGGCATCACCGACTGCCCTGATCCTGCTGCTGTTTCCTGCTCTGCTCATCGGCGTCAGCGACTGCACTGGTCCTGCCTCTGTTTTCTGCTCTGCTCATCGGCGTCAGCGACTGCGATGGTCCAGCTGCTGCTTTCTGCTCTGCTCGTCAGCGACTGCCCTGGTCCTGCTGCTGTTGTCTGCTCTGCTCGTTGGCGTCAGCGACTGCGCTGGTCCTGCTGCTGTTTTCTGCTCTGCTCGTCGGCGTCAGCGACTGCGATGGTCCTGCTGCTGTTTTCTGCTCTGCTCGTCGATATCAGCGCCTGCGCTGGTCCTGCTGCTGCTTTCTGCTCTGCTCGTCAGTGACTGCGCTGATCTTGCTGCTGTTTTCTGCTGTGCTCGTCAGCGACTGCGCTGGTCCTGCCGCTGTTGTCTGCTTTGCTCGTCGGCGTCAGCGAGTGCGCTGGTCCTGCCGCTGTTGTCTGCTCTGCTCGTCTGCGTCAGCGACTGCGCTGGTCCTGCTGCTGTTGTCTATTCTGCTCGTCGGCGTCAGCGACTGCGCTGGTCCTGCTGCTGTTGTCTGCTCTTCTCGTCGGCATCATCAACTGCGATGGTCCTGCTGCTGTTTTCTGCTCTGCTCCTCGATATCAGCGCCTGCGCTGGTCCTGCTGCTGCTTTCTGCTCTGCTCGTCAGCGACTGCGATGGTCCAGCTGCTGTTTTCTGCTCTGCTCGTCGGCGTCAGCGACTGCACTGGTCCTGCTGCTGTTTTCTGCTCTGCTCGTGGGCGTCAGCGACTGCACTGGTCCTGCTGTTGTTTTCAGCTCTGCTCGTCGGCGTCAGCGACTGCGCTGGTCCTGCTGCTGTTTTCTGCTCTGCTCGTCGGCGTCAGTGACTGCGCTGGTCCTGCCTCTGTTTTCTGCTCTGTTCGTTGGTGTCAGCGATTGCGCTGGTCCTGCCGCTGTTTTCTGCTCTACTCGTCAGAGGCAGCGACTGCGGTGGTCCTGCTGCTGTTTTCTGCTCTGCTCGTCGGCATCACCGACTGCGCTGATCCTGCTGCTATTTCCTGCTCTGCTCATCGGCGTCAGCGACTGCACTGGTCCTGCCTCTGTTTTCTGCTCTGCTCATCGGCGTCAGCGACTGCGATGGTCCAGCTGCTGCTTTCTGCTCTGCTCGTCAGCGACAATCCCTGGTCCTGCTGCTGTTGTCTGCTCTGCTCGTTGGCGTCAGCGACTGCGCTGATCCTGCTGCTGTTTTTTGCTCTGCTCATCAATGTCAGTGACTGCACTGGTCCTGCTGCTGTTGTCTGCTCTGCTCGTCGATATCACGCCTGCGCTGGTCCTGCTGCTGCTTTCTGCTCTGCTGGTCAGCGACTGCGCTGGTCCTGCTGCTGTTTTCTGCTCTGCTCGTCGGCGTCAGCGACTGCGATGGTCCTGCTGCTGTTTTCTGCTCTGCTCGTCGATATCAGCGCCTGCGCTGGTCCTGCTGCTGCTTTCTGCTCTGCTTGTCAGCGACTGCGCTGGTCCTGCTGCTGTTTTCTGCTCTGCTCGTCAATGTCAGTGACTGCACTGGTCCTGCTGCTGTTGTCTGCTCTGCTCGTCGATATCACCGCCTGCGCTGGTCCTGCTGCTGCTTTCTGCTCTGCTCGTCAGCGACTGCGCTGGTCCTGCTGCTGTTTTCTGCTCTGCTCGTCGGCGTCAGCGACTGCAATGGTCCTGCTGCTGTTTTCTGCTCTGCTCGTCGATATCAGCGCCTGCGCTGGTCCTGCTGCTGCTTTCTGCTCTGCTCGTCAGCGACTGCGCTGGTCTTGCTGCTGTTTTCTGCTGTGCTCGTCAGCGACTGCTCTGGTCCTGCTGCTGTTTTCTGCTCTTGTCGTCGGCGTCAGCGACTGCGCTGGTCCTGCCGCTGTTGTCTGCTCTGCTCGTCGGTGTCAAGGAGTGCGCTGGTCCTGCAGCTGTTGTCTGCTCTACTTGTCGGAGTCAGCGATTGCACTGGTCCAGCCGCTGTTGTCTGCTCTGCTCGTCTGCGTCAGCGACTGCGCTGGTCCTGCTGCTGTTGTCTATTCTGATTGTCGGCGTCAGCGACTGCGCTGGTCCTGCTAATGTTGTCTGCTCTTCTCGTCGGCGTCAGCGATTGCGATGGTCCTGCTGCTGTTTTCTGCTCTGCTCGTCGGCATCATCAACTGCGATGGTCCTGCTGCTGTTTTCTGCTCTGCTTGTCGTCGTCAGCGGCTGCGCTGGTCCTGCTGCTGCTTTCTGCTCTGCTCGTCAGCGACTGCGCTGGTCCTGCTGCTGTTTTCTGCTCTGCTCGTCGGCGCCAGCGACTGCGATGGTCCTGCTGCTGTTTTCTGCTCTGCTCGTCGGCATCATCAACTGCGATGGTCCTGCTGCTGTTTTCTGCTCTGCTCGTCGGCGTCAGCGACTGCGCTGGTCCTGCTGCTGTTATCTGCTCTTCTCGTCGATATCAGCGCCTGCGCTGATCCTGCTGCTGCTTTCTGCTCTGCTCGTCAGCGACTGCGCTGGTCCTGCTGCTGTTATCTGCTCTTCTCGTCGATATCAGCGCCTGCGCTGATCCTGCTGCTGCTTTCTGCTCTGCTCGTCAGCGACTGCGCTGGTCCTGCTGCTGTTTTCTGCTCTGCTCATCGGCATCATCAACTGCGATGGTCCTGCTGCTGTTTTCTGCTCTGCTCGTCGGCGTCAGTGACTGCCCTGGTCCTGCAGCTGTTTTCTGCTCTGCTCGTCGGCGTCAGCGACTGCGCTGGTCCTGCTGCTGTTTTCTGCTCTGCTCGTCGGCGTCAGCGACTGCGATGGTCCTGCTGCTGTTTTCTGCTCTGCTCGTCGATATCAGCGCCTGCGCTGGTCCTGCTGCTGCTCTCTGCTCTGCTCGTCAGTGACTGCGCTGGTCCTGCTGCTGTTTTCTGCTCTTCTCGTTGGCGTCAGCGACTGCGATGGTCCAGCTGCTGTTTTCTGCGCTGCTCGTCTGCGTCAGCGACTGCTCTGATCCCTCTGCTGTTGTCTGTTCTGCTCGTCGGTATCAGCGACTGTGCTGGTCTTGCCGCTTTTGTCAGCTCTGCTCGTCGGCGTCAGCGAGTGCGCTGGTCCTGCCGCTGTTTTCTGCTCTACCCGTCAGAGTCAGCGACTGCGCTGGTCCAGCCGCTGTTGTCTGCTCTGCTCGTCGGCGTCAGCGACTGCGCTGGTCCTGCTGCTGTTGTCTATTCTGCTAGTCGGCGTCAGCGGCTGCGCTGGTCCTGCTGCTGTTTTCTGCTCTGCTCGTCGACGTCAGAGACTGCGCTGGTCCTGCTGCTGTTTTCTGCTCTGCTCGTCGGCACCAGCGACTGCGATGGTCCTGCTGCTGTTTTCTGCTCTGCTCGTCGGCGTCAGCGACTGCGATGGTCCTGCTGCTGTTATCTGCTATGCTCGTCGATATCAGCGCCTGCGCTGGTCCTGCTTCTGCTTTCTACTCTGCTCGTCAGCGACTGCAATGGTCCAGCTGCTGTTTTCTGCTCTGCTCGTCGGCGTCAGCGACTGCCCTGGTCCTGCAGCTGTTTTCTGCTCTGCTCGTCGGCGTCAGCGACTGCGCTGGTCCTGCTGCTGTTTTTTGCTCTGCTCGTGGGCGTCAGCGACTGCGCTGGTCCAGCCGCTGTTGTCTGCTCTGCTCGTCGGCGTCAGCGACTGCGCTGTTCCTGCTGCTGTTGTCTATTCTGCTCGTCGGCGTCAGCGACTGCGGTGGTCCTGCTGCTGTTGTCTGCTCTGCTCGTCGGCGTCAGCGACTGCGCTGTTCCTGCTGCTGTTGTCTATTCTGCTCGTCGGCGTCAGCTACTGCGCTGGTCCTGCTGCTGTTTTCTGCTCTGCTCGTCGACGTCAGCGACTGCGCTGGCCCTGCTGCTGTTGTCTGCTCTGCTCGTCGGCGTCAGCGGCTGCGCTGGTCCTGCTGCTGTTTTCTGCTCTGCTCGTCGACATCAGCGCCTGCGCTGGTCCTGCTGCTGCTTTCTGCTCTGCTTGTCAGCGACTGCGATGGTCCAGCTGCTGTTTTCTGCTCTGCTCGTCGGCGTCAGCGACTACCCTGGTCCTGCAGCTGTTTTCTGCTCTGCTCGTCGGCGTCGGTGACTGCGCTGGTCCTGCTGCTGTTGTATGCTCTGCTCGTCGATTTCAGCGCCTGCGCTGGTCGTGCTATTGCTCTCTGCTCTGCTCGTCAGCGACTTCACTGGTCCTGCTGTTGTTTTCTGCTCTGCTCGTCGGCGTCAGCGACTGCGCTGGTCCTGCTGCTGTTTTCTGCTCTGCTCGTCGGCATCAGTGACTGCGCTGGTACTGCCTCTGTTTTCTGCTCTGCTCGTCGGTGTCAGCGACTGCGGTGGTCCTGCTGATGTTTTCTGCTCTGCTCGTCGGCATCACCGACTGCCCTGATCCTGCTGCTGTTTCCTGCTCTGCTCATCGGTGTCAGCGACTGCACTGGTCCTGCCTCTGTTTTCTGCTCTGCTCATCGGCGTCAGCGACTGCGATGGTCCAGCTGCTGCTTTCTGCTCTGCTCGTCAGCGACTGCCCTGGTCCTGCTGCTGTTGTCTGCTCTGCTCGTTGGCGTCAGCGACTGCGCTGGTCCTGCTGCTGTTTTCTGCTCTGCTCGTCGGCGTCAGCGACTGCGATGGTCCTGCTGCTGTTTTCTGCTCTGCTCGTCGATATCAGCGCCTGCGCTGGTCCTGCTGCTGCTTTCTGCTCTGCTCGTCAGTGACTGCGCTGGTCTTGCTGCTGTTTTCTGCTGTGCTCGTCAGCGACTGCGCTGGTCCTGCTGCTGTTTTCTGCTCTTGTCGTCGGCGTCAGCGACTGCGCTGGTCCTGCCGCTGTTGTCTGCTCTGCTCGTCGGCGTCAGCGAGTGCGCTGGTCCTGCCGCTGTTGTCTGCTCTGCTCGTCTGCGTCAGCGACTGCGCTGGTCCTGCTGCTGTTGTCTATTCTGCTCGTCGGCGTCAGCGACTGCGCTGGTCCTGCTGCTGTTGTCTGCTCTTCTCGTCGGCGTCAGCGATTGAGATGGTCCTGCTGCTGTTTTCTGCTCTGCTTGTGGGCGTCAGCGACTGCACTGGTCCTGCTGTTGTTTTCAGCTCTGCTCGTCGGCGTCAGCGACTGCGCTGGTCCTGCTGCTGTTTTCTGCTCTGCTCGTCGGCGTCAGTGACTGCGCTGGTCCTGCTGCTGTTTTCTGCTCTGCTCGTCGACGTCAGCGACTGCGCTGGCCCTGCTGCTGTTGTCTGCTCTGCTCGTCGGCGTCAGCGGCTGCGCTGGTCCTGCTGCTGTTTTCTGCTCTGCTCGTTGACATCAGCGCCTGCGCTGGTCCTGCTGCTGCTTTCTGCTCTGCTTGTCAGCGACTGCGATGGTCCAGCTGCTGTTTTCTGCTCTGCTCATCGGCATCAGCGACTACCCTGGTCCTGCAGCTGTTTTCTGCTCTGCTCGTCGGCGTCGGTGACTGCGCTGGTCCTGCTGCTGTTGTATGCTCTGCTCGTCGATTTCAGCGCCTGCGCTGGTCGTGCTGCTGCTCTCTGCTCTGCTCGTCAGCGACTGCACTGGTCCTGCTGTTGTTTTCTGCTCTGCTCGTTGGCGTCAGCGACTGCGCTGGTCCTGCTGCTGTTTTCTGCTCTGCTCGTCGGCATCAGTGACTGCGCTGGTACTGCCTCTGTTTTCTGCTCTGCTCGTCGGTGTCAGCGACTGCGGTGGTCCTGCTGATGTTTTCTGCTCTGCTCGTCGGCATCACCGACTGCCCTGATCCTGCTGCTGTTTCCTGCTCTGCTCATCGGCGTCAGCGACTGCACTGGTCCTGCCTCTGTTTTCTGCTCTGCTCATCGGCGTCAGCGACTGCGATGGTCCAGCTGCTGCTTTCTGCTCTGCTCGTCAGCGACTGCCCTGGTCCTGCTGCTGTTGTCTGCTCTGCTCGTTGGCGTCAGCGACTGCGCTGGTCCTGCTGCTGTTTTCTGCTCTGCTCGTCGGCGTCAGCGACTGCGATGGTCCTGCTGCTGTTTTCTGCTCTGCTCGTCGATATCAGCGCCTGCGCTGGTCCTGCTGCTGCTTTCTGCTCTGCTCGTCAGTGACTGCGCTGGTCTTGCTGCTGTTTTCTGCTGTGCTCGTCAGCGACTGCGCTGGTCCTGCTGCTGTTTTCTGCTCTTGTCGTCGGCGTCAGCGACTGCGCTGGTCCTGCCGCTGTTGTCTGCTCTGCTCGTCGGCGTCAGCGAGTGCGCTGGTCCTGCCGCTGTTGTCTGCTCTGCTCGTCTGCGTCAGCGACTGCGCTGGTCCTGCTGCTGTTGTCTATTCTGCTCGTCGGCGTCATTGACTGCGCTGGTCCTGCTGCTGTTGTCTGCTCATCTCGTCGGCATCATCAACTGCGATGGTCCTGCTGCTGTTTTCTGCTCTGCTCCTCGATATCAGCGCCTGCGCTGGTCCTGCTGCTGCTTTCTGCTCTGCTCGTCAGCTACTGCGATGGTCCAGCTGCTGTTTTCTGCTCTGCTCGTCGGCGTCAGCGACTGCACTGGTCCTGCTGCTGTTTTCTGCTCTGCTCGTGGGCGTCAGCGACTGCACTGGTCCTGCTGTTGTTTTCAGATCTGCTCGTCGGCGTCAGCGACTGCGCTGGTCCTGCTGCTGTTTTCTGCTCTGCTCGTCGGCGTCAGTGACTGCGCTGGTCCTGCCTCTGTTTTCTGCTCTGTTCGTTGGTGTCAGCGATTGCGCTGGTCCTGCCGCTGTTTTCTGCTCTACTCGTCAGAGGCAGCGACTGCGGTGGTCCTGCTGCTGTTTTCTGCTCTGCTCGTCGGCATCACCGACTGCGCTGATCCTGCTGCTATTTCCTGCTCTGCTCATCGGCGTCAGCGACTGCACTGGTCCTGCCTCTGTTTTCTGCTCTGCTCATCGGCGTCAGCGACTGCGATGGTCCAGCTGCTGCTTTCTGCTCTGCTCGTCAGCGACTGCCCTGGTCCTGCTGCTGTTGTCTGCTCTGCTCGTTGGCGTCAGCGACTGCGCTGATCCTGCTGCTGTTTTTTGCTCTGCTCGTCAATGTCAGTGACTGCACTGGTCCTGCTGCTGTTGTCTGCTCTGCTCGTCGATATCACGCCTGCGCTGGTCCTGCTGCTGCTTTCTGCTCTGCTCGTCAGCGACTGCGCTGGTCCTGCTGCTGTTTTCTGCTCTGCTCGTCGGCGTCAGCGACTGCGATGGTCCTGCTGCTGTTTTCTGCTCTGCTCGTCGATATCAGCGCCTGCGCTGGTCCTGCTGCTGCTTTCTGCTCTGCTTGTCAGCGACTGCGCTGGTCCTGCTGCTGTTTTCTGCTCTGCTCGTCAATGTCAGTGACTGCACTGGTCCTGCTGCTGTTGTCTGCTCTGCTCGTCGATATCACCGCCTGCGCTGGTCCTGCTGCTGCTTTCTGCACTGCTCGTCAGCGACTGCGCTGGTCCTGCTGCTGTTTTCTGCTCTGCTCGTCGGCGTCAGCGACTGCAATGGTCCTGCTGCTGTTTTCTGCTCTGCTCGTCGATATCAGCGCCTGCGCTGGTCCTGCTGCTGCTTTCTGCTCTGCTCGTCAGCGACTGTGCTGGTCTTGCTGCTGTTTTCTGCTGTGCTCGTCAGCGACTGCGCTGGTCCTGCTGCTGTTTTCTGCTCTTGTCGTCGGCGTCAGCGACTGCGCTGGTCCTGCCGCTGTTGTCTGCTCTGCTCGTCGGTGTCAGCGAGTGCGCTGGTCCTGCAGCTGTTGTCTGCTCTACTTGTCGGAGTCAGCGATTGCACTGGTCCAGCCGCTGTTGTCTGCTCTGCTCGTCTGCGTCAGCGACTGCGCTGGTCCTGCTGCTGTTGTCTATTCTGATTGTCGGCGTCAGCGACTGCGTTGGTCCTGCTAATGTTGTCTGCTCTTCTCGTCGGCGTCAGCGATTGCGATGGTCCTGCTGCTGTTTTCTGCTCTGCTCGTCGGCATCATCAACTGCGATGGTCCTGCTGCTGTTTTCTGCTCTGCTTGTCGTCGTCAGCGGCTGCGCTGGTCCTGCTGCTGCTTTCTGCTCTGCTCGTCAGCGACTGCGCTGGTCCTGCTGCTGTTTTCTGCTCTGCTCGTCGGCGCCAGCGACTGCGATGGTCCTGCTGCTGTTTTCTGCTCTGCTCGTCGGCATCATCAACTGCGATGGTCCTGCTGCTGTTTTCTGCTCTGCTCGTCGGCGTCAGCGACTGCGCTGGTCCTGCTGCTGTTATCTGCTCTTCTCGTCGATATCAGCGCCTGCGCTGATCCTGCTGCTGCTTTCTGCTCTGCTCGTCAGCGACTGCGCTGGTCCTACTGCTGTTATCTGCTCTTCTCGTCGATATCAGCGCCTGCGCTGATCCTGCTGCTGCTTTCTGCTCTGCTCGTCAGCGACTGCGCTGGTCCTGCTGCTGTTTTCTGCTCTGCTCATCGGCATCATCAACTGCGATGGTCCTGCTGCTGTTTTCTGCTCTGCTCGTCGGCGTCAGTGACTGCCCTGGTCCTGCAGCTGTTTTCTGCTCTGCTCGTCGGCGTCAGCGACTGCGCTGGTCCTGCTGCTGTTTTCTGCTCTGCTCGTCGGCGTCAGCGACTGCGATGGTCCTGCTGCTGTTTTCTGCTCTGCTCGTCGATATCAGCGCCTGCGCTGGTCCTGCTGCTGCTCTCTGCTCTGCTCGTCAGTGACTGCGCTGGTCCTGCTGCTGTTCTCTGCTCCTCTCGTTGGCGTCAGCGACTGCGATGGTCCAGCTGCTGTTTTCTGCTCTGCTCGTCTGCGTCAGCGACTGCTCTGATCCCTCTGCTGTTGTCTGTTCTGCTCGTCGGTATCAGCGACTGTGCTGGTCTTGCCGCTTTTGTCAGCTCTGCTCGTCGGCGTCAGCGAGTGCGCTGGTCCTGCCGCTGTTTTCTGCTCTACCCGTCAGAGTCAGCGACTGCGCTGGTCCAGCCGCTGTTGTCTGCTCTGCTCGTCGGCGTCAGCGACTGCGCTGGTCCTGCTGCTGTTGTCTATTCTGCTTGTCGGCGTCAGCGGCTGCGCTGGTCCTGCTGCTGTTTTCTGCTCTGCTCGTCGGCACCAGCGACTGCGATGGTCCTGCTGCTGTTTTCTGCTCTGCTCGTCGGCGTCAGCGACTGCGATGGTCCTGCTGCTGTTATCTGCTATGCTCGTCGATATCAGCGCCTGCGCTGGTCCTGCTTCTGCTTTCTACTCTGCTCGTCAGCGACTGCAATGGTCCAGCTGCTGTTTTCTGCTCTGCTCGTCGGCGTCAGCGACTGCCCTGGTCCTGCAGCTGTTTTCTGCTCTGCTCGTCGGCGTCAGCGACTGCGCTGGTCCTGCTGCTGTTTTTTGCTCTGCTCGTGGGCGTCAGCGACTGCGCTGGTCCAGCCGCTGTTGTCTGCTCTGCTCGTCGGCGTCAGCGACTGCGCTGTTCCTGCTGCTGTTGTCTATTCTGCTCGTCGGCGTCAGCGACTGCGGTGGTCCTGCTGCTGTTGTCTGCTCTGCTCGTCGGCGTCAGCGACTGCGCTGTTCCTGCTGCTGTTGTCTATTCTGCTCGTCGGCGTCAGCTACTGCGCTGGTCCTGCTGCTGTTTTCTGCTCTGCTCGTCGACGTCAGCGACTGCGCTGGCCCTGCTGCTGTTGTCTGCTCTGCTCGTCGGCGTCAGCGGCTGCGCTGGTCCTGCTGCTGTTTTCTGCTCTGCTCGTCGACATCAGCGCCTGCGCTGGTCCTGCTGCTGCTTTCTGCTCTGCTTGTCAGCGACTGCGATGGTCCAGCTGCTGTTTTCTGCTCTGCTCGTCGGCGTCAGCGACTACCCTGGTCCTGCAGCTGTTTTCTGCTCTGCTCGTCGGCGTCGGTGACTGCACTGGTCCTGCTGCTGTTGTATGCTCTGCTCGTCGATTTCAGCGCCTGCGCTGGTCGTGCTGCTGCTCTCTGCTCTGCTCGTCAGCGACTGCACTGGTCCTGCTGTTGTTTTCTGCTCTGCTCGTCGGCGTCAGCGACTGCGCTGGTCCTGCTGCTGTTTTCTGCTCTGCTCGTCGGCATCAGTGACTGCGCTGGTACTGCCTCTGTTTTCTGCTCTGCTCATCGGCGTCAGCGACTGCGATGGTCCAGCTGCTGCTTTCTGCTCTGCTCGTCAGCGACTGCCCTGGTCCTGCTGCTGTTGTCTGCTCTGCTCGTTGGCGTCAGCGACTGCGCTGGTCCTGCTGCTGTTTTCTGCTCTGCTCGTCGGCGTCAGCGACTGCGATGGTCCTGCTGCTGTTTTCTGCTCTGCTCGTCGATATCAGCGCCTGCGCTGGTCCTGCTGCTGCTTTCTGCTCTGCTTGTCAGCGACTGCGATGGTCCAGCTGCTGTTTTCTGCTCTGCTCGTCAGTGACTGCGCTGGTCTTGCTGCTGTTTTCTGCTGTGCTCGTCAGCGACTGCGCTGGTCCTGCTGCTGTTTTCTGCTCTTGTCGTCGGCGTCAGCGACTGCGCTGGTCCTGCCGCTGTTTTCTGCTGTGCTCGTCAGCGACTGCGCTGGTCCTGCTGCTGTTTTCTGCTGTGCTCGTCAGCGACTGCGCTGGTCCTGCTGCTGCTTTCTGCTCTGCTCGTCAGTGACTGCGCTGGTCTTGCTGCTGTTTTCTGCTGTGCTCGTCAGCGACTGCGCTGGTCCTGCTGCTGTTTTCTGCTCTTGTCGTCGGCGTCAGCGACTGCGCTGGTCCTGCCGCTGTTGTCTGCTCTGCTCGTCGGCGTCAGCGAGTGCGCTGGTCCTGCCGCTGTTGTCTGCTCTGCTCGTCTGCGTCAGCGACTGCGCTGGTCCTGCTGCTGTTGTCTATTCTGCTCGTCGGCGTCAGCGACTGCGCTGGTCCTGCTGCTGTTGTCTGCTCTTCTCGTCGGCGTCAGCGATTGAGATGGTCCTGCTGCTGTTTTCTGCTCTGCTCGTCGGCATCATCAACTGCGATGGTCCTGCTGCTGTTTTCTGCTCTGCTCCTCGATATCAGCGCCTGCGCTGGTCCTGCTGCTGCTTTCTGCTCTGCTCGTCAGCGACTGCGATGGTCCAGCTGCTGTTTTCTGCTCTGCTCGTCGGCGTCAGCGACTGCCCTGGTCCTGCAGCTGTTTTCTGCTCTGCTGGTCGGCGTCAGCGACTGCGCTGGTCCTGCTGCTGTTTTCTGCTCTGCTCGTGGGCGTCAGCGACTGTGCTGGTCCTGCTGCTGTTGTCTGCTCTGCTCGTCGATTTCATCACCTGTGCTGGCCCTGCCTCTGTTTTCTGCTCTGCTCGTCGGCGTCAGCGACTGCACTGGTCCTGCTGCTGTTTTCTGCTCTGCTCGTGGGCGTCAGCGACTGCACTGGTCCTGCTGTTGTTTTCAACTCTGCTCGTCGGCGTCAGCGACTGCGCTGGTCCTGCTGCTGTTTTCTGCTCTGCTCTTCGGCGTCAGTGACTGCGCTGGTCCTGCCTCTGTTTTCTGCTCTGCTCGTTGGTGTCAGCGACTGCGCTGGTCCTGCCGCTGTTTTCTGCTCTACTCGTCAGCGGCAGCGACTGCGGTGGTCCTGCTGCTGTTTTCTGCTCTGCTCGTCGGGATCACCGACTGCGCTGATCCTGCTGCTGTTTCCTGCTCTGCTCATCGGCGTCAGCGACTGCACTGGTCCTGCCTCTGTTTTCTGCTCTGCTCATCGGCGTCAGCGACTGCGATGGTCCAGCTGCTGCTTTCTGCTCTGCTCGTCAGCGACTGCCCTGGTCCTGCTGCTGTTTTCTGCTCTGCTCGTGGGCGTCAGCGACTGCACTGGTCCTGCTGTTGTTTTCAGCTCTGCTCGTCGGCGTCAGCGACTGCGCTGGTCCTGCTGCTGTTTTCTGCTCTGCTCGTCGGCGTCAGTGACTGCGCTGGTCCTGCCTCTGTTTTCTGCTCTGCTCGTTGGTGTCAGCGACTGCGCTGGTCCTGCCGCTGTTTTCTGCTCTACTGGTCAGCGGCAGCGACTGCGGTGGTCCTGCTGCTGTTTTCTGCTCTGCTCGTCGGCATCACCGACTGCGCTGATCCTGCTGCTGTTTCCTGCTCTGCTCATCGGCGTCAGCGACTGCACTGGTCCTGCCTCTGCTTTCTGCTCTGCTCGTCAGCGACTGCCCTGGTCCTGCTGCTGTTGTCTGCTCTGCTCGTTGGCGTCAGCGACTGCGCTGATCCTGCTGCTGTTTTTTGCTCTGCTCGTCAATGTCAGTGACTGCACTGGTCCTGCTGCTGTTGTCTGCTCTGCTCGTCGATATCACGCCTGCGCTGGTCCTGCTGCTGCTTTCTGCTCTGCTCGTCAGCGACTGCGCTGGTCCTGCTGCTGTTTTCTGCTCTGCTCGTCGGCGTCAGCGACTGCGATGGTCCTGCTGCTGTTTTCTGCTCTGCTCGTCGATATCAGCGCCTGCGCTGGTCCTGCTGCTGCTTTCTGCTCTGCTTGTCAGCGACTGCGCTGGTCCTGCTGCTGTTTTCTGCTCTGCTCGTCAATGTCAGCGACTGCACTGGTCCTGCTGCTGTTGTCTGCTCTGCTCGTCGATATCACCGCCTGCGCTGGTCCTGCTGCTGCTTTCTGCTCTGCTCGTCAGCCACTGCGCTGGTCCTGCTGCTGTTTTCTGCTCTGCTCGTCGGCGTCAGCGACTGCGATGGTCCTGCTGCTGTTTTCTGCTCTGCTCGTCGATATCAGCGCCTGCGCTGGTCCTGCTGCTGCTTTCTGCTCTGCTCGTCAGCGACTGCGCTGGTCTTGCTGCTGTTTTCTGCTCTGCTCGTCAGCGACTGCGCTGGTCCTGCTGCTGTTTTCTGCTCTTGTCGTCGGCGTCAGCGACTGCGCTGGTCCTGCCGCTGTTGTCTGCTCTGCTCGTCGGTGTCAGCGAGTGCGCTGGTCCTGCCGCTGTTGTCTGCTCTACTTGTCGGAGTCAGCGATTGCACTGGTCCAGCCGCTGTTGTCTGCTCTGCTCGTCTGCGTCAGCGACTGCACTGGTCCTGCTGCTGTTGTCTATTCTGATTGTCGGCGTCAGCGACTGCGCTGGTCCTGCTGCTGTTGTCTGCTCTTCTCGTCGGCGTCAGCGATTGCGATGGTCCTGCTGCTGTTTTCTGCTCTGCTCGTCGGCATTATCAACTGCGATGGTCCTGCTGCTGTTTTCTGCTCTGCTCGTCGATATCAGCGCCTGCGCTGGTCCTGCTGCTGCTTTCTGCTCTGCTCGTCAGCTACTGCGATGGTCCAGCTGCTGTTTTCTGCTCTGCTCGTCGGCGTCAGCGACTGGCCTGGTCCTGCAGCTGTTTTCTGCTCTGCTGGTCGTTGTCAGCGACTGCGCTGGTCCTGCTGCTGTTTTCTGCTCTGCTCGTGGGCGTCAGCGACTTTGCTGGTCCTGCTGCTGTTGTCTGCTCTGCTCGTCGATTTCATCACCTGTGCTGGCCCTGCCTCTGTTTTCTGCTCTGCTCGTCGGCGTCAGCGACTGCACTGGTCCTGCTGCTGTTTTCTGCTCTGCTCGTGGGCGTCAGCGACTGCACTGGTCCTGCTGTTGTTTTCAGCTCTGCTCGTCGGCGTCAGTGACTGCGCTGGTCCTGCCTCTGTTTTCTGCTCTGCTCGTTGGTGTCAGCGACTGCGCTGGTCCTGCTGCTGTTTTCTGCTCTGCTCGTCGGCGTCAGTGACTGCGCTGGTCCTGCCTCTGTTTTCTGCTCTGCTCGTTGGTGTCAGCGACTGCGCTGGTCCTGCCGCTGTTTTCTGCTCTACTCGTCAGCGGCAGCGACTGCGGTGGTCCTGCTGCTCTTTTCTGCTCTGCTCGTCGGCATCACCGACTGCGCTGATCCTGCTGCTGTTTCCTGCTCTGCTCATCGGCGTCAGCGACTGCACTGGTCCTGCCTCTGTTTTCTGCTATGCTCATCGGCGTCAGCGACTGCGATGGTCCAGCTGCTGCTTTCTGCTCTGCTCGTCAGCGACTGCGCTGGTCTTGCTGCTGTTTTCTGCTGTGCTCGTCAGCGACTGCGCTGGTCCTGCTGCTGTTTTCTGCTCTTGTCGTCGGCGTCAGCGACTGCGCTGGTCCTGCCGCTGTTGTCTGCTCTGCTCGTCGCCGTCAGCGACTGCGCTGGTCCTGCCGCTGTTGTCTGCTCTGCTTGTCGGCGTCAGCGAGTGCGCTGGTCCTGCCGCTGTTGTCTGCTCTACTCGTCGGAGTCAGCGACTGCGCTGGTCCAGCCGCTGTTGACTGCTCTGCTCGTCGGCGTCAGCAACTGCTTTGGTCCTGCTGCTGTTGTCTGCTCTGCTCGTCGGCGTCAGCGACTGCACTGGTCCTGCTGCTGTTTTCTGCTCTGCTCGTCGATATCAAGGCCTGCGCTGGTCCTGCTGCTGCTTTCTGCTCTGCTCGTCAGCGACTGCGCTGGTCCTGCTGCTGTTTTCTGCTCTGCTCGTCAGAGTCAGTGATTGCGCTGGTCCTGCTGCTGTTGTCTGCTCTGCTCGTCGATATCAGCGCCTGCGCTGGTCCTGCTGCTGTTTTCTGCTCTGCTCATCAACAACTGCGCTGGTCCTGCTGCTGCTTTCTGCTCTGCTCGTCGGAGTCAGCGACTGCACTGGTCCTGCTGCTGTTTTCTGCTCTGCTCGTCAGAGTCAGTGACTGCGCTGGTCCTGCTGCTGTTTTCTGCTCTGCTCGTCGATATCAAGGCCTGCGCTGGTCCTTCGGCTGCTTTCTGCTCTGCTCGTCAGCGACTGCGCTGGTCCTGCTGCTGTTGTCTGCTCTGCTCGTCGGCGTCAGCGACTGCGCTGGTCCTGCTGCTGTTTTCAGCTCTGCTGGTCAGAGTCAGTGACTGCGCTGGTACTGCTGCTGTTGTCTGCTCTGCTCTTCGATATCAGCGCCTGCGCTGGTCCTGCTGCTGTTTTCTGCTCTGCTCGTCAGCGACTGCGCTGGTCTTGCTGCTGTTTTCTGCTCTGCTCGTCAGCGACTGCGCTGGTCCTGCTGCTGTTTTCTGCTCTGCTCGTCGGGGTCAGCGACTGCGCTGGTCCTGCTGCTGTTTTCTGCTCTGCTCGTCGATATCTGCGCCTGCGCTGGTCCTGCTGCTGCTTTCTGCTTTGCTCGTCAGCAACTGCGCTGGTCCTGCTGCTGTTTTCTGCTCTGCTCGTCGATATCAGCACCTGCGCTGGTCCTGCTGCTGCTTTCTGCTCTGCTCGTCAGCGACTGCGCTGGTCCTGCTGCTGTTGTCTGTTCTGCTCGTCGGCGTCAGCGCTGGTCCTGCCGCTGTTGTCTGCTCTGCTCGTCGGCGTCAGCGAGTGCGCTGGTCCTGCCGCTGTTGTCTGCTCTACTCGTCGGAGTCAGCGACTGCGCTGGTCCAGCTGCTGTTGACTGCTCTGCTCGTCGGCTTCAGCGTCTGCGCTGGTCCTGCTGCTGTTTTCTGCTCTGCTCGTCTGCGTCAGCGTCTGCGCTGGTCATGCTGCTGTTTTCTGCTCTGCTCGTCGATATCAAGGCCTGCGCTGGTCCTGCTGCTGCTTTCTGCTCTGCTCGTCAGCGACTGCACTGGTCCTGCTGCTGCTTTCTGCTCTGCTCGTCAGCGACTGCGCTGGTCCTGCTGCTGTTTTCTGCTCTGCTCATAAGAGTCAGTGATTGCGCTGGTCCTGCTGCTGTTGTCTGCTCTGCTCGTCGATATCAGCGCCTGCGCTGGTCCTGCTGCTGTTTTCTGCTCTGCTCGTCAACGACTGCGCTGGTCCTGCTGCTGTTTTCTGCTCTGCTCGTCGGAGTCAGCGACTGCACTGGTCCTGCTGCTGTTTTCTGCTCTGCTCCTCAGAGTCAGTGACTGCGCTGGTCCTGCTGCTGTTTTCTGCTCTGCTCGTCGGAGTCAGCGACTGCACTGGTCCTGCTGCTGTTGTCTGCTCTGTTCGTCGATATCAGCGCCTGCGCTGGTCCTGCTGCTGTTTTCTGCTCTTCTCGTCGATATCAAGGCCTGCGCTGGTCCTTCTGCTGCTTTCTGCTCTGCTCGTCAGCGACTGCGCTGGTCCTGCTGCTGTTTTTTGCTCTGCTTGTCGGCGTCAGCGACTGCGATGGTCCAGCTGCTGCTTTCTGCTCTGCTCGTCAGCGACTGCCCTGGTCCTGCTGCTGTTGTCTGCTCTGCTCGTCGGCGTCAGCGACTGCGCTGGTCCTGCTGCTGTTTTCAGCTCTGCTCGTCAGAGTCAGTGACTGCGCTGGTACTGCTGCTGTTGTCTGCTGTGCTCATCGATATCAGCGCCTGCGCTGGTCCTGCTGCTGTTTTCTGCTCTGCTCGTCAGCGACTGCGCTGGTCTTGCTGCTGTTTTCTGCTCTGCTCGTCAGCGACTGCGCTGGTCCTGCTGCTGTTTTCTGCTCTGCTCGTCTGCGTCAGCGACTGCGCTGGTCATGCTGCTGTTTTCTGCTCTGCTCGTCGATATCAAGGCCTGCGCTGGTCCTGCTGCTGCTTTCTGCTCTGCTCGTCAGCGACTGCACTGGTCCTGCTGCTGTTTTCTGCTCTGCTCATAAGAGTCAGTGATTGCGCTGGTCCTGCTGCTGTTGTCTGCTCTGCTCACGATATCAGCACCTGCGATGGTCCTGCTGCTGTTTTCTGCTCTGCTCGTCAACGACTGCGCCGGTCCTGCTGCTGTATTCTGTTCTGCTCGTCGGAGTCAGCGACTGCACTGGTCCTGCTGCTGTTTTCTGCTCTGCTCATCAGAGTCAGTGACTGCGCTGGTCCTGCTGCTGTTTTCTGCTCTGCTCGTCAGCGACTGCGCTGGTCCTGCTGCTGTTTTTTGCTCTGCTTGTCGGCGTCAGCGACTGCGATGGTCCAGCTGCTGCTTTCTGCTCTGCTCGTCAGCGACTGCCCTGGTCCTGCTGCTGTTGTCTGCTCTGCTCGTCGGCGTCAGCGACTGCGCTGGTCCTGCTGCTGTTTTCAGCTCTGCTCGTCAGAGTCAGTGACTGCGCTGGTACTGCTGCTGTTTTCTGCTCTGCTCATCAATATCAGCGCCTGCGCTGGTCCTGCTGCTGCTTTCTGCTCTGCTCGTCAGCAACTGCGCTGGTCCTGCTGCTGTTTTCTGCTCTGCTCGTCGGCGTCAGCGACTGCGATGGTCCTTCTGCTGTTTTCTGCTCTGCTTGTCGATATCAGCGCCTGCGCTGGTCCTGCTGCTGTTTTCTGCTCTGCTCGTCAGCGACTGCGCTGGTCCTGCTGCTGTTTTCTGCTCTGCTCGTCGGAGTCAGCGACTGCGCTGGTCCTGCTGCTGTTTTCTGCTCTGCTCATCAATATCAGCGCCTGCGCTGGTCCTGCTGCTGCTTTCTGCTCTGCTCGTCAGCAACTGCGCTGGTCCTGCTGCTGTTTTCTGCTCTGCTCGTCGGCGTCAGCGACTGCGATGGTCCTTCTGCTGTTTTCTGCTCTGCTTGTCGATATCAGCGCCTGCGCTGGTCCAGCTGCCGCTTTCTGCTCTGCTCGTCAGCGACTGCGCTGGTCCTGCTGCTGTTGTCTGTTCTGCTCGTCGGCGTCAGCGCTGGTCCTGCCGCTGTTGTCTGCTCTGCTCGTCGGCGTCAGCGACTGCGCTGGTCCTGCCACTGTTGTCTGCTCTGCTCGTCGTCGTCAGCGAATGCGCTGGTCCTGCCGCTGTTCTCTGCTCTACTCGTCGGAGTCAGCGCCTGCGCTGGTCCAGCCGCTGTTGACTGCGCTGCTTGTCGGCGTCAGCGACTGCGCTGGTCCTTCTGCTGTTTTCTGCTCTGCTCGTCGGCGTCAGCGACTGCGCTGGTCATGCTGCTGTTTTCTGCTCTGCTCGTCGATATCAAGGCCTGCGCTGGTCCTGCTGCTGCTTTCTGCTCTGCTTGTCAGCGACTGCGCTGGTCCTGCTGCTGTTTTCTGCTCTGCTCGTCAGAGTCAGTGATTGTGCTGGTCCTGCTGCTGTTTTCTGCTCTGCTCGTCGATATCAAGGCCTGCGCTGGTCCTGCTGCTGCTTTCTGCTCTGCTCGTCAGTGACTGCGCTGGTCCTGCTGCTGTTTTCTGCTCTGCTCGTTGGCGTCAGTGACTGCGATGGTCCAGCTGCTGCTTTCTGCTCTGCTCGTCAGCGACTGCCATGGTCCTGCTGCTGTTGTCTGCTCTGCTCGTCAGAGTCAGTGACTTCACTGGTCCTGCTGCTGTTTTGTGCTCTGCTCGTCGGCGTCAGCGACTGCGATGGTCCTGCTGCTGTTTTCTGCTCTGCTCGTCGATATCAGCTCCTGCGCTGGTCCTGCTGCTGTTTTCTGCTCTGCTCGTCAGCGACTGCGCTGGTCCTGCTGCTGTTTTCTGCTCTGCACGTCGGCGCCAGCGACTGCGATGGTCCAGCTGCTGTTTTCTGCTCTGCTGGTCGGCGTCAGTGACCGCTCTAATCCCTCTGCTGTTGTCTGTTCTGCTCGTCGGCATCAGCGACTGCGCTGGTCCTGCCGTTGTTGTCTGCTCTGCTCGTCGGCGTCAGCGACTGCACTGGTCCTGCCGCTGTTGTCTGCTTTGCTCGTCGGCGTCAGTGAGTGCGCTGGTCCTGCCGCTGTTGTCTGCTCTACTCGTCTGAGTCAGCGACTTCGCTGGTCCAGCCGCTGTTGTCTGCTCTGCTTGTCAGCGTCAGCGGCTGTGCTGGTCCTGCTGCTGCTTTCTGCTCTGCTCGTCAGCGACTGCGCTGGTCCTGCTGCTGTTTTCTGCTCTGCTCGTCGGTGTCAGCGACTGCGATGGTCCTGCTGCTGTTTTCTGCTCTGCTCGTCGGCATCATCAACTGCGATAGTCCTGCTGCTGTTTTCTGCTCTGCTCGTCGGCGTCAGCGACTGCGCTGGTCCTGCTGCTGTTGTCTGCTCTGCTTGTCTATTTCAGCGCCTGCGCTGGTCGTGCTGCTGCTCTCTGCTCTGCTCGTCAGCGACTGCGCTGGTCCTGCTGTTGTTTTCTGCTCTGCTCGTCGGCGTCAGCGACTGCGCTGGTCCTGCTGCTGTTTTCTGCTCTGCTCGTCGGCGTCAGTGACTGCGCTGGTCCTGCCTCTGTTTTCTGCTCTGCTCTTCGGCGTCAGCGACTGCGCTGGTCCTGCCGCTGTTTTCTGCTCTGCTCGTCAGCGGCAGCGACTGCGATGGTCCTGCCGCTGTTTTCTGCTCTGCTCGTCGGCGTCAGCGCCTGCGCTGGTCCTGCTGCTGTTTTCTGCTCGTCTGCGTCACAGACTGCGCTGATCTTGCTGCTGTTTCCTGCTCTGCTCGTTGGCGTCAGCGACTGCGATGGTCCAGCTGCTGCTTTCTGCTCTGCTCGTCAGCGACTGCCCTGGTCCTGCTGCTGTTGTCTGCTCTACTCGTCGGAGTCAGCGACTGCGCTGGTCCAGCCGCTGTTGACTGCTCTGCTCGTCGATATCAAGGCCTGCGCTGGTCCTGCCGCTGTTTTCTGCTCTGCTCGTCAGCGGCAGCGACTGCGATGGTCCTGCCGCTGTTTTCTGCTCTGCTCGTCGGCGTCAGCGCCTGCGCTGGTCCTGCTGCTGTTTTCTGCTCGTCTGCGTCACAGACTGCGCTGATCTTGCTGCTGTTTCCTGCTCTGCTCGTCGGCGTCAGCGACTGCGATGGTCCAGCTGCTGCTTTCTGCTCTGCTCGTCAGCAACTGCTTTGGTCCTGCTGCTGTTGTCTGCTCTGCTCGTCGGCGTCAGCGACTGCGCTGGTCCTGCTGCTGTTTTCTGCTCTGCTCGTCGATATCAAGGCCTGCGCTGGTCCTGCTGCTGCTTTCTGCTCTGCTCGTCAACGACTGCGCTGGTCCTGCTGCTGTTTTCTGCTCTGCTCGTCAGAGTCAGAGAGTGCGCTGGTCCTGCTGCTGTTGTCTGCTCTGCTCGTCGATAGCGCCTGCGCTGGTCCTGCTGCTGTTTTCTGCTCTGCTCATCAACAACTGCGCTGGTCCTGCTGCTGCTTTCTGCTCTGCTCGTCGGAGTCAGCGACTGCACTGGTCCTGCTGCTGTTTTCTGCTCTGCTCGTCAGAGTCAGTGACTGCGATGGTCCTGCTGCTGTTTTCTGCTCTGCTCGTCGATATCAAGGCCTGCGCTGGTCCTTCTGCTGCTTTCTGCTCTGCTCGTCAGCGACTGCGCTGGTCCTGCTGCTGTTTTTTGCTCTGCTTGTCGGTGTCAGCGACTGCGATGGTCCAGCTGCTGCTTTCTGCTCTGCTCGTCAGCGACTGCCCTGGTCCTGCTGCTGTTGTCTGCTCTGCTCGTCGGCGTCAGCGACTGCGCTGGTCCTGCTGCTGTTTTCAGCTCTGCTCGTCAGAGTCAGTGACTGCGCTGGTACTGCTGCTGTTGTCTGCTCTGCTCTTCGATATCAGCGCCTGCGCTGGTCCTGCTGTTGTTTTCTGCTCTGCACGTCAGCGACTGCGCTGGTCCTGCTGCTGTTTTCTGCTCTGCTCGTCGGGGTCAGCGACTGCGATGGTCCTTCTGCTGTTTTCTGCTCTGCTCGTCGATATCAGCACCTGCGCTGGTCCTACTGCTGCTTTCTGCTCTGCTCGTCAGCGACTGCGCTGGTCCTGCTGCTGTTGTCTGTTCTGCTCGTCGGCGTCAGCGCTGGTCCTGCCGCTGTTGTCTGCTCTGCTCGTTGGCGTCAGCGACTGCGCTGGTCCTGCCGCTGTTGTCTGCTCTGCTCGTCGGCGTCAGCGAGTGTGCTGGTCCTGCCGCTGTTGTCTGCTCTACTCGTCGGAGTCAGCGACTGCGCTGGTCCAGCTGCTGTTGACTGCTCTGCTCGTCGGCGTCAGCAACTGCTTTGGTCCTGTTGCTGTTGTCTGCTCTGCTCGTCGGCGTCAGCGTCTGCGCTGGTCCTGCTGCTGTTTTCTGCTCTGCTCGTCTGCGTCAGCGACTGTTCTGGTCATGCTGCTGTTTTCTGCTCTGCTCGTCGATATCAAGGCCTGCGCTGGTCCTGCTGCTGCTTTCTGCTCTGCTCGTCAGCGACTGCGCTGGTCCTGCTGCTGTTTTCTGCTCTGCTCATATGAGTCAGTGATTGCGCTGGTCCTGCTGCTGTTGTCTGCTCTGCTCACGATATCAGCGCCTGCGCTGGTCCTGCTGCGGTTTTCTGCTCTGCTCGTCAACGACTGCGCCGGTCCTGCTGCTGTATTCTGTTCTGCTCGTCGGAGTCAGCGACTGCACTGGTCCTGCTGCTGTTTTCTGCTCTGCTCGTCAGCGACTGCACTGGTCCTGCCGCTGTTGTCTGCTCTGCTTGTCCACGTCAGCGACTGCGCTGGTCCTGCCGCTGTTTTCTGCTCTGCTCGTCGGAGTCAGCCAGTGTGCTGGTCCTGCCGCTGTTGTCTGCTCTACTCGTCGGAGTCAGCGACTGCGCTGGTCCAGCCGCTGTTGTCTGCGCTGCACGTCGGAGTCAGCGACTGCGCTGGTCCTGCTGCTGTTGTCTATTCTGCTCGTCGATATCAAGGCCTGCGCTGGTCCTTCTGCTGCTTTCTGATCTGCTCGTCAGTGACTGCGCTGGTCCTGCTGCTGTTTTCTGCTCTTCTCGTCAGCGACTGCGCTGGTCCTGCTGCTGTTTTCTGCTCTGCTCGTAAGAGTGAGTGATTGCGCTGGTCCTGCTGCTGTTGTCTGCTCTGCTCGTCGATATCAGCGCCTGCACTGGTCCTGCTGCTGTTTTCTGCTCTGCTCGTCGATATCAGCGCCTGCACTGGTCCTGCTGCTGTTTTCTGCTCTGCTCGTCGATATCATCGCCTGCGCTGGTCCTGCTGCTGCTTTCTGCTCTGCTCGTCGGCGTCAGCAACTGCGCTGGTCCTGCTGCTGTTTTCTGCTCTGCTCGTCGGCGTCAGTGACTGCGCTGGTCCTGCCTCTGTTTTCTTCTCTGCTCTTCGGCGTCAGCGACTGATCTGGTCCTGCCGCTGTTTTCTGCTCTGCTCGTCAGCGGCAGCGACTGCGATGGTCCTGCTGCTGTTTTCTGCTCTGCTCGTCGGCGTCAGCGCCTGCGCTGGTCCTGCTGCTGTTTTCTGCTCTGCTCGTCGGCGTCACAGACTGCGCTGATCTTGCTGCTGTTTCCTGCTCTGCTCGTCGGCGTCAGCGACTGCGCTGGTCCTGCCTCTGTTTTCTGCTCTGCTCATTGGCGTCAGCGAAAGCGATGGTCCAGCTGCTGCTTTCTGCTCTGCATGTCAGCGACTGCCCTGGTCCTGCTGCTGTTGTCTGCTCTGCTCGTCGGCGTCAGCGCCTGCGCTGGTCCTGCTGCTGTTTTCTGCTCTGCTCATCAATGTCAGTCACTGCACTCGTCCTGCTGCTGTTGTCTACTCTGCTCGTCGATATCAGCGCCTGCGCTGGTCCTGCTGCTGCTTTTTGCTCTGCTCGTCAGCGACTGCGCTGGTCCTGGTGCTGTTTTCTGCTCTGCTCGTCAGCGTCAGCGACTGCGATGGTCCTGCTGCTGTTTTCTGCTCTGCTCATCGATATCAGCGCCTGCGCTGGTCCTGCTGCTGCTTTCTGCTCTGCTCGTCAGCGACTGCGCTGGTCCTGCTCCTGTTTTCTGCTCTGCTCATCGGCGTCAGCGACTGCGATGGTCCAGCTGCTGCTTTCTGCACTGCTCGTCAGCGACTGCCCTGGTCCTGCTGCTGTTGTCTGCTCTGCTCGTCGGCGTCAGCAACTGCGCTGGTCCTGCTGCTGTTTTCTGCTCTGCTCGTCAATGTCAGTGACTGCACTGGTCCTGCTGCTGTTGTCTGCTCTGCTCGTCGATATCAGCGCCTGCGCTGGTCCTGCTGCTGCTTTCTGCTCTGCTCGTCAGCGACTGCGCTGGTCCTGGTGCTGTTTTCTGCTCTTCTCGTCAGGCGTCAGAGACTGCGATTGTCCAGCTGCTGTTTTCTGCTCTGCTCGTCGGCGTCAGCGACTGCTCTGATCCCTCTGCTGTTGTCTGCTCTGCTCGTCCGCGTCAGCGACTGTGCAGGTCCTGCCGCTGTTGTCTGCTCTGCTCGTCGGCGTCAGCCAGTGCGCTAGTCCTGCCGCTGTTGTCTACTCTACTCGTCGGAGTCAGCGACTGCGTTGGTCCAGCCGCTGTTGTCTGCTCTGCTCGTCGGCGTCAGCGACTGCGCTGGTCTTGCTGCTGTTGTCCATTCTGTTCGTCGGCGTCAGCGACTGCGCTTGTCCTGCTGCTGTGGTCTGCTCTGCTCGTCGGCGTCAGCGGCTGCGCTGGTCCTGCTGCTGTTTTCTGCTCTGCTCGTCGACGTCAGCGACTGCGCTGGCCCTGCTGCTGTTGTCTGCTCTGCTTGTCGGCGTCAGCGACTGCGCTGGTCCTGCTGCTGCTTTCTGCTCTGCTCGTCAGCGACTGCGATGGTCCAACTGTTGTTTTCTGCTCTGCTCGTCGGAATCAGCGACTGTGCTGGTCCTGCTGCTGTTTTCTGCTCTGCTCGTCGGCGTCAGCGACTGCGCTGGTCCTGCTGCTGTTGTCTGCTCTGCTCGTAGATTTCAGCGCCTGCGCTGGTCGTGCTGCTGCTCTCTGCTCTGCTCGTCAGCGACTGCACTGGTCCTGCTGCTGTTTTCTGCTCTGCTCGTCAGAGTCAGTGATTGCGCTGGTCCTGCTGCTGTTGTCTGCTCTGCTCGTCGATATCAGCGCCTGCACTGGTCCTGCTGCTGTTTTCTGCTCTGTTCGTCGATATCAAGGCCTGCGCTGGTCCTTCTGCTGCTTTCTGATCTGCTCGTCAGTGACTGCGCTGGTCCTGCTGCTGTTTTCTGCTCTGCTCGTCAGCGACTGCGCTGGTTCTGCTGCTGTTTTCTGCTCTGCTCGTAAGAGTGAGTGATTGCGCTGGTCCTGCTGCTGTTGTCTGCTCTGCTCGTCGATATCAGCGCCTGCACTGGTCCTGCTGCTGTTTTCTGCTCTGCTCATCGATATCAAGGCCTGCGCTGGTCCTGCTGCTGCTTTCTGCTCTGCTCGTCGGCGTCAGCGACTGCGCTGGTCCTGCAGCTGTTTTGTGCTCTGCTCGTCGGCGTCAGTGACTGCGCAGGTCCTGCCTCTGTTTTCTGCTCTGCTCTTCGGCGTCAGCGACTGATCTGGTCCTGCCGCTGTTTTCTGCTCTGCTCGTCAGCGGCAGCGACTGCGATGGTCCTGCTGCTGTTTTCTGCTCTGCTCGTCGGCGTCAGCGTCTGCGCTGGTCCTGCTGCTGTTTTCTACTCTGCTCGTCGGCGTCACAGACTGCGCTGATCTTGCTGCTGTTTCCTGCTCTGCTCGTCGGCGTCAGCGACTGCGCTGGTCCTGCCTCTGTTTTCTGCTCTGCTCATTGGCGTCAGCGACTGCGATGGTCCAGCTTCTGCTTTCTGCTCTGCTCGTCAGCGACTGCCCTGGTCCTGCTGCTGTTGTCTTCTCTGCTCGTCGGCGTCAGCACCTGCGCTGGTCCTGCTGCTGTTTTCTGCTCTGCTCGTCAGCGACTGCGCTGGTCCTGGTGCTGTTTTCTGCTCTGCTCGTCAGCGTCAGCGACTGCGATGGTCCTGCTGCTGTTTTCTGTTCTGCTCAGCGATATCAGCGCCTGCGCTGGTCCTGCTGCTGCTTTCTGCTCTGCTCGTCAGCGACTGCGCTGGTCCTGCTCCTGTTTTCTGCTCTGCTCATCGGCGTCAGCGACTGCGATGGTCCAGCTGCTGCTTTCTGCTCTGCTCGTCAGCGACTGCCCTGGTCCTGCTGCTGTTGTCTGCTCTGCTCGTCGGCGTCAGCGACTGCGCTGGTCCTGCTGCTGTTTTCTGCTCTGCTCATCAATGTCAGTGACTGCACTGGTCCTGCTGCTGTTGTCTGCTCTGCTCGTCGATATCAGCGCCTGCGCTGGTCCTGCTGCTGCTTTCTGCTCTGCTCGTCAGCGACTGCGCTGGTCCTGGTGCTGTTTTCTGCTCTTGTCGTCGGGCGTCAGCGACTGCGATTGTCCAGCTGCTGTTTTCTGCTCTGCTCGTCGGTGTCAGCGACTGTGCTGGTCCTGCCGCTGTTGTCTGCTCTGCTCGTCGGCATCAGCCAGTGCGCTGGTCCTGCCGCTGTTGTCTGCTCTACTCGTCGGAGTCAGCGACTGCGCTGGTCTTGCTGCTGTTGTCCATTCTGCTCGTCGGCGTCAGCGGCTGCGCTGGTCCTGCTGCTGTTTTCTGCTCTGCTCGTCGATATCAGCGCCTGCGCTGGTCCTGCTGCTGTTTTCTGCTCTGCTCATAAGAGTCAGTGACTGCGCTGGTCCTGCTGCTGTTGTCTGCTCTGCTCGTCGATATCAGCGCCTGCGCTGGTCCTGCTGCTGTTTTCTGCTCTGCTCGTCGATATCAAGGCCTGCGCTGGTCCTTCTGCTGCTTTCTGCTCTGCTCGTCAGCGACTGCGCTGGTCCTGCTGCTGTTTTTTGCTCTGCTTGTCGGTGTCAGCGACTGCGATGGTCCAGCTGCTGCTTTCTGCTCTGCTCGTCAGCGACTGCCCTGGTCCTGCTGCTGTTGTCTGCTCTGCTCGTCGGCGTCAGCGACTGCGCTGGTCCTGCTGCTGTTTTCAGCTCTGCTCGTCAGAGTCAGTGACTGCGCTGGTCCTGCTGCTGTTTTCTGCTCTGCTCGTCATTGACTGCGCTGGTCTTGCTGCTGTTTTCTGCTCTGCTCGTCAGCGACTGCGCTGGTCCTGCTGCTGTTTTCTGCTCTGCTCGTCGGGGTCAGCGACTGCGATGGTCCTTCTGCTGTTTTCTGCTCTGCTCGTCGATATCAGCACCTGCGCTGGTCCTACTGCTGCTTTCTGCTCTGCTCGTCAGCGACTGCGCTGGTCCTGCAGCTGTTGTCTGCTCTGCTCGTTGGCGTCAGCGACTGCGCTGGTCCTGCCGCTGTTGTCTGCTCTGCTCGTCGGCGTCAGCGAGTGCGCTGGTCCTGCCGCTGTTGTCTGCTCTACTCGTCGGAGTCAGCGACTGCGCTGGTCCAGCTGCTGTTGACTGCTCTGCTCGTCGGCGTCAGCAACTGCTTTGGTCCTGCTGCTGTTGTCTGCTCTGCTCGTCGGCGTCAGCGTCTGCGCTGGTCCTGCTGCTGTTTTCTGCTCTGCTCGTCTGCGTCAGCGACTGATCTGGTCATGCTGCTGTTTTCTGCTCTGCTCGTCGATATCAAGGCCTGCGCTGGTCCTGCTGCTGCTTTCTGCTCTGCTCGTCAGCGACTGCACTGGTCCTGCTGCTGCTTTCTGCTCTGCTCGTCAGCGACTGCGCTGGTCCTGCTGCTGTTTTCTGCTCTGCTCATAAGAGTCAGTGACTGCGCTGGTCCTGCTGCTGTTTTCTGCTCTGCTCGTCAGCGACTGCGCTGGTCCTGCTGCTGTTTTTTGCTCTGCTTGTCGGCGTCAGCGACTGCGATGGTCCAGCTGCTGCTTTCTGCTCTGCTCGTCAGCGACTGCCCTGGTCCTGCTGCTGTTGTCTGCTCTGCTCGTCGGCGTCAGCGACTGCGCTGGTCCTGCTGCTGTTTTCAGCTCTGCTCGTCAGAGTCAGTGACTGCGCTGGTACTGCTGCTGTTGTCTGCTCTGCTCGTCGATATCAGCGCCTGTGCTGGTCCTGCTGCTGCTTTCTGCTCTGCTCGTCAGCAACTGCGCTGGTCCTGCTGCTGTTTTCTGCTCTGCTCGTCGGCGTCAGCGACTGCGATGGTCCTTCTGCTGTTTTCTGCTCTGCTCGTCGATATCAGCGCCTGCGCTGGTCCAGCTGCTGCTTTCTGCTCTGCTCGTCAGCGACTGCGCTGGTCCTGCTGCTGTTGTCTGTTCTGCTCGTCGGCGTCAGCGCTGGTCCTGCCGCTGTTGTCTGCTCTGCTCGTCGGCGTCAGCGACTGCGCTGGTCCTGCCACTGTTGTCTGCTCTGCTCGTCGTCGTCAGCGAATGCGCTGGTCCTGCCGCAGTTCTCTGCTCTACTCGTCGGAGTCAGCGCCTGCGCTGGTCCAGCCGCTGTTGACTGCGCTGCTTGTCGGCGTCAGCGACTGCGCTGGTCCTGCTGCTGTTTTCTGCTCTGCTCGTCGGCGTCAGCGACTGCGCTGGTCATGCTGCTGTTTTCTGCTCTGCTCGTCGATATCAAGGCCTGCGCTGGTCCTGCTGCTGCTTTCTGCTCTGCTTGTCAGCGACTGCGCTGGTCCTGCTGCTGTTTTCTGCTCTGCTCGTCAGAGTCAGTGATTGTGCTGGTCCTGCTGCTGTTTTCTGCTCTGCTCGTCGATATCAAGGCCTGCGCTGCTCCTGCTGCTGCTTTCTGCTCTGCTCGTCAGTGATTGTGCTGGTCCTGCTGCTGTTTTCTGCTCTGCTCGTTGGCGTCAGTGACTGCGATGGTCCAGCTGCTGCTTTCTGCTCTGCTCGTCAGCGACTGCCATGGTCCTGCTGCTGTTGTCTGCTATGCTCGTCAGAGTCAGTGACTTCACTGGTCCTGCTGCTGTTTTCTGCTCTGCTCGTCGGCGTCAGCGACTGCGATGGTCCTGCTGCTGATTTCTGCTCTGCTCGTCGATATCAGCTCCTGCGCTGGTCCTGCTGCTGTTTTCTGCTCTGCTCGTCAGCGACTGCGCTGGTCCTGCTGCTGTTTTCTGCTCTGCACGTCGGCGCCAGTGACTGCGATGGTCCAGCTGCTGTTTTCTGCTCTGCTGGTCGGCGTCAGTGACCGCTCTAATCCCTCTGCTGTTGTCTGTTCTGCTCGTCGGCATCAGCGACTGCGCTGGTCCTGCCGCTGTTGTCTGCTCTGCTCGTCGGCGTCAGCGACTGCACTGGTCCTGCCGCTGTTGTCTGCTTTGCTCGTCGGCGTCAGTGAGTGCGCTGGTCCTGCCGCTGTTGTCTGCTCTACTCGTCGGAGTCAGCGACTCCGCTGGTCCAGCCGCTGTTGTCTGCTCTGCTTGTCGGCGTCAGCGGCTGCGCTGGTCCCGCTGCTGCTTTCTGCTCTGCTCGTCAGCGACTGCGCTGGTCCTGCTGCTGTTTTCTGCTCTGCTCGTCGGCGTCAGCGACTGCGATGGTCCTGCTGCTGTTTTCTGCTCTGCTCGTCGGCATCATCAACTGCGATAGTCCTGCTGCTGTTTTCTGCTCTACTCGTCGGCGTCAGCGACTACCCTGGTCCTGCAGCTGTTTTCTGCTCTGCTCGTCGGCGTCAGCGACTGCGCTGGTCCTGCTGCTGTTGTCTGCTCTGCTCGTCTATTTCAGCGCCTGCGCTGGTCGTGCTGCTGCTCTCTGCTCTGCTCGTCAGCGACTGCGCTGGTCCTGCTGTTGTTTTATGCTCTGCTCGTCGGCGTCAGCGACTGCGCTGGTCCTGCTGCTGTTTTCTGCTCTGCTCGTCGGCGTCAGTGACTGCGCTGGTCCTGCCTCTGTTTTCTGCTCTGCTCTTCGGCGTCAGCGACTGCGCTGGTCCTGCCGCTGTTTTCTGCTCTGCTCGTCAGCGGCAGCGACTGCGATGGTCCTGCCGCTGTTTTCTGCTCTGCTCGTCGGCGTCAGCGCCTGCGCTGGTCCTGCTGCTGTTTTCTGCTCGTCTGCGTCACAGACTGCGCTGATCTTGCTGCTGTTTCCTGCTCTGCTCGTCGGCGTCAGCGACTGCGATGGTCCAGCTGCTGCTTTCTGCTCTGCTCGTCAGCGACTGCCCTGGTCCTGCTGCTGTTGTCTGCTCTACTCGTCGGAGTCAGCGACTGCGCTGGTCCAGCCGCTGTTTACTGCTCTGCTCGTCGATATCAAGGCCTGCACTGGTCCTGCCGCTGTTTTCTGCTCTGCTCGTCAGCGGCAGCGACTGCGATGGTCCTGCCGCTGTTTTCTTCTCTGCTCGTCGGCGTCAGCGCCTGCGCTGGTCCTGCTGCTGTTTTCTGCTCGTCTGCGTCACAGACTGCGCTGATCTTGCTGCTGTTTCCTGCTCTGCTCGTCGGCGTCAGCGACTGCGATGGTCCAGCTGCTGCTTTCTGCTCTGCTCGTCAGCAACTGCTTTGGTCCTGCTGCTGTTGTCTGCTCTGCTCGTCGGCGTCAGCGACTGCGCTGGTCCTGCTGCTGTTTTCTGCTCTGCTCGTCGATATCAAGGCCTGCGCTGGTCCTGCTGCTGCTTTCTGCTCTGCTCGTCAACGACTGCGCTGGTCCTGCTGCTGTTTTCTGCTCTGCTCGTCAGAGTCAGTGATTGCGCTGGTCCTGCTGCTGTTGTCTGCTCTGCTCGTCGATATCAGCACCTGCGCTGGTCCTGCTGGTGTTTTCTGCTCTGCTCATCAACAACTGAGCTGGTCCTGCTGCTGCTTTCTGCTCTGCTCCTCGGAGTCAGCGACTGCACTGGTCCTGCTGCTGTTTTCTGCTCTGCTCGTCAGAGTCAGTGACTGCGCTGGTCCTGCTGCTGTTTTCTGCTCTGCTCGTCGATATCAAGGCCTGCGCTGTTCCTTCTGCTGCTTTCTGCTCTGCTCGTCAGTGACTGCGCTGGTCCTGCTGCTGTTTTTTGCTCTGCTTGTCGGCGTCAGCGACTGCGATGGTCCAGCTGCTGCTTTCTGCTCTGCTCGTCAGCGACTGCCCTGGTCCTGCTGCTGTTGTCTGCTCTGCTCGTCGGCGTCAGCGACTGCGCTGGTCCTGCTGCTGTTTTCAGCTCTGCTCGTCAGAGTCAGTGACTGCGCTGGTACTGCTGCTGTTGTCTGCTCTGCTCTTCGATATCAGCGCCTGCGCTGGTCCTGCTGCTGTTTTCTGCTCTGCTTGTCAGCGACTGCGCTGGTCTTGCTGCTGTTTTCTGCTCTGCTCGTCAATATCTGCGCCTGCGCTGGTCCTGCTGCTGCTTTCTGCTTTGCTCGTCATCAACTGCGCTGGTCCTGCTGCTGTTTTCTGCTCTGCTCGTCGATAACAGCACCTGCGCTGGTCCTGCTGCTGCTTTCTGCTCTGCTCGTCAGCGACTGCGCTGGTCCTGCTGCTGTTGTCTGTTCTGCTCGTCGGTGTCAGCGCTGGTCCTACCGCTGTTGTCTGCTCTGCTCGTTGGCGTCAGCGACTGCGCTGGTCCTGCCGCTGTTGTTTGCTCTGCTCGTCGGCGTCAGCGAGTGCGCTGGTCCTGCCGCTGTTGTCTGCTCTACTCGTCGGAGTCAGCGACTGCGCTGGTCCAGCTGCTGTTGACTGCTCTGCTCGTCGGCGTCAGCAACTGCTTTGGTCCTGCTGCTGTTGTCTGCTCTGCTCGTCGGCGTCAGCGTCTGCGCTGGTCATGCTGCTGTTTTCTGCTCTGCTCGTCGATATCAAGGCCTGCGCTGGTCCTGCTGCTGCTTTCTGCTCTGCTCGTCAGCGACTGCGCTGGTCCTGCTGCTGTTTTCTGCTCTGCTCATAAGAGTCAGTGATTGCGCTGGTCCTGCTGCTGTTGTCTGCTCTGCTCGTCGATATCAGCGCCTGAGCTGGTCCTGCTGCTGTTTTATGCTCTGCTCGTCAACGACTGCGCTGGTCCTGCTGCTGTTTTCTGCTCTGCTCGTCGGAGTCAGCGACTGCACTGGTCCTGCTGCTGTTTTCTGCTCTGCTCGTCAGAGTCAGTGACTGCGCTGGTCCTGCTGCTGTTTTCTGCTCTGCTCGTCGATATCAAGGCCTGCGCTGGTCCTTCTGCTGCTTTCTGCTCTGCTCGTCAGCGACTGCGCTGGTCCTGCTGCTGTTTTTTGCTCTGCTTGTCGGCGTCAGCGACTGCGATGGTCCAGCTGCTGCTTTCTGCTCTGCTCGTCAGCGACTGCCCTAGTACTGCTGCTGTTGTCTGCTCTGCTCGTCGGCGTCAGCGACTGCGCTGGTCCTGCTGCTGTTTTCAGCTCTGCTCGTCAGAGTCAGTGACTGCGCTGGTACTGCTGCTGTTGTCTGCTCTGCTCTTCGATATCAGCGCCTGCGCTGGTCCTGCTGCTGTTTTCTGCTCTGCTTGTCAGCGACTGCGCTGGTCTTGCTGCTGTTTTCTGCTCTGCTCGTCAATATCTGCGCCTGCGCTGGTCCTGCTGCTGCTTTCTGCTTTGCTCGTCATCAACTGCGCTGGTCCTGCTGCTGTTTTCTGCTCTGCTCGTCGATAACAGCACCTGCGCTGGTCCTGCTGCTGCTTTCTGCTCTGCTCGTCAGCGACTGCGCTGGTCCTGCTGCTGTTGTCTGTTCTGCTCGTCGGTGTCAGCGCTGGTCCTACCGCTGTTGTCTGCTCTGCTCGTTGGCGTCAGCGACTGCGCTGGTCCTGCCGCTGTTGTTTGCTCTGCTCGTCGGCGTCAGCGAGTGCGCTGGTCCTGCCGCTGTTGTCTGCTCTACTCGTCGGAGTCAGCGACTGCGCTGGTCCAGCTGCTGTTGACTGCTCTGCTCGTCGGCGTCAGCAACTGCTTTGGTCCTGCTGCTGTTGTCTGCTCTGCTCGTCGGCGTCAGCGTCTGCGCTGGTCATGCTGCTGTTTTCTGCTCTGCTCGTCGATATCAAGGCCTGCGCTGGTCCTGCTGCTGCTTTCTGCTCTGCTCGTCAGCGACTGCGCTGGTCCTGCTGCTGTTTTCTGCTCTGCTCATAAGAGTCAGTGATTGCGCTGGTCCTGCTGCTGTTGTCTGCTCTGCTCGTCGATATCAGCGCCTGAGCTGGTCCTGCTGCTGTTTTATGCTCTGCTCGTCAACGACTGCGCTGGTCCTGCTGCTGTTTTCTGCTCTGCTCGTCGGAGTCAGCGACTGCACTGGTCCTGCTGCTGTTTTCTGCTCTGCTCGTCAGAGTCAGTGACTGCGCTGGTCCTGCTGCTGTTTTCTGCTCTGCTCGTCGATATCAAGGCCTGCGCTGGTCCTTCTGCTGCTTTCTGCTCTGCTCGTCAGCGACTGCGCTGGTCCTGCTGCTGTTTTTTGCTCTGCTTGTCGGCGTCAGCAACTGCGATGGTCCAGCTGCTGCTTTCTGCTCTGCTCGTCAGCGACTGCCCTAGTACTGCTGCTGTTGTCTGCTCTGCTCGTCGGCGTCAGCGACTGCGCTGGTCCTGCTGCTGTTTTCAGCTCTGCTCGTCAGAGTCAGTGACTGCGCTGGTACTGCTGCTGTTGTCTGCTCTGCTCGTCGATATCAGCGCCTGCGCTGGTCCTGCTGCTGTTTTCTGCTCTGCTCGTCAGCGACTGCGCTGGTCTTGCTGCTGTTTTCTGCTCTGCTCGTCAGCGACTGCGCTGGTCCTGCTGCTGTTTTCTGCTCTGCTCGTCGGTGTCAGCGACTGCGATGGTCCTTCTGCTTTTTTCTGCTCTGCTCGTCGATATCAGCACCAGCGCTGGTCCTACTGCTGCTTTCTGCTCTGCTCGTCAGCGACTGCGCTGGTCCTGCTGCTGTTGTCTGTTCTGCTCGTCGGCATCAGCGCTGGTCCTGCCGCTGTTGTCTGCTCTGCTCGTTGGCGTCAGCGACTGCGCTGGTCCTGCCGCTGTTGTCTGCTCTGCTCGTCGGCGTCAGCGAGTGCGCTGGTCCTGCCGCTGTTGTCTGCTCTACTCGTCGGAGTCAGCGACTGCGCTGGTCCAGCTGCTGTTGACTGCTCTGCTCGTCGGCGTCAGCAACTGCTTTGGTCCTGCTGCTGTTGTCTGCTCTGCTCGTCGGCGTCAGCGTCTGCGCTGGTCCTGCTGCTGTTTTCTGCTCTGCTCGTCTGCGTCAGCGACTGTTCTGGTCATGCTGCTGTTTTCTGCTCTGCTCGTCGATATCAAGGCCTGCGCTGGTCCTGCTGCTGCTTTCTGCTCTGCTCGTCAGCGACTGCACTGGTCCTGCTGCTGCTTTCTGCTCTGCTCGTCAGCGACTGCGCTGGTCCTGCTGCTGTTTTCTGCTCTGCTCATAAGAGTCAGTGATTGCGCTGGTCCTGCTGCTGTTGTCTGCTCTGCTCACGATATCAGCGCCTGCGCTGGTCCTGCTGCTGTTTTCTGCTCTGCTCGTCAACGACTGCGCCGGTCCTGCTGCTGTATTCTGTTCTGCTCGTCGGAGTCAGCGACTGCACTGGTCCTGCTGCTGTTTTCTGCTCTGCTCATCAGAGTCAGTGACTGCGCTGGTCCTGCTGCTGTTTTCTGCTCTGCTCGTCAGCGACTGCGCTGGTCCTGCTGCTGTTTTTTGCTCTGCTTGTCGGCGTCAGCGACTGCGATGGTCCAGCTGCTGCTTTCTGCTCTGCTCGTCAGCGACTGCCCTAGTCCTGCTGCTGTTGTCTGCTCTGCTCGTCGGCGTCAGCGACTGCGCTGGTCCTGCTGCTGTTTTCAGCTCTGCTCGTCAGAGTCAGTGACTGCGCTGGTACTGCTGCTGTTGTCTGCTCTGCTCGTCGATATCAGCGCCTGCGCTGGTCCTGCTGCTGTTTTCTGCTCTGCTCGTCAGCGACTGCGCTGGTCTTGCTGCTGTTTTCTGCTCTGCTCGTCAGCGACTGCGCTGGTCCTGCTGCTGTTTTCTGCTCTGCTCGTCGGGGTCAGCGACTGCGATGGTCCTTCTGCTTTTTTCTGCTCTGCTCGTCGATATCAGCACCTGCGCTGGTCCTACTGCTGCTATCTGCTCTGCTCGTCAGCGACTGCGCTGGTCCTGCTGCTGTTGTCTGTTCTGCTCGTCGGCATCAGCGCTGGTCCTGCCGCTTATGTCTGCTCTGCTCGTTGGCGTCAGCGACTGCGCTGGTCCTGCCGCTGTTGTCTGCTCTGCTCGTCGGCGTTAGCGAGTGCGCTGGTCCTGCCGCTGTTGTCTGCTCTACTCGTCGGAGTCAGCGACTGCGCTGGTCCAGCTGCTGTTGACTGCTCTGCTCGTCGGCGTCAGCAACTGCTTTGGTCCTGCTGCTGTTGTCTGCTCTGCTCGTCGGCGTCAGCGTCTGCGCTGGTCCTGCTGCTGTTTTCTACTCTGTTCGTCTGCGTCAGCGACTGTTCTGGTCATGCTGCTGTTTTCTGCTCTGCTCGTCGATATCAAGGCCTGCGCTGGTCCTGCTGCTGCTTTCTGCTCTGCTCGTCAGCGACTGCACTGGTCCTGCTGCTGCTTTCTGCTCTGCTCGTCAGCGACTGCGCTGGTCCTGCTGCTGTTTTCTGCTCTGCTCATAAGAGTCAGTGATTGCGCTGGTCCTGCTGCTGTTGTCTGCTCTGCTCACGATATCAGCGCCTGCGCTGGTCCTGCTGCTGTTTTCTGCTCTGCTCGTCAACGACTGCACCGGTCCTGCTGCTGTATTCTGTTCTGCTAGTCGGAGTCAGCGACTGCACTGGTCCTGCTGCTGTTTTCTGCTCTGCTCATCAGAGTCAGTGACTGCGCTGTCCTGCTGCTGTTTTCTGCTCTGCTCGTCAGCGACTGCGCTGGTCCTGCTGCTGTTTTTTGATCTGCTTGTCGGCGTCAGCGACTGCGATGGTCCAGCTGCTTCTTTCTGCTCTGCTCGTCAGCGACTGCCCTGGTCCTGCTGCTGTTGTCTGCTCTGCTCGTCGGCGTCAGCGACTGCGCTGGTCCTTCTGCTGTTTTCAGCTCTGCTCGTCAGAGTCAGTGACTGCGCTGGTACTGCTGCTGTTGTCTGCTCTGCTCGTCGATATCAGCGCCTGCGCTGGTCCTGCTGCTGTTTTCTGCTCTGCTCGTCAGCGACTGCGCTGGTCCTGCTGCTGTTTTCTGCTCTGCTCGTCGGAGTCAGCGACTGCGCTGGTCCTGCTGCTGTTTTCTGCTCTGCTCGTCAATATCAGCGCCTGCGCTGGTCCTGCTGCTGCTTTCTGCTCTGCTCGTCAGCAACTGCGCTGGTCCTGCTGCTGGTTTCTGCTCTGCTTGTCGGCGTCAGCGACTGCGATGGTCCTTCTGCTGTTTTCTGCTCTGCTGGTCGATATCAGCGCCTGCGCTGGTCCAGCTGCTGCTTTCTGCTCTGCTCGTCAGCGACTGCGCTGGTCCTGCTGCTGTTGTCTGTTCTGCTCGTCGGCGTCAGCGCTGGTCCTGCCGCTGTTGTCTGCTCTGCTCGTCGGCGTCAGTGACTGCGCTGGTCCTGCCACTGTTGTCTGCTCTGCTTGTCGTCGTCAGCGAATGCGCTGGTCCTGCCGCTGTTCTCTGCTCTACTCGTCGGAGTCAGCGCCTGCGCTGGTCCAGCCGCTGTTGACTGCGCTGCTTGTCGGCGTCAGCGACTGCGCTGGTCCTGCTGCTGTTTTCTGCTCTGCTCGTCGGCGTCAGCGACTGCGCTGGTCATGCTGCTGTTTTCTGCTCTGCTCGTCGATATCAAGGCCTGCGCTGGTCCTGCTGCTGCTTTCTGCTCTGCTTGTCAGCGACTGCGCTGGTCCTGCTGCTGTTTTCTGCTCTGCTCGTCAGAGTCAGTGATTGTGCTGGTCCTGCTGCTGTTTTCTGCTCTGCTCGTCGATATCAAGGCCTGCGCTGGTCCTGCTGCTGCTTTCTGCTCTGCTCGTCAGTGACTGCGCTGGTCCTGCTGCTGTTTTCTGCTCTGCTTGTTGGCGTCAGTGACTGCGATGGTCCAGCTGCTGCTTTCTGCTCTGCTCGTCAGCGACTGCCATGGTCCTGCTGCTGTTGTCTGCTCTGCTCGTCAGAGTCAGTGACTTCACTGGTCCTGCTGCTGTTTTCTGCTCTGCTCGTCGGCGTCAGCGACTGCGATGGTCCTGCTGCTGTTTTCTGCTCTGCTCGTCGATATCAGCTCCTGCGCTGGTCCTGCTGCTGTTTTCTGCTCTGCTCGTCAGCGACTGCGCTGGTCCTGCTGCTGTTTTCTGCTCTGCACGTCGGCGCCAGCGACTGCGATGGTCCAGCTGCTGTTTTCTGCTCTGCTGGTCGGCGTCAGTGACCGCTCTAATCCCTCTGCTGTTGTCTGTTCTGCTCGTCTGCATCAGCGACTGCGCTGGTCCTGCCGCTGTTGTCTGCTCTGCTCGTCGGCGTCAGCGACTGCACTGGTCCTGCCGCTGTTGTCTTCTTTGCTCATCGGCGTCAGTGAGTGCGCTGGTCCTGCCGCTGTTGTCTGCTCTACTCGTCGGAGTCAGCGACTTCGCTGGTCCAGCCGCTGTTGTCTGCTCTGCTCGTTGGCGTCAGCGACTGCGATGGTCCTGCTGCTGTTTTCTGCTCTGCTCGTCGGCGTCAGCGACTACCCTGGTCCTGCAGCTGTTTTCTGCTCTGCTCGTCGGCGTCAGCGACTGCGCTGGTCCTGCTGCTGTTGTCTGCTCTGCCCGTCTATTTCAGCGCCTGCGCTGGTCGTGCTGCTGCTCTCTGCTCTGCTCGTCGGCATCATCAACTGCGATAGTCCTGCTGCTGTTTTCTGCTCTACTCGTCGGCGTCAGCGACTACCCTGGTCCTGCAGCTGTTTTCTGCTCTGCTCGTCGGCGTCAGCGACTGCGCTGGTCCTGCTGCTGTTGTCTGCTCTGCCCGTCTATTTCAGCGCCTGCGCTGGTCGTGCTGCTGCTCTCTGCTCTGCTCGTCAGCGACTGCGCTGGTCCTGCTGTTGTTTTCTGCTCTGCTCGTCGGCGTCAGCGACTGCGCTGGTCCTGCTGCTGTTTTCTGCTCTGCTCGTCGGCGTCAGTGACTGCGCTGGTCCTGCCTCTGTTTTCTGCTCTGCTCTTCGGCGTCAGCGACTGCGCTGGTCCTGCCGCTGTTTTCTGCTCTGCTCGTCAGCGGCAGCGACTGCGATGGTCCTGCCGCTGTTTTCTGCTCTGCTCGTCGGCGTCAGCGCCTGCGCTGGTCCTGCTGCTGCTTTCTGCTCTGCTCGTCTGCGTCACAGACTGCGCTGATCTTGCTGCTGTTTCCTGCTCTGCTCGTCTGCGTCACAGACTGCGCTGATCTTGCTGCTGTTTCCTGCTCTGCTCGTCGGCGTCAGCGACTGCGATGGTCCAGCTGCTGCTTTCTGCTCTGCTCGTCAGCGACTGCCCTGGTCCTGCTGCTGTTGTCTGCTCTGCTCATCGGCGTCAGTGCCTGCGCTGGTCCTGCTGCTGTTTTCTGTTTTGCTCATCAATGTCAGTGACTGCACTGGTCCTGCTGCTGTTGTCTGCTCTGCTCGTCGATATCAGCGCCTGCGCTGGTCCTGCTGCTGCTTTCTGCTCTGCTCGTCAGGGACTGCGGTGGTCCTGGTGCTGTTTTCTGCTCTGCTCGTCAGCGTCAGCGACTGCGATGGTCCTGCTGCTGTTTTCTGCTCTGCTCATCGATATCAGCGCTTGCGCTGGTCCTAATGCTGCTTTCTGCTCTGCTCGTCAGCGACTGCGCTGGTCCTGCTGCTGTTTTCTGCTCTTCTCGTCGGGCGTCAGCGACTGCGATTGTCCAGCTGCTGTTTTCTGCTCTGCTCGTCGGCGTCAGCAACTGCTCTGATCCCTCTGCTGTTGTCTGTTCTGCTCGTCGGCATCAGCGACTGCGCTGGTCCTGCCGCTGTTGTCTGCTCTGCTCGTCGGCGTCAGCCAGTGCGCTGGTCCTGCCGCTGTTGTCTGCTCTACTCGTCGGAGTCAGCGACTGCGCTGGTCCAGCCGCTGTTGTCTGCTCTGCTCTTCGGCGTCAGCGACTGCGCTGGTCCTGCTGCTGTTGTCTATTCTGCTCGTCGGCGTCAGCGACTGCGCTGGTCCTGCTGCTGTTTTCTGCTCTGCTCGTCGACGTCAGCGACTGCGCTGGCCCTACTGCTGTTGTCTGCTCTGCTTGTCGGCGTCAGCGACTGCGCTGGTCCTGCTGCTGCTTTCTGCTCTGCTCGTCAGCGACTGCGATGCTCCAGCTGCTGTTTTCTGCTCTGCTCGTCGGCGTCAGTGACTGCGCTGGTCCTTCTGCTGTTTTCTGCTCTGCTAGTCGGCGTCAGTTACTGCGCTGGTCCTGCTGCTGTTTTCTGCTCTGCTCGTCGATTTCAGCGACTGCGCTGGTCGTGTTGCTGCTCTCTGCTCTGCTCGTCAGCGACTGCACTGGTCCTGCCGCTGTTGTCTGCTCTGCTCGTCCACGTCAGCGACTGCGCTGGTCCTGCAGCTGTTTTCTGCTCTGCTCGTCGGAGTCAGCCAGTGTGCTGGTCCTGCCGCTGTTGTCTGCTCTACTCGTCGGAGTCAGCGACTGCGCTGGTCCAGCCGCTGTTGTCTGCGCTGCTCGTCGGCGTCAGCGACTGCGCTGGTCCTGCTGCTGTTGTCTATTCTGCTCGTCGATATCAAGGCCTGCGCTGGTCCTGCTGCTTCTTTCTGCTCTGCTCGTCAGCGACTGCGCTGGTCCTGCTGCTGTTTTCTGCTCTGCTCGTCAGAGTCAGTGATTGCGCTGGTCCTGCTGCTGTTGTCTGCTCTGCTCGTCGATATCAGCGCCTGCACTGGTCCTGCTGCTGTTTTCTGCTCTGCTCGTCGATATCAAGGCCTGCGCTGGTCCTTCTGCTGCTTTCTGATCTGCTCGTCAGTGACTGCGCTGGTCCTGCTGCTGTTTTCTGCTCTGCTCGTCAGCGACTGCGCTGGTCCTGCTGCTGTTTTCTGCTCTGCTCGTAAGAGTGAGTGATTGCGCTGGTCCTGCTGCTGTTGTCTGCTCTGCTCGTCGATATCAGCGCCTGCACTGGTCCTGCTGCTGTTTTCTGCTCTGCTCGTCGATATCAAGGCCTGCGCTGGTCCTGCTGCTGCTTTCTGCTCTGCTCGTCGGCGTCAGCGACTGCGCTGGTCCTGCTGCTGTTTTCTGCTCTGCTCGTCGGCGTCAGTGACTGCGCTGGTCCTGCCTCTGTTTTCTGCTCTGCTCTTCGGCGTCAGCGACTGATCTGGTCCTGCTGCTGTTTTCTGCTCTGCTCGTCTGCGTCAGCGACTGCGCTGGTCCTGCTGCTGTTTTCTGCTCTGAACGTCGGCGTCAGCGACTGCGCTGGTCCTGCTGCTGTTGTCTGCTCTGCTCGACGATGTCAGCGCCTGCGTGTGTCCTGCTGCTGCTTTCTGCTCTGCTCGTCAGCCACCTCGCTGGTCCTGCTGCTGTTTTCTGCTCTGCTCGCCGGCGTCAGCGACTGCGCTAGTCCTGCTGCTGTTTTCTGCTCTGCTCGTCGGCGTCAGCGACTGCGCTGGTCCTGCCTCTGTTTTCTGCTCTGCTCATCGGCGTCAGCGACTGCGATGGTCCAACTGCTGTTTCCTGCTCTGCTCGTCAGCGTCAGCGACTGCGCTGGTCCTGCTGCTGTTTTCTGCTCTGCTCGTCGGCGTCACCGACTGCGCTGATCCTGCTGCTGTTTTCTGCTCTGCTCGTCGGCGTCAGCGACTGAGCTGGTCCTGCCGCTGTTTTCTGCTCTACTCGTCAGCGGCAGCGACTGCGGTGGTCCTGCTGCTGTTTTCTGCTCTGCTCGTCGGCGTCAGCGACTGCGCTGGTCCTGCTGCTGTTGTCTGCTCTGCTCGTCGGCGTCAGCGACTAAGCTGGTCCTGCTGCTGTTATCTGCTCTGCTCGTCGATATCGGCGCCTGCGCTGGTCCAGCTGCTGTTTTCTGCTCTGCTCGTCGGCGTCAGCGACTACCCTGGTCCTGCAGCTGTTTTCTGCTCTGCTCGTCGGCGTCAGCGACTGCGCTGGTCCTGCTGCTGTTGTCTGCTCTGCTCGTCGATTTCAGCGCCTGCGCTGGTCGTGCTGCTGCTCTCTGCTCTGCTCGTCAGCGACTGCACTGGTCCTGCTGTTGTTTTCTGCTCTGCTCGTCGGCGTCAGCGACTGCGCTGGTCCTGCTGTTGTTTTCTGCTCTGCTCGTCGGCATCAGTGACAGCGCTGGTCCTGCCTCTGTTTTCTGCTCTGCTCGTCGGCGTCAGCGACTGCGCTGGTCTTGCCGCTGTTTTCTGCGACTGCGCTGGTCCTGCTGCCGTTTTCTGCTCTGCTCGTCGGTGTCACCGACTGCGCTGATCCTGCTGCTGTTTTCTGCTCTGCTCATCGGCGTCAGCGACTGCGATGGTCCAGCTGCTGCTTTCTGCTCTGCTCGTCAGCGACTGCCCTGGTCCTGCTGCTTTTTTCTGCTCTGCTCGTCGGCGTCAGCGACTGTGCTGTTACTGCTGCTGTTTTCTGTTCTGCTCTTCGGCGTCAGCGACTGCGCTGTTCCTGCTGCTGTTTTCTGCTTTGGTCGTCTGCGTCAGCGACTGCCCTGGTCCATCTGCTGTTGTCTGCTCTGCTCGTCGGCATCAGCGACTGCGCTGGTCCTGCCTCTGTTTTCTGCTCTGCTCATCGGCGTCAGCGACTGCGATGGTCCAGCTGCTGTTTCCTGCTCTGCTCGTGGGCGTCAGCGACTGCGCTGGTCCTGCCTCTGTTTTCTGCTCTGCTCATCTGTGTCAGCGATTGCGATGGTCCAGCTGCTGCTTTCTGCTCTGCTCGTCAGCGACTGCCCTGGTCCTGCTGCTGTTTTCTGCTCTGCTCGTCAACGTCAGTGACTGCGCTGGCCCTGCTGCTGTTGTCTGCTCTGCTTGTCCGTGTCAGCGACTGCGCTGGTCCTGCTGCTGTTATCTGCTCTGCTCGTCGATATCAGCGCATGCGCTCGTCCTGCTGCTGCTTTCCGCTCTGCTCGTCAGTGACTGTGATGGTCCTGCTGCTGTTTTCTGCTCTGCTCGTCGGCATCAGCGACTGCGCTGGTCCTGCTGCTGTTGTCTGCTCTGCTCATCGATTTCAGCACCTGCGCTGGTCGTTCTGCTGCTCTCTGCTCTGCTCGTTAGCGACTGCACTGGTCCTGCCGCTGTTGTCTGCTCGTCTGCGTCAGCGACTGCGCTGGTCCTGCCGCTGTTGTCTGCTCTGCTCGTCGGCGTCAGCCAGTGCGCTGGTCCTGCCGCTGTTGTCTGCTCTACTCGTCGAAGTCAGCGACTGCGCTGGTCCAGCCGCTGTTGTCTGCTCTGCTCGTCGGCCTCAGCGACTGCGCTGGTCCTGCTGCTATTGTCTATTCTTCTCATCGATATCAAGGCCTGCGCTGGTCCTGCTGCTGATTTCTGCTCTGCTCGTCAGCGACTGCGCTGGTCCTGCTGCTGTTTTCTGCTCTGCTCGTGAGAGTCAGTGATTGCGCTGGTCCTGCTGCTGTTGTCTGCTCTGCTCGTCGATATCAGCGCCTGCACTGGTCCTGCTGCTGTTTTCTGCTCTGCTCGTCGATATCAAGGCCTGCGCTGGTCCTGCTGCTGCTTTCTGCTCTGCTCATCAGTGACTGCGCTGGTCCTGCTGCTGTTTTCTGCTCTGCTCGTTGGCGTCAGCGACTGCGATGGTCCAGCTGCTGCTTTCTGCTCTGCTCATCAGCGACTACACTGGTCCTGCTGCTGATGTCTGCTCTGCTCGTCAGCGACTGCGCTGGTCATGCTGCTGTTTTCTGCTCTGCTCGTCAGCGTCAGCGACTGCTCTGATCCCTCTGCTGTTGTCTGTTCTGCTTGTCGGCATCAGCGACTGCGCTGGTCTTGCCGCTGTTGTCTGCTCTGCTCGTCGGCGTCAGCGACTGCGCTGGTCCTGCCGCTGTTGTCTGCTCTGCTCGTCGGCGTCAGTGAGTGCGCTGGTCCTGCCGCTGTTGTCTGCTCTACTCATCGGAGTCAGCGACTGCGCTGGTCCAGCCGCTGTTGTCTGCTCTGCTCGTCGGCGTCAGCGACTGATCTGGTCCTGCCGCTGTTTTCTGCTCTGCTCGTCAGCGGCAGCGACTGCGATGGTCCTGCTGCTGTTTTCTGCTCTGCTCGTCGGCGTCAGCGTCTGCGATGGTCCTGCTGCTGTTTTCTGCTCTGCTCGTCGGCGTCAGCGTCTGCGCTGGTCCTGCTGCTGCTTTCTGCTCTGCTCGTCAGCGACTGCGATGGTCCTGCTGCTGTTTTCTGCTCTGCTCGTCGGCGTCAGCGACTGCGCTGGTCCTGCTGCTGTTTTCTGCTCTGCTCGTCGGCGTCAGTGACTGCGCTGGTCCTGCCTCTGTTTTCTGCTCTGCTCTTCGGCGTCAGCGGCTGATCTGGTCCTGCCGCTGTTTTCTGCTCTGCTCGTCAGCGGCAGCGACTGCGATGGTCCTGCTGCTGTTTTCTGCTCTGCTCGTCGGCGTCAGCGTCTGCGCTGGTCCTGCTGCTGTTTTCTACTCTGCTCGTCGGCGTCACAGACTGCGCTGATCTTGCTGCTGTTTCCTGCTCTGCTCGTCGGCGTCAGCGACTGCGCTGGTCCTGCCTCTGTTTTCTGCTCTGCTCATTGGCGTCAGCGACTGCGATGGTCCAGCTGCTGCTTTCTGCTCTGCTCGTCAGCAACTGCCCTGCTCCTGCTGCTGTTGTCTGCTCTGCTCGTCGGCGTCAGCGCCAGCGCTGGTCCTGCTGCTGTTTTCTGCTCTGCTCGTCAGCGACTGCGCTGGTCCTGGTGCTGTTTTCTGCTCTGCTCGTCAGCGTCAGCGACTGCGATGGTCCTGCTGCTGTTTTCTGCTCTGCTCATCGATATCAGCGCCTGTGCTGGTCCTGCTGCTGCTTTCTGCTCTGCTCGTCAGCGACTGCGCTGGTCCTGCTCCTGTTTTCTGCTCTGCTCATCGGCGTCAGCGACTGCGATGGTCCAGCTGCTGCTTTCTGCTCTGCTCGTCAGCGACTGCCCTGGTCCTGCTGCTGTTGTCTGCTCTGCTCGTCGGCGTCAGCGACTGCGCTGGTCCTGCTGCTGTTTTCTGCTCTGCTCATCAATGTCAGTGACTGCACTGGTCCTGCTGCTGTTGTCTGCTCTGCTCGTCGATATCAGCGCCTGCGCTGGTCCTGCTGCTGCTTTCTGCTCTGCTCGTCAGCGACTGCGCTGGTCCTGGTGCTGTTTTCTGCTCTTGTCGTCGGGCGTCAGCGACTGCGATTGTCCAGCTGCTGTTTTCTGCTCTGCTCGTCGGTGTCAGCGACTGTGCTGGTCCTGCCGCTGTTGTCTGCTCTGCTCATCGGCGTCAGCCAGTGCGCTGGTCCTGCCGCTGTTGTCTGCTCTACTCGTCGGAGTCAGCGACTGCGCTGGTCCAGCAGCTGTTGTCTGCTCTGCTCGTCGGCGTCAGCGACTGCGCTGGTCTTGCTGCTGTTGTCCATTCTGCTCGTCGGCGTCAGCGGCTGCGCTGGTCCTGCTGCTGTTTTCTGCTCTGCTCGTCGACGTCAGCGACTGCGCTGGCCCTGCTGCTGTTGTCTGCTCTGCTTGTCGGCTTCAGCGACTGCGCTGGTCCTGCTGCTGCTTTCTGCTCTGCTCGTCAGCGACTGCGATGGTCCAACTGTTGTTTTCTGCTCTGCCCGTCGGCGTCAGCGACTGCGCTGGTCCTGCTGCTGTTTACTGCTCTGCTCGTCGGCGTCAGTTACTGCGCTGGTCCTGCTGCTGTTTTCTGCTCTGCTCGTCGGCGTCAGCGACTGCGCTGGTCCTACTGCTGTTGTCTGCTCTGCTCGTCGATTTCAGCGCCTGCGCTGGTCGTGCTGCTGCTCTCAGCTCTGCTCGTCAGCGACTGCAATGGTCCTGCCGCTGTTGTCTGCTCTGCTCGTCCGCGTCAGCGACTGCGCTGGTCCTGCCGCTGTTGTCTGCTCTGCTCGTCGGCGTCAGCCAGTGCGCTGGTCCTGCCGCTGTTGTCTGCTCTACTCGTCGGCGTCAGCGACTGCGCTGGTCCTGCTGCAGTTGTCTATTCTGCTCGTCGATATCAAGGCCTGCGCTGGTCCTGCTGCTGCTTTCTGCTCTGCTCCTCAGCGACTGCGCTGGTCCTGCTGCTGTTTTCTGCTCTGCTCGTCAGAGTCAGTGATTGCGCTGGTCCTGCTGCTGTTGTCCGCTCTGCTCGTCGATATCAGCGCCTGCACTGGTCCTGCTGCTGTTTTCTCCTCTGCTCGTCGATATCAAGGCCTGCGCTGGTCCTTCTGCTGCTTTCTGCTCTGCTCGTCAGTGACTGCGCTGGTCCTGCTGCTGTTTTCTGCTCTGCTCGTCAGCGACTGCGCTGGTCCTGGTGCTGTTTTCTGCTCTTCTCGTCGGGCGTCAGCGACTGCGATGGTCCAGCTGCTGTTTTCTGCTCTGCTCGTCGGCGTCAGCGACTGCTCTGATCCCTCTGCTGTTGTCTGTTCTGCTCGTCTGCATCAGCGACTGCGCTGTTCCTGCCGCTGTTGTCTCCTCTGCTTGTCCGCGTCAGCGACTGCGCTGGTGCTGCCGCTGTTGTCTGCTCTGCTCGTCGGCGTCAGCCAGTGCGCTGGTCCTGCCGCTGTTGTCTGCTCTACTCGTCGGAGTCAGCGACTGCGCTGGTCCTGCCGCTGTTGTCTGCTCTGCTCGTCGGCGTCAGCGACTGCGCTGGTCCTGCTGCTGTTGTCTATTCTGCTCGTCGATATCAAGGTCTGCGCTGGTCCTGCTGCTGCTTTCTGCTCTGCTCGTCAGCGACTGCGCTGGTCCTGCTGCTGTTTTCTGCTCTGCTCGTCAGAGTCAGTGATTGCGCTGGTCCTGCTGCTGTTGTCTGCTCTGCTCGTCGATATCAGCGCCTGCACTGGTCCTGCTGCTGTTTTCTGCTCTGCTCGTCGATATCAAGGCCTGCGCTGGTCCTGCTGCTGTTTTCTGCTCTGCTCGTTGGCGTCAGCGACTGCGATGGTCCAGCTGCTGCTTTCTGCTCTGCTCGTCAGCGACTGCCCTGGTCCTGCTGCTGTTGTCTGCTCTGCTCGTCAGAGTCAGTGACTGCACTGGTCCTGCTGCTACTCTCTGCTCTGCTCGTCAGCGACTGCGCTGGTCCTGCTGTTGTTTTCTGCTCTGCTCTTCGGCGTCAGCGACTGCGCTGGTCCTGCCGCTGTTTTCTGCTCTACTCGTGAGCGGCAGCGACTGCGGTGGTCCTGCTGCTGTTTTCTGCTCTGCTCGTCGGCGTCAGCGCCTGCGCTGGTCCTGCTGCTGTTTTCTGCTCTGCTCGTCGGTGTCACCGACTGCGCTGATCTTGCTGCTGTTTCCTGCTCTGCTTGTCGGCGTCAGCGACTGCGCTGGTCCTGCCTCTGTTTTCTGCTCTGCTCATCGGCGTTAGCGACTGCGATGGTCCAGCTGCTGCTTTCTGCTCTGCTCGTCAGCGACTGCCCTGGTCCTGCTGCTGTTGTCTGCTCTGCTCGTCGGCGTCAGCGCCTGCGCTGGTCCTGCTGCTGTTTTCTGCTCTGCTCGTCAATGTCAGTGACTGCACTGGTCCTGCTGCTGTTGTCTGCTCTGCTCGTCGATATCAGCGCCTGCGCTGGTCCTGCTGCTGCTTTCTGCTCTGCTCGTCAGCGACTGCGCTGGTCCTGGTGCTGTTTTCTGCTCTGCTCGTCGGCGTCAGCGACTGCAATGGTCCTGCTGCTGTTTTCTGCTCTGCTCATCGATATCAGCGCCTGCGCTGGTCCTGCTCCTGTTTTCTGCTCAGCTCATCGGCGTCAGCGACTGCGATGGTCCAGCTGCTGCTTTCTGCTCTGCTCGTCAGCGACTGCCCTGGTCCAGCTGCTGCATTCTGCTCTGCTCGTCAGCGACTGCGCTGGTCCTGCTACTGTTTTCTGCTCTGCTCGTCAATGTCAGTGACTTCACTGGTCCTGCTGCTGTTGTCTGCTCTGCTCGTCGATATCAGCGCCTGCGCTGGTCCTGCTGCTGCTTTCTGCTCTGCTCGTCAGCGACTGCACTGGTCCTGGTGCTGTTTTCTGCTCTTCTCGTCGGCGTCAGCGACTGCGATGGTACAGCTGCTGTTTTCTGCTCTGCTCTTCGGCGTCAGCGACTGCTCTGATCCCTCTGCTGTTGTCTGTTCTCCTCGTCGGCATCAGCGACTGCGCTGGTCCTGCCGCTGTTGTCTGCTCTGCTCGTACGCGTCAGCGACTGCGCTGGTCCTGCCGCTGTTGTCTGCACTGCTCGTCGGCATCAGCCAGTGTGCTGGTCCTGCCGCTGTTGTCTGCTCTACTCGTCGGAGTCAGCGACTGCGCTGGTCCAACCGCTGTTGTCTGCTCTGCTCGTCTGCGTCACCGACTGCGCTGGTCCTGCTGCTGTTGTCTATTCTGCTCGTCGGCGTCAGCGACTGCGCTGGTCCTGCTGCTGTTGTCTATTCTGCTCGTCGGCGTCAGCGACTGCGCTGGTCCTGCTGCTGTTGTCTATTCTGCTCGTCGGCGTCAGCGACTGCGCTGGTCCTGCTGCTGTTTTCTGCTCTGCTCGTCGACGTCAGTGACTGCGCTGGCCCTGCTGCTGTTGTCTGGTCTGCTTGTCCGTGTCAGCGACTGCGCTGGTCCTGCTGCTGTTATCTGCTCTGCTCGTCGATATCAGCGCATGCGCTCGTCCTGCTGCTGCTTTCCGCTCTGCTCGTCAGTGACTGTGATGGTCCCTCTGCTGTTTTCTGCTCTGCTTGTCGGCATCAGCGACTGCGCTGGTCCTGCTGCTGTTGTCTGCTCTGCTCATCGATTTCAGCACCTGCGCTGGTCGTTCTGCTGCTCTCTGCTCTGCTCGTTAGCGACTGCACTGGTCCTGCCGCTGTTGTCTGCTCGTCTGCGTCAGCGACTGCGCTGGTCCTGCCGCTGTTGTCTGCTCTACTCGTCGAAGTCAGCGACTGCGCTGGTCCAGCCGCTGTTGTCTGCTCTGCTCGTCGGCCTCAGCGACTGCTCTGGTCCTGCTGCTATTGTCTATTCTTCTCATCGATATCAAGGCCTGCGCTGGTCCTGCTGCTGATTTCTGCTCTGCTCGTCAGCGACTGCGCTGGTCCTGCTGCTGTTTTCTGCTCTGCTCGTCAGAGTCAGTGATTGCGCTGGTCCTGCTGCTGTTGTCTGCTCTGCTCGTCGATATCAGCGCCTGCACTGGTCCTGCTGCTGTTTTCTGCTCTGCTCGTCGATATCAAGGCCTGCGCTTGTCCTGCTGCTGCTTTCTGCTCTGCTCATCAGTGACTGCGCTGGTCCTGCTGCTGTTTTCTGCTCTGCTCGTTGGCGTCAGCGACTGCGATGGTCCAGCTGCTGCTTTCTGCTCTGCTCGTCAGCGACTACACTGGTCCTGCTGCTGATGTCTGCTCTGCTCGTCAGCGTCAGCGACTGCTCTGATCCCTCTGCTGTTGTCTGTTCTGCTTGTCGGCATCAGCGACTGCGCTGGTCTTTCCGCTGTTGTCTGCTCTGCTCGTCGGCGTCAGCGACTGCGCTGGTCCTGCCGCTGTTGTCTGCTCTGCTCGTCGGCGTCAGTGAGTGCGCTGGTCCTGCCGCTGTTGTCTGCTCTACTCATCGGAGTCAGCGACTGCGCTGGTCCAGCCGCTGTTGTCTGCTCTGCTCGTCGGCGTCAGCGGCTGCGCTGGTCCTGCTGCTGCTTTCTGCTCTGCTCGTCAGCGACTGCGATGGTCCTGCTGCTGTTTTCTGCTCTGCTCGTCGGCATCATCAACTGCGATGGTCCTGCTGCTGTTTTCTGCTCTGCTCGTCGGCGTCAGCGACTGCGCTGGTCCTGCTACTGTTGTCTGCTCTGCTCGTCGATTTCAGCGCCTGCGCTGGTCGTGCTGCTGCTCTCTGCTCTGCTCGTCAGCGACTGCACTGGTCCTGCCGCTGTTTTCTGCTCTACTCGTCAGCGGCAGTGACTGCGGTGGTCCTGCTGCTGTTTTCTGCACTGCTCGTCGGCGTCAGCGCCTGCGCTGGTCCTGCTGCTGTTTCCTGCTCTGCTCGTCGGCGTCAGGGACTGCGCTGGTCCTGCCTCTGTTTTCTGCTCTGCTCATCGGCATCAGCGACTGCGATGGTCCAGCTGCTGCTTTCTGCTCTGCTCGTCAGCGACTGCCCTGGTCCTGCTGCTGTTTTCTGCTCTGCTCGTTGGCGTCAGCGACTGCGATGGTCCAGCTGCTGCTTTCTGCTCTGCTCGTCAGCGACTACACTGGTCCTGCTGCTGATGTCTGCTCTGCTCGTCAGCGACTGCGCTGGTCATGCTGCTGTTTTCTGCTCTGCTCGTCAGCGTCAGCGACTGCTCTGATCCCTCTGCTGTTGTCTGTTCTGCTTGTCGGCATCAGCGACTGCGCTGGTCTTTCCGCTGTTGTCTGCTCTGCTCGTCGGCGTCAGCGACTGCGCTGGTCCTGCCGCTGTTGTCTGCTCTGCTCGTCGGCGTCAGTGAGTGCGCTGGTCCTGCCGCTGTTGTCTGCTCTACTCATCGGAGTCAGCGACTGCGCTGGTCCAGCCGCTGTTGTCTGCTCTGCTCGTCGGCGTCAGCGGCTGCGCTGGTCCTGCTGCTGCTTTCTGCTCTGCTCGTCAGCGACTGCGATGGTCCTGCTGCTGTTTTCTGCTCTGCTCGTCGGCATCATCAACTGCGATGGTCCTGCTGCTGTTTTCTGCTCTGCTCGTCGGCGTCAGCGACTGCGCTGGTCCTGCTACTGTTGTCTGCTCTGCTCGTCGATTTCAGCGCCTGCGCTGGTCGTGCTGCTGCTCTCTGCTCTGCTCGTCAGCGACTGCACTGGTCCTGCCGCTGTTTTCTGCTCTACTCGTCAGCGGCAGTGACTGCGGTGGTCCTGCTGCTGTTTTCTGCACTGCTCGTCGGCGTCAGCGCCGGTCCTGCTGCTGTTTCCTGCTCTGCTCGTCGGCGTCAGGGACTGCGCTGGTCCTGCCTCTGTTTTCTGCTCTGCTCATCGGCATCAGCGACTGCGATGGTCCAGCTGCTTTTGTCTGCTCTGCTCGTCGATATCAGAGCCTGGGCTGGTCCTGCTGCTGCTTTCTGCTCTGCTCGTCAGCGACTGCGCTGGTCCTGGTGCTGTTTTCTGCTCTGCTCGTCGGCGTCAGCGACTGCGATGGTCCTGCTGCTGTTTTCTGCTCTGCTCATCGATATCAGCGCCTGCGCTGGTCCTGCTGCTGCTTTCTGCTCTGCTCCTCAGCGACTGCGCTGGTCCTGCTCCTGTTTTCTGCTCTGCTCATCGTCGTCAGCGACTGCGATGGTCCAGCTGCTGCTTTCTGCTCTGCTCGTCAGCGGCTGCCCTGGTCCTGCTGCTGTTGTCTGCTCTGCTCGTCGGCGTCAGCGACTGCGCTGGTCCTGCTGCTGTTTTCTGCTCTGCTCGTCAATGTCAGTGACTGCACTGGTCCTGCTGCTGTTGTCTGCTCTGCTCGTCGATATCAGCGCCTGCGCTGGTCCTGCTGCTGCTTTCAGCTCTGCTCGTCAGCGACTGCGCTGGTCCTGGTGCTGTTTTCTGCTCTTCTCGTCGGCGTCAGCGGCTGCGCTGGTCCTTCTGCTGTTTTCTGC